>NC_134405.1:341148338-341520838 GCF_038048845.1 Mixophyes fleayi | reverse complement strand
CCTGTGCACCCCTTAATCCAGCCCTGACTGCGCGTTCCTCCTCTCCCCCCTTTTCTTAACACTGTGATTTTCTGCTTTCCTCCCCTCACTTCCGTTCCTTTACTCACCTTTGTATTATCTTTTTTCATCTCATCTGTCTTCTTACTGGGTCCTCTCTGCACAGCTCCTCACTGTATGTCGGACGTGACTTGATGACGTCACTCCTGCCATTACGAACGGGGCAGGGAAGAGGAACGCTGTCACCATGATCACGTGGGTATATGTTTGTTTGTTTGTTTTTCTAAGAACCCTGCTTCCCCCACGAACGAAAGGAGTGGAGCCACCCATAACCTCCCCCCCCCCCCCCCCAGTCGTCCGAAGAAAAAAAAAGAAAAGAAAAAAAAAAATTAGGCTAAAAACCCCCTAAAAACAGCATCAGTGGGGGCTCGGGCTGGGCCCCCTGGCATGTCCGGGCCCGGGTAATTAGTACCCGCTCCCCCTCTCTCGTCGGCCCTGGTTATAGCACAAGGGGTGAGTGAAGAGGCTGCAAGAGGACACTAATGAGAGTGAGGCTGAGAGTGCACTGGACGGAGAGGGCGTCAGAGACTGCGCAGTGAGTGTGAGAATCCCAGGAGGGGCAGAGAGAGCACAGTGAGCGTGTGTTATAGCCCCAGGGATAAGGCCCCCGCAGAGGACGGTGAGTAACTGCACTGGAGTGAGAAAGATGTACATATATTTATTTTAGTATAATTTGCAACTAAGGTGTCGTGCTGGAGTGAAGGGGAGTGTAAATAAAGTTTATATTATAGAGATGGTCTGGCACCCAAATCATGGAGACATCTGTTTGCACTGCACCTTAAGATACCACATCTGTGTCCCAACACCTTAAATAGACATTGTGAAAACCTGCATGTGCAGGAAGTCTCTGATCATTTATACCCAACCCAAGCTAGTTGGGGCAAAGGGAAGTGCACATGAGGAAGCGCATTAACCCTCTATGCACCCCGGGACCACACACACACAGGAAGTTAAATATATAACTAATATATAATCATTATGGCCAGGGATCACTTTAGGATTTTGGGTTTCCTAAACAAAAAATATTGTGGAACCCCATAACAATAAGAATATTACTGTAACAGGCACACATTGATATATACACTTCGTGTTCAAAAGTATATAGAGGCCCCCTTCTAATCCATTTCAGCCACACCCATTGCTAACAGGTGCATACAATCAGGCATACAGACATGTAATATCCATAGTTACACATTAGCAGTACAATGGGCCGTACTGAAGAGCTCAGTGACATTCAACGTGGCACCGTCATAGGATGCCACCTTTCCATCAAGTCAGTTTGTCAAATTTCTCCCCTGCTAGAGCTGCCACAGTCAACTGTAAATGCTGTTATTGTGACATGGAAACGTCTAGGAGCACCAACAGCTCAGTCATGGTAGGCCAGACAAGCTCACAACGAGAGCACCGAGTGCTGAAGCACATAGCTCAGAAAAATTACCTGTTATCAATTGCAACTCTCACTACCGAGTTCCAAACTGCCTCTGGAAGCAACATCAGCACAAGAACTGTTCGCTGGGAGCTTCATGGATTGGCTTTCCGTGGACGAGCAGCCACACACAAGCCTCAAATCACTATGTGCAATGCCAAGCGTCAACTGGAGTGGTGTATAGCACACCGCCATTCTACTCTGCAGTGGTGGAAATGCATTTTCTAAAGTAACGAATCCTGTTTCACCATTTGGCAATCCCAATGGTCAAATCTGGGTTTGGCAGATGCCAGGAGAATGCTTCCTTCCTGAATGCCTACTACCAACTGTAAAGTTTGGTGGAGGAGGAATAATGGCCTGGGGCTGTTTGTCATGGTTTGGCCTGGGCCCCTTAGTTCCTGTGAAGGCAAATGTTCCTGCTACAGCATATAATGACATTCTAGAGAATTGTGACTTTCAACTTTGTGGCAACAGTTTGGGGAAGGTCTTTTCCTGCTTCAGCATGACAATGCCCCCGTGCACAAAGTGAGGTCCATTAAAAAATGGTTTACCGAGTTTGGAAGAACTTGACTGCCCTGCACAGAACCCTAACACCATCGAATACCTTTGGGATCATGATCATCATCAGCTATTTATATAGCGCTACTAATTCCACAGCGCTGTACAAAGAACTCACTCACATCAGTCCCTGCCCCATTGGAGCTTAAAGACTAAACTTCCTAACATACATACACAGACAGACAGAGAGACAGAGAGAGACTAGGGTCAACTTTGATAGCAGCCAATTAACCTACTAGTATGTTTTTGGAATGTGGGAGGAAACCGGAGCACCCGGAGGAAACCCACACAAACAGGGGGAGAACATACAAACTCCACACAGATCATCATCAACATAATCAAAATTTATTTATATAGCGCCAGCAAATTCCGTAGCGCTTTACAATTGGGAACAGTAATAAAACAATACTGGGTAATACATACAGACAGAGAGGTAAGAGAACCCTGCTCGCAAGCTTACACACAGATAAGCCCATAGTCAGGAATTGAGCTCATGACCCCAGTGCTGTGATGCAGAAGTGCTAACCACTAAGCGACAGTACTGCCCATGATGAATTGAATGGCAATTATGAGTCAAGTCGTATTGCCCAACATCAGTGGTCGACATCACAAAGGCTATTGTGGCTGAGTGCAGTGTTTTCCAAATTCAGTCCTCAGGGACCCCGAACAGTGCAGGTTTCCCAGGTCACAAATGAGATCATTAGTACCACATGTGGATCTTCCAAAATGTGTCAGTCAGTAATGACTACACCTGCACTACAGTAGGGAGATATGGAAAACAAGCACTTTTAGGGCTCCCTGAGGACAGGGTTTGGGAAACACTGGCTGAGTGGATGTGAATCCCCGCAGTCATGTTCCAAAGTTTAGTGTAAAGCCTTCCCAGAAGATTGGAGGCTGTTATAGCAGTAAAGGGGCGATCAACTCCATATTAGTCCCCATAGTTTTGGAATGGTATGTTCAACAAATATACAAGGGGTGAGCAAAGTGTGAGGAGCTAGAGAGAGAAACACATACACCTCAAATACATGACTCAGCATGGGGATGACCGCGTTACCAGAAAGAAGTAAGTAAAGATGACCAATATTTCGTACCCCAGGGCACGTGTTGCTGTAGGGAAAGGGAAGGGGGGGGGGTTACGAGGTGAGTACACCACTCTAAAATCTAGACCTTCAAGTACTAAAAATAACAATCACTAAATAAATAAAATAATAACATCTGTAGATACATTGTGGACTGGATTGGGGTAGCACGGTGGCTCAGTGGTTAGCACTTCTGCCTTACAGCACTGGGGTCATGAGCAGTTTGTATGTTCTCCCTGTGTTTGTGTGGATTTCCTCCGGGTGCTCCAGTTTTCTCCCACATTCCAAAAAAAAAACCATACTGGTAGGTTAATTGACTGCTAACAAATTGACCCTTGTCTCGGTGTCTGTCTTTGTGTGTGTGTTAGGGAATTTAGACTGTAAGCCCCAATGGGGCAGGGACTGATGTGAGTGAGTTCTCTGTACAGTGCTGCAGAATTAGTGGCGCTATATAAATAAATGGTGATGATGATAATTGGGTATCAGCAGTGTCAGTTTGATTAGAAATGTACTTAGAAAAAGGCCGCTATTGGAGGAGCACCCAACAAAAAATAAGTTAATCACTGGTGAGCCCGCCTACTTAAAAGCTGGGCAGCCAATCAGCGGTGTAAGAACCCATTCCTGATAGGTTGCTCGACTTTCAAGTAGGTGGGTTCATCAGTAACTCATTTCTCCTCAGGTGTCCTCATGAGAGATCCATGTCGTCCATCAGGGAGTTTTTTTATTTCAGGAAAGTATTTATTAATGAATTAATTTTCAAACCACACATCAAAGTGCCAAAAACCATTACTAAACCACTGCTTAGTAAATCTATCCTTAGTAATAACCTGTTAGTTACTGAAGTGGTATGTAAGTTAGTGATAGGGATAGTTCAACTATTAACAACATGAGTCCCACAGAGTATTATAAAGTAAACGTCAGTTCATAAATGTGACTTTAGACCAGAATTGTAAATAAAACCATCTAACAGTAATGTTACTCACACAGGGCCTGAGCCATCATGGAAAGTAAGTGCAGATACGAGCCATATTTTGCGTAGAATCGAACTGCCCAGAAACAGACCATACGTCAGTGAATGTAAGAACATCTAATTCACCTTTGAGTACAAAGGACACTTAGTGCAGACTACGATTTCAGGGGCGGAACTGAATGAATATTCTCCTGTACACACAGTGATCAGAACTTTACATCCTTCCTGTAATAACATTTGAAAAAACATTTTTATTTAAACTATCAATATTATCAGCCAACACAGATCTGCACTGTGTATCGGATACAATTATATCCAACTATGTGTCGTATCCAAGGGGAAATGATCATAAAGAGTTGACCCCGGCTGATATAGAGACCTTGCTTGTCAGCAAAATAAAGCAAATTATAAGTAACATTTGGTTGATGGTATGCTGAGCCAGGGCCGGACTGGGACTAAAAATCAACCCTGGCATTTAAAGCATACAGGTCCACCTATGTTGATGAGTAGGAAATAAACCATGTGTCACTGCTGTCCGGGTGCATCGCCAAGGTCATGGCCACATTGAGTTGGGGGCATTGACAACACGGGGCGTTGATACATACATTATAATAAAACATTACATTTATCACTCCCTCTCCCGAGGCACATTATTACACCACCACTGTACTTATCTATCCTTCTTATGCTGCTGACATCCATCAGGGTGGGAACTTCCTGTAGAGTGAGCAGGGAAGCTCTTATCTCACGAGATTACCAAATCTCATGATACTTAGATCTCCTTGGCTTGCTGTGGGCTGAGTCCTGTCCGGGGACTGGGAGCAACTATCAGCTTCCTCCTGCTAAACAGAGCTGGATTAAGGCTCAGGGGGCCCAGGACACATAAAACAGGGGGGTTATTAGACAAATTTTAGATAAATACAGAGACAAAGCTATGTTCACTACTGTTAGTTGCATGCAGCTCTGCCTTCACAAGGAGTACAGTGTGAAACGGGACATACCGCCCAACTGTCCTTGTAGTCAGACCGAGTCCTGACTAAGCGGGACAGTGTTCACCAGATTCAGGACAGTTGGCAGACAGTCCTGCTCTCTCCTACCTGTTCTTGTCACTTTCACCACCTGTGGCTGCTGCTTTCTTTAGATCAGTTGCTGCTTGTCTGGATCCTGGAATGTTGGGGGCCCTATTTGGAAAAAAAATGAATATATGAAATTTAGAAAACTCCAATCAGCCCCGGCATTAAGTCAATAGCACCCACGTTATAGAATTAGGCCTCCCTCCAGCCCCAACATTAAAATAACAGTATTCACATTTGATAAATAGATCTAGTTCCCTCCAACCACCTCTGCATTAAATTGAAGGACCCATTGCCTCACCTTAAATAAATCGACCCTGTTGCGGCTCAACTAATAAACACTCTACTCCCCCCAACCAGCTCCAGCATTAAACCAACCAATAGCATCCACATTTAACAAATTAGGACTATTTCTCCTAATGACCTCCTAATGACCCCCAACATTAAATTGTTAGCACCTCCATTACAATAATAAATACTATGTCAATACATTATTAGTACCCAAATTACAGCAATAAATACACCCCCGACACACACACACACACACACACACACACACACACTTATACTACATCAATACTCTCCCACATTACAGCAACCATCATTACCCCCACATTACAGCAATACCCTCTCCCACTTATTAACAATACTAACCCCCAAAAACACTACAACATTATCACCACACCCCCTCCACACTGCAGGAATACCACCAATTATACGGCCGCTACTGTAAGGAACCAATGTTCTGCTTTTTTCAAATCTCCCACAAAATAGCAACAGAGTAATTAGACATCACACATAATTGACAAGTACCCTTTTTTCTCAAATAATAGGAGAATTTGGATATATATGGCTCAGAGGGAAAATTCTTTTGAAAGGCTGATAAACAATTTATTTCTAAAATAATAATCTAATAAAACCATATATCAGTTTTCCAAACTCCATATCATTTTGACTGTATGTACAATATAAAACCAAAATCAAACTGAGAAATTCTCTTAGTCCATTTAAATTGTATTAAGAGACGTCCAATAAATGCTAAAAATAATCCAAGTGGTGGATACCAGATACTTCCTAGTTTGTGGTCCACACGAGTCCTTGTGGCTGTATAGAAAAAACTTCCAAAAGGACACACTTTGCCGCTACTAGACTGCGTTATAATACACAATATAACAAAAATAATAAAAAATATATATTAAAATTATAAATAAGAGCTAACATGGATCTGATAAATACCCCGGGGAAATATTAACACTGCTGCTATTCTAGGGCCTGTTGCATGGCCCTATACATAAAAACCAAACACACAAAAGAAAAACTGTTCTCCCCGCCCCCCATCTTGCCCTGCGCCATTCCTTTCCCCCCATCTTCTTTCTTTCCTCCCCTTTGCTTGTACAGCTCAAAACAAAATAACATCTTCATGGTACCATGTTGACATGAAGTTGAGTTTATATTGTAAAAGCGCTGTGAGAGAGTATCATATATATTGTTCAATTTACATGTGTATATGTTATCTCACTAATGTACCGTCATCATCATCATCATCATCATCATTTATTTATATAGCGCCAACATATTCCGTAACGCTTTACATTTGGGGACAAACATAATAAACTAATAAACAAACTGGGTAAAACAGACAAAGAGGTGAGAAGGCCCTGCTCGCAAGCTTACAATCTATAGGACAATGGGAGATTGACACATGAGGTTAAGTCAACATCTTGCATTTTGGCCCAGCCAGGCTGCAAAGGTAAAAGTCAGCGCTGGTACAGTGAGACACTAGAGATCTGAATGCATAAAAATAAAAATATTTATTGATGCACAATATGTTGCAACCAGGGAGTATAAACACTCAAGGGCAATCTTGCACTATTGTATCCACACATATAAAAGCTGAATAGATCAGGTCTAACATGTGTTCTGTTAAAATATTACAAGGTCAAATACTTAATTCACATATGCTGCTTTCTATTATAATCAGCCATGTAACAATCCCTTAATAGAATATCAATTTTCCCGGGAATAGAATCAAATGAATGAATGTCTCTGGATCCAAAAGGGGTAGTTGTCCCCATATAAAATAAAAGAAAATGATGATATGTGCACATATATAAAGAAAAAAATTAAATACATGTATTTGAAAAAATGTCAACTCATAGGGCTAGATTTACTAAGCTGCGGGTTTGAAAAAGTGGGGATGTTGCCTATAGCAACCAATCAGATTCTATCTTTCATTTATTTAGTACCTTCTACAAAATGATAGCTAGAATCTGATTGGTTGCTATAGGCAACATCCCCACTTTTTCAAACCCGCAGCTTAGTAAATTTAGCCCATAGGCTAAATGATCCTGTCACACAACAATGTTGGTCAGGGGGTAGTTGTCTTCTGTGAAATTGTGTAACAGGCGGTAATAGGCTAAGGTAGTGAGGTTAAGAGGGTGGTTGAGGAATATTATAAGCTTGTCTGAAGAGGTGGGTTTTCAGAGAACGCTTGAAAGTTTGTAGACCAGAGGAGAGTCTTATTGTGCGAGGGAGAGAGTTCCATAGAGTGGGTGCAGCCTGAAAAAAGTCCTGTAACTGGAATGGGAGGATGTGATGAGGGTGGATGAGAGACGCAGATCTTGTGCAGAACGGAGTTGCCGAGTTGGGAGATATTTTGAGACAAGAGAGGAAATGTATGTTGGTGCCACTTTGTTGATGGCCTTGTAGGTTAGTAAAAGAATTTTATATTGGATTCGGTAGAAAACAGGCAACCAATGTAGAGACATACAGAGTGATTCAACAGAGGAATAACGGTTTAAGTCTGTTTTTGGGAATTGCAATAGTCAATGCGGGAGATGATAAGTGCATGAATTAAGGTTTTTGCAGTGTCTTGCGTGAGATATGTGCGAATTCTGGAAATGTTCTTTAGATGTATGTAGCATGATTTAGATATACAGTCAATGTGGGGAACAAAGGATAGGTGTGAGTCAAGGATTAGAGAATTTTTCTATTCTGTAATGTTGTTCAAGACTTACTAAAAAAAAAACAGAAGAAAGCGCTGTGGAAATAAAACCCCCCTTTAAGGATAACATCCAAATAGCTGAATGATGTAACCATAGAAATAATGATCACATAAAATTTTACAATTTATTAAACACAATATTAAAATATAAAATGAAGCTAATATAAACGTAAACAAAAACATAAATACCACTTCACTGAAGTATAAAATCTTTAGGTAATAAACAGAAGGCTTCAAAATGATGCAGCAACATTAAGGTTAATATATACAGGATAAAAACTCTGAATCCATTTTGGCTCTCCTTAAGGAATCCTAGACAAAATTTAGGGAAAAATATGTCCCATGTAAGTAGGTCTCATCAAACAATCTCAATATTCACGTTTGGAGAGAAAGAATGGAACAAATCCTTATGAAGAATAAAGCCACAAGCACCCAGGTAGTATGAATATCAAACCTTTCCTCCGTCTGAATGTCCCATAGCAGTCCCAGGAGAGATGCAAATAATTTCTTCTTACTGATATAATATTTCCACCCTCTGGAGGTGATTAAATCACATATAGACTCACTCCTGTAGTAACAGAGATTGCTGCCGGCAAACAGTTCCTGCAGTTTACCTCATTCTTCCGCCGTGTATATTAGCTGTATCCTTAATTGCGGTCTGGAGGGAAACAGTAGCAGGAAATGTTAGTTTTGTCTGAATTAGGTGCCGTTGTTGCCCAGTGTAGAAGCCTGCCGATAAACAGCTATCCTTAAGGGGGGGTTTGTTCTTTTGTGGTTGGTTTTTTTGTAGCTGTATAGAGCAGACGCTTGCAAAAGAGCCTATGTGAGAAAGATCACAGTTCAGACATGCGTTCCACAGTGGAACGCACAAACAGTTTCCTGTTCCTGTTTGACTTCTGTTGTGGGGAGGCGTGCCGTAACTTGGAAGCTGTCAGGTTCTCCTGCTTCAGCTGGTCCCTGCACCGGCCCATTCAGCCACCAGCCCTTCTGGCATTTGCCAGAAGTACCAGATGGCCCGTCCGGCTCTGTGCTGAGCTACTCAATGAAAGAGATCCAAAAATTATATTACATACACATTAAAATGAAATAATAATTGTTCCACGTACAATATATGGTTTGTAAAGCTCTTAATAACCATCTATGTCTGGGAAATCTATACAAGTTATTGCTTCCGATCTAAGGTTCTCGTTCTACCATATTTTATGTGAGCAATAGTGACTGCATTCTAATGCGCTACCTTAAGATACGCGCAACTCAATGTAACTTCGCAAAATGGGCAATTTTTGCAACCTGCATTTTACATATACGTTGACCGCAAAAGGGAGCAACTATGGCGACTATGCTAGTATTAGATCTGCGTCCAATATCCACTATTAATGCAGCAGGTTTTAGACAGTTACTTGAGGTTTTGTGTCCCCGTTATCAAATTCCATCATGACACCACTTTACTAGAAAAGCTATTTCTCACATCTACCAGAAGGTTCGTAAAAATGTAACTATTGGGCTACAAAATGCCATTCTACCCACTGTACACTTAACCACAGATATGTGGACAAGCGGAACTGGGCAAACTAAAGATTATATGACTGTGGCAGCCCACTGGGTTGGTGATTCGCCTTCACCACCAGGAACAGCAGCAGCATGTATCCAAGTACGTCACATTTGTCAGAGGCAGACTACTCTGTGTATCACCGGTGTCACTAAGAGGCATACAGCTGACAATCTGTTACAAAAACTAAGGGATGTCATTGCAACATGGCTTATCCAGCTTGGACTTTCCACAGGATATGCCATTTCTGATAATGCCACCAATATTGTTAGAGCATTACAGCTGCGTGAATTCCATCACATTCCCTGTTTTGCTCACACAATAAACTTGGTGGTGCAGAGCTTTTTAAAAAATGACAGGGACGTGCAGGAAATGCTGTCTGTGGCTCGTAAAATATCTGGACATTTCCGGCATTTGACAACAGCATGTTGGAGATTGCACCAGCTACAAAAGCAATTTAATTTACCCTGCCATCAACTGAAGCAAGAGGTGGTAACAAAGTGGAATTCTACCCTGTAAATGCTTCTGAGGATGGAGGAACAGCGAAAAGCCATCCACGCTTACTCCACAAGCCATGACATTGGGAAAGGAGGGGGGATGTATTTTACACAAGCGGAGTGGAGAATACTTTCCGCGTTGTGCAAGGTGCTTAAACCATTCGAAGTAGTCACCTGTGAAGTGAGTTCAGACACTGCTAGCTTGAGCCAAGCGATTCCCTTAATAAGACTTTTGTAAAAGCAGCTGGAGAAACTGAAGGAAGAGATGAAACAGAGCAATTACGCTAAGTATGTCGGATTTGTATATCAAATACTTTATTCGCTTCGCCAGGATCCAAGAGTTATCAAAATCTTGAAATTGGATCACTACATTTTGGCAACTGTGCTTGATGCTAGGTTAAAGAGCTATGTATTCTCTTTGTTTCCAACTGACCAAGATGTCAAGAGATGTAAGGAGCTCCTGGTGAGCAAGATGACAGCTCACGTGTTACATGACAGGACGGCGTCTCCTCATTCAGTTTCTCAGTCAACTGTTGCTAAAAAAAAACCTTAGCTTTCCCTTGTCGCTGAAGTGCTTGGTTTGTTTAAGTGTGCATGTCCATTTTAAGATGCAGCATAAGGGTGGGTGGGAGGGCCCAAGGACAATTCCATCTTGCACCACTTTTCCTTTCAGCTTCCGCTGTGTGCCAATGTTACCTACATGTGCTATATACTGTTGTGTGCTTTGCCTCCTCTCTATTATTCTTCTGAAGCGCAGTGTATCTCTCATGTACAAGCTCTCTTCAATCCGGGATCTCATCCGATGGGTCAGGTTTTAACTTAAATACGGTCTCCTCAACTGCGTCTATATATTGCTTTAAATCTTTTTTCAATGCAGCGAATTCCAGCATGACAGATTCCATGCTGCCCACGTGTTCCGTACCACAGTCTGTCTGAAGCAGATCTATTGCCACTCCAGTTGTAATATCCATTCCTGTGTCTATATAAGTTTGTCAGTTCTTCAGCGATGATAGGGAGGTATCCACAGAGGAGAAGGAGATTAAAGATGCAGCACGAACAGACATGGTTTAATAATGTAGAGTTCATTGACAGCACTGTTAAACTTATCAAGGATTCTAATTTCACAAAATTTCTGAATGGTGTTGAAGCTTAAGGTAGCTAAGCTATTGGTAGCTTGTTTTGTGGGGGCCCAAACAAACCAAGCACTTCAGCCACAAAAGTGGCACTGCTTGTCGCTGGAGAGCTTGGTTTGTTAAACTGTACATGTCTTTTTCAATATTTTGCATAAGCGTGGGTGGGAGGGCCCAAGGACAATTCCATCTTGCAAAACTTTTCTTTTCTGCCACTGCTGTGTGGCAATGTTTCCTAGATGTGCTATGAACTGCTGTGTGTTTGTGTCGCTTCTCTGTCGCTTAGCATCCAGCCAGGTCGCTGCAGTATTTGTCCAAAAGTGTATGAAAATAATATTGTGACCTGTGAGGTGGTCAAAATTGACTGCAAATTACTTGCAATTAGTGTTATTGAGGTTAATATTAATGTAGGAACAACGAAAAGAGCAAAATTATGTGATTTTAGCATATGTGAACATCTTTAGTCAACATTTATCTTATTGCCAATCATAATAGAGTGCTTTGGGGGTAATTTTGTGGTGCTGATTCCAAATATGACATCAGTTTTGCTAGATTTGCTCTTATTTTTAAGATAATTGGTACCACATAGTTTTTCCATACTTAGTCCAGGTAACGGTCTACAAATGAATTGGAAGCAAAAGCCATGTTTGCCAAAAACACTGATAAAAATAAAGTTTAATATGATACTGTCACATGGGCTTTGTGGATAAAACATGTTTTATCGTTAATTGATTTTAGTCTTACTTGAAACACTCTGCATATACAAATTGTCACTACAACCCCTCCGTATACAACTTGACTTATTTACACTAATGACATGTATACAAATATATGACAGGGACGAGGAACAAGAGAAACACAATAGACAGCACAAACCACTCAACTGCCAACTGACTGCTGATTGGGTGACCGATCACTTATATACGGAGGGGGAATATTCTAGAATGATGACAGTGAGCACTTAGAATATCCATGTGTCTCACCTTCTAGAATATTCTGGTAGATTCCCATATGCAGGCGTTATGGCTAAGTTCTCTATTAATTGAGGGTATCCATTATCTCAAGAACTAGAAACAATCTGAAAAATAAAATACTTTCATTTTTGAATTCAGCAACCACAAAATACCTTAAATTCGTTCAAATATCCTTTTTTTGTTGGGCTGAGTTATTACAGTATAATCTGTATGTAAAAGTCTTTATATAACTTAATAAGAAACTGTGAAGATGTTTTTTCACATATAATCATCACTTGTGTATTATAAAACAATTAATAAATTAAGTATTGCTTTAGGTATCAATAGATGATCTATTTTCTTGGTATGTTCACTGTTAATAAACAATCTTCAATACAGAGTCCCATTAGTTGGGGATGAAATGATAGGTTGTATAGCTAATTCTGATGAGGTCAGATAAGCAGAGATAAGGAGAGTGTGGTCTTCTTTACATATATAAATAATGTATTTGTGGATAAATGTATTTATTGAAAACATAACATGTTTCAATTATGATACTTCAACTAAATGAGCTAAACATGTTTTTTGTTTATTTAGTGTAAGGCTCCTTTTAGAGTATTAACCATCTGTTTGTCCAATTTCACACACATATCCTGCATAGATCTACCTAATTATACTGTACCTAAATTGTGGGGTGATTTATCCAGGGAGGATTCTGCTCCTTTTAATCTGCAGAAAATAGGAGATATTACGTTACAGAACATTTATATAACCTTAGAACATATCAGGTGAGGAAGGAATGAGGATCAGGGCTTAGAAGTGTCTGAGAGACGACGCACCCGGCTGTTCGAGCCTCTCTCCTTCTCATCTAAAGAATTTTTTTTTATAAGGTGCAGGTGTGAAATTTTAAATGAAAACAGGTGGACATAGATCAGCGGTTCCCAAAGTGTGCGCCGAGGCTCCCTGGAGTGCCGCGGTGCTGTCACAGGGGTGCCGCGATCGCCCTGGGAATAAAGAAAAAAAAAGAAGAACTTACAGATCATCCAGCGCCGGATCCACCTCCTCACTGTTTTCACTGACTGCCGGGCGTGACGTCATCACGTCCGACAGTGTCAGTGAGCAGCAGAGAGGAAAGAGGACAGCAGAACATGAGGAATAAGGTAAGTAAAAGTACGGAGAGTGAAGGGGGGGCAGAGAGAGAGACGCTGAAGGAGGGGAGGGGTACAGACAAAGAGAGACGCTGAAGTAGGGGAGGGGCCACAGAGAGAGAGACGCTGAAGGAGGGGAGGGGGACAGACAAAGAGAGACGCTGAAGGTGGGGAGGGGGACACACAGTAAGAGAGAAACGCTGAAGGAGGGGAGGGGGACACACACACAGAGAGAGAGAGAGATGCTGAAGGAGAGGAGGTGGACAAAGAGACGCTGAAGGAGGGGAGGGGGGCACAGAGAGAGACGCTGAAGGAGGGGAGGGGGACAGACAAAGAGACGCTGAAGGAAGGGAGGGGGGCACAGAGAGAGACGCTGAAGGAGGGGAGGGGGACAGACAAAGAGACGCTGAAGGAAGGGAGGGGGGCACAGAGAGAGAGACGCTGAAGGAGGGGAGGGGGAAACAGAGAGAGAGACGCTGAAGGAGGGTAGGGGGACACAGAGAGGGAGAGAGAGATGCTGAAGGAGGGGAGGGGACACACAGAGAGAGACTCTGAAGAAGGGGAGGGGGACACAGAGAGAGAGAGATGCTGAAGGAGGGGAGGGGGACAGACAAAGAGAGACGCTGAAGGAGGGGAGGGGGGCACAGAGAGAGACGCTGAAGGAGGGGAGGGGGACAGACAAAGAGACGCTGAAGGAGGGGAGGGGGGCACAGAGAGAGATGCTGAAGGAGGGGAGGGGGGCACAGAGAGAGAGAGATGCTGAAGGAGGGGGACAGAGAGAGAGAGAGACGCTGAAGGAGGGGAGGGGGACAGACAAAGAGAGACGCTGAAGTAGGGGAGGGGCCACAGAGAGAGAGACGCTAAAGGAGGGGAGGGGGACAGACAAAGAGAGATGCTGAAGTAGGGGAGGGGCCACAGAGAGAGAGACGCTGAAGGAGGGGAGGGGGACAGACAAAGAGAGATGCTGAAGGAGGGGAGGGGGACACACAGTAAGAGAGAAACGCTGAAGGAGGGGAGGGGGACACACACACAGAGAGAGAGAGAGAGATGCTGAAGGAGAGGAGGTGGACAAAGAGAGACGCTGAAGGAGGGGAGGGGGGCACAGAGAGAGACGCTGAAGGAGGGGAGGGGGACAGACAAAGAGACGCTGAAGGAAGGGAGGGGGGGCACAGAGAGAGAGACGCTGAAGGAGGGGAGGGGGAAACAAAGAGAGAGACGCTGAAGGAGGGGAGGGGGACACACAGAGAGAGACGCTGAAGGAGGGTAGGGGGACACAGAGAGGGAGAGAGAGATGCTGAAGGAGGGGAGGGGACACACAGAGAGAAACTCTGAAGGAGGGGAGGGGGACACAGAGAGAGAGAGATGCTGAAGGAGGGGAGGGGGACAGACAAAGAGAGACGCTGAAGGAGGGGAGGGGGGCACAGAGAGAGACGCTGAAGGAGGGGAGAGGGACAGACAAAGAGACGCTGAAGGAGGGGAGGGGGGCACAGAGAGAGATGCTGAAGGAGGGGAGGGGGCACAGAGAGAGAGAGATGCTGAATGAGGAGGACAGAGAGAGAGAGAGAGACGCTGAAGGAGGGGAGGGGGACAGACAAAGAGAGACGCTGAAGTAGGGGAGGGGCCACAGAGAGAGAGACGCTAAAGGAGGGGAGGGGGACAGACAAAGAGAGAGACGCTGAAGTAGGGGAGGGGCCACAGAGAGAGAGACGCTGAAGGAGGGGAGGGGGACAGACAAAGAGAGACGCTGAAGGAGGGGAGGGGGACACACAGTAAGAGAGAAACGCTGAAGGAGGGGAGGGGGACACACAGAGAGAGAGAGAGAGAGAGAGAGATGCTGAAGGAGAGGAGGTGGACAAAGAGAGACGCTGAAGGAGGGGAGGGGGGCACAGAGAGAGACGCTGAAGGAGGGGAGGGGGACAGACAAAGAGACGCTGAAGGAAGGGAGGGGGGCACAGAGAGAGACGCTGAAGGAGGGGAGGGGGACAGACAAAGAGACGCTGAAGGAAGGGAGGGGGGCACAGAGAGAGAGACGCTGAAGGAGGGGAGGGGGACACACAGAGAGAGACGCTGAAGGAGGGTAGGGGGACACAGAGAGGGAGAGAGAGATGCTGAAGGAGGGGAGGGGACACACAGAGAGAGACTCTGAAGGAGGGGAGGGGGACACAGAGAGAGAGAGAGACGCTGAAGGAGGGTAGGGGGACAGACAAAGAGAGACGCTGAAGGAGGGGAGGGGGGCACAGAGAGAGACGCTGAAGGAGGGGAGGGGGACAGACAAGGAGACGCTGAAGGTGGGGAGGGGGGCACAGAGAGAGATGCTGAAGGAGGGGAGGGGGCACAGAGAGAGAGAGATGCTGAAGGAGGGGGACAGAGAGAGAGAGAGAGACGCTGAAGGAGGGGAGGGGGACAGACAAAGAGAGACGCTGAAGTAGGGGAGGGGCCACAGAGAGAGAGACGCTGAAGGAGGGGAGGGGGACAGACAAAGAGCGACGCTGAAGTAGGGGAGGGGCCATAGAGAGAGAGACGCTGAAGGAGGGGAGGGGGACAGACAAAGAGAGACGCTGAAGGTGGGGAGGGGGACACACACACACAGAGAGAGAGAGAGAGATGGTGAAGGAGAGGAGGTGGACAAAGAGAGACGCTGAAGGAGGGGAGGGGGGCACAGAGAGAGACGCTGAAGGAGGGGAGGGGGACAGACAAAGAGACGCTGAAGGAAGGGAGGGGGGCACAGAGAGAGAGACGCTGAAGGAGGGGAGGGGGAAACAGAGAGAGAGACGCTGAAGGAGGGGAGAAGGACACACACAGAGAGACGCTGAAGGAGGGTAGGGGGACACAGAGAGGGAGAGAGAGCTGCTGAAGGAGGGGAGGGGACACACAGAGAGAGACTCTGAAGGAGGGGAGGGGGACACAGAGAGAGAGAGAGACGCTGAAGGAGGGGAGGGGGACAGACAAAGAGAGACGCTGAAGGGGGGAGGGGGGCACAGAGAGAGACGCTGAAGGAGAGGAGGGGGGGCACAGAGAGAGATGCTGAAGGAGGGGAGGGGGGCACAGAGAGAGTGAGATGCTGAAGGAGGGGGACAGAGAGAGAGAGAGAGAGACGCTGAAGGAGGGGAGGGGGACAGAGAGAGAGACGCTGAAGGAGGGGAGGGGGACACAGAGAGAGACGCTGAAGGAGGGGAGGGGGACACAGAGAGAGAGACGCCGAAGGAGGGGAGGGGGACACAGAGAGAGAGATGCTGAAGGAGAGGAGGGGGACACAGAGAGAGACGCTGAAGGAGGGGAGGGGAACACAGAGTGAGCTGGCAAAGAGGGGGACACAGTGTGTGAACTGGCGAAGAGGGGCACACAGTATGTGAGATGGCGAAGAGGGGGACACAGTGTGTGAGCTGGCGAAGAGAGGCACACAGTGTGTGAGATGGCGAAGAGGGGGACACAGTGTGTGAGATGGCGAAGAGGGGGACACAGTGTGTGAGATGGCAAAGAGGGGGGCACAGAGTGTAAGATGGCGAAGGGAATACAGAGTGATATGACGAAGGGGCACAATGTGATGGTGAAGGGGTCTAAATACATCTCATGTCATTTTCACCCAACTACTTAAAAAACGGGACTACCCGGTAATTATTTTGGCTTAGGGGTGCCTTGAACTGAGAAAGTTTGGGAACCACTGCCATAGATCATTGTGTACAGAGAACACATATTCCCTACATAAATATGTCCAACATTTGCTTCCTATAGCAATTACCTCAGTACGGCGAAAATCTATACAGTCTAAAAAAAGTTCTAAAAACTAAATAAATAAATAATAAGATTTGTAGATACATTGTGGATTGGGTGTCAGTA
Source organism: Mixophyes fleayi (assembly GCF_038048845.1). NCBI lineage: Eukaryota > Metazoa > Chordata > Amphibia > Anura > Limnodynastidae > Mixophyes > Mixophyes fleayi. The sequence goes on along the minus strand of NC_134405.1, from coordinate 341,503,557 downwards.
GCGTCAGTGTGATTAGAAATGTACCTACAGCACCTCTAGTGTCCAACATAGGAAGTACACACTCTTTATTTTTATTAAAGTATATCACTTGCACAAAATGCAGCCAGTCATTGTGAGGGTTATATTTACATTTAACAGAAATCAGCCTATTATTTCAGTGATTTTTGGGTGCGTTCAGCCAAAATATCCCCTGAATCCTAATTCCATAGGGATCATATTCTTTCTTCTTCTTCTCCAGGTAAATCCAAAGGATAGAAAAAATAACACCCTACTCCTTGTGGAGCCACAATGTGACTGACATGCCAGGGGCCAGGATGTTCTTACTGCGTACTGTACACAAAATGTATTTTTACAGTTGCTCTTAGTTGCAAACACATGTTGTAGCATACATACGCATCTGTCGTCATTATGGGTCGACACTTCCACCTTCAGCTGAAGCAAGTGATACAGTTAAAAATCACGTAGCTTCGTGATGGCCAGAGCATGAATTGGAGGAATGTGCACACTCAGCCTTGACTTGCTCTTACTGTACACTGCCTACGCCCCTCCCTCCCCCGTTCCGCCCTTTAAATCGTAGGCTGTCGGAAGTGTCATTTGCGATTGAACATGAATTGCATGCACTTGTGTTCGCTGGTGTGACGTCTGTTTCTGAGCAAGCGCAGAGCAATTTCACACAAAACACGGCACAGCGGGACTTACGTTCCTTTATGTATCAGGCTCACAATGTTTTCTAAAGTTTTAAAAATACAGCAGTTCATATGTTTTGTTGTTGCTGGGTTACTGCCGACTGTAAGTAATATTGTCACATTTATATACTTATATATTTAATAACACAATTTAATATCATGAAAAAAGAAAGATTCTTGGATAATTTCAGAGAAATAAAGTTTATTTTTAATAACCAAACATGTGTTTATTTCATAACAAGGGGGAGCCTAGGAGGCCATACACAGCTATTGACCCCTGCAAATGCAAAAGTGATACTTATATGTAATATGTCATACCCCGGTGTGTAACAGATAAAAGAATTTAATATTGAGCATAGTAAAGCTAAACATTTACTCCTACTCTTCTTCTCTACTCCCAGAAAACCCTTCACAGCCTTCTCTAGTACATTCTCTAGGCTACGTACCTTTATCACGAGGTCATGTAGGAGCCTCACACGATGAGCGGCTGCGCACACTACCAGTTATTATGGTAGAGATCTCACCGCACATGTTTGCTCGCACCTCTGTGACCTACACAGCAGAATGTCATCGTGAGAGGCTCCTACGGGACCTCGCGGTGAAGTGAATCCGCCCCATTAACCCCTCCCACACTGCGCACATCTGAAGGTGACTTTACTTACACAGCTATAGGCACAATGCTCCCTCTTTATAATACCAGCTTAAAGGTGCTGTAATAAAGGGAGTTGAAAAAAGAGGGAACACTGCATAATGAGCAATTTTATAATGGAGATAAAATAATAATAATTACTTTGTGTGACTAAAGCTAAGCAGTGAGGCATGCTGGGAGTTGTAGTCCAAGTCATCTTGTATGATGTAAGAACCACAGTCTTGAATTCCCAGAGGTTTGTTGTAGAAATAAGTAATTTGGAGAAAGTTTTGGGTGATTAAGCTGTTTACAAACAATGTGACAATCAGGATGATAGTGACCCCCCCACTAAGTGTGTTACAGGTTACACTAATATAACACACTATCTACCAATATGTGTGATGGTCATTTTCCTGGTAAGATATTGATATTACTGAACACAATAAAGAAACATATATCACACCCAGATAACTGTTCTCCTCCAGAAGATTTACAGAGACCACACCCCATTCACCCCCCTGCAAACATCACAGCCAATAGGAGCCAGCGTAGCACTGACTAATAGGGTATACACTGGCTGACAGACAGTTACTGAAGCCAATCACAGCTATCAGTGACTTAGAGATGGGGAACACCCACATACATGTTTATTTATATATTTATAAATAATGTTTATAATATACCAAAATGGGAGAAGCTCAGCTGTAGCTCCACCCACTGCTCATTCTATTGGCTAAATGGTACCAACCGGTTTCCCCTCCCTGTGATGTCACCAGTCTCTGGGCAGATTACCCCCAACTCTTGATCACCCAGATATCTTTATACAACCTCCCCATACATAAAATGCAGCATGAAGGGGCTCAGTGAAGGTGGCAGTGACGGTGTGTAAGTGTCTGATCGGGTCACACAGAGAATAAAAGGACATCTGTCCAGCCTCATAATCCAGATATATCCTCAGTCTATCATAGGGAATATTGTCAGGTAACCGGATCACTTTACTGTCGTGTCTCAGTGTATACTGATAATTCCACCCCCCACCCAAACCCCAGGACTTATTATTACAGCCAATGAGTGACTGATCTCCTCTCCTGTCTATACTGGGATAACACATCCCTACCCTCCACCATCCTGATTCCCTGACATCCACTTCCCAGTAATGTCGCCCTGAGGAAAATCTCCTGGTGCTTATTACCTGATTATACTGAAATCTCTCTGGTGTTTCTGGACGTTTCTGGTTTATTGACACAGATGCAGTTTTCCTGTCACCTGATATATGTATATTATTACAAGCTGTGTTTACATCCAGTAATATGTCTGTAGCTTCCTGTACATATAAACATACATTTATACCTGTTATTATATCAGATAATGTGTGTAATTTCCCTGAGATCAGACCCACATCCAGATCTCCTACACCATGGACCTGGTCATCATGTCTCTCTCTGTCCTCAGTATCACACAAGTCACCTGTGTCTGGTTCCTGTAAGACAGTCACTGGATCAGACATGTTACACAGCTCCTCAATGTGACGCATCTTCCTGGACAGCTCGTCCTTCTTTATTTCCAGCTGCTGGATGAGATCAGAGACTGAGAGTGAAACGCTCTTTTCCTGCCTGTAGATCTCGCTCAGGACTCTCTTCTCTAGGTCTTCCAGCTGTCTCCTGATGTCTCTAAACAGGGCAGTGAATGTCTCTGTTACACCAGCTGCTTTTTTCTGGTTGGCTCTCCTGCGCCCCTGCAGACTCTGGACTCTTTTCTCAGTCTCCTCTCTCTTTGTGGTCAGTTTCTGCAGAACATTTCTCAGTTTTTCCTTCTTCTTCTCAGAGGCCTCATCCAGCATCTCCACCAGGTGGCCCCGATGTTCTCCGGCCAAACTACAGGACACACAGATACAGGCAGCGTCCTCAGTGCAGAAATACTTCAAAATCTCATCATGGATGGAACATTTGCTCTTTTCCATGGAAGTGGTGGGATCAATTAAGACATGTTCTGCTGACTTGTTGTCTGTCTTACAATGTATATCACATACAGAAGCTTCACACCTGAGGCAGGTTTTAAGAGCAGGTACTGGAGAGTGGACACAATAAGTGCAGAATATCCCAGTTTCCTCCTCTGGAATACAAAGGACATGTTCTGCTATGTTGCACAGCTTCCTGTTTTTCTCCAGGACAGGACGATCCTGAAACTCTGCTCTGCATTCAGGACAGGTATAAACTCCAGACCCCTCCTGTGTATCCAGCACACGATCAATACAGACCCAGCAGAAGTTGTGTCCACATCTCAGTGTTACAGGATCTGTATAAATGTTCAGACAGATGGAACAGTCCAGCTCCTGTCTCAGATCAGCAGTCGCCATCGCTGACAGCAGAAGAGAGAAATGAAAGTGAAGTTCTGACACTCAGAAACCAGTGGGATCACATTCTCCACACAGGGAGAGGCTGAGCTTGTCACTCACATTATATCTATAGGCTCATTTATATTAAGAGACACATCTAATACATAAAGGGACATCATGCAGAAAAATGTACATATTTTGGAAAATATAAAGGTCATTTAATAGGATGAAAATAATTAATTTTACAGTGATTGCACAACTGTAATCTATAAAAAAAATATCATTATTTTGTTTGTTATTAAAAAAAATTATTGAAGGCATAAATATAATTTGTTTTATTCATGATCACATAGTAAACAGTGTAAAAGTGCTATAGCTATCTAAAAGGAAAACCTAACACAAGTATTCTTTAATGTCTACTATCTACCATTTTTAGAAAATGGTTTTTACATGTAGTGCCCCCTCTGGCTTTTTTATACACATCTCCCAGTGACTGAATGTGAGGGCGGGCACTAGGACCCAGGGGAGACACACCAGCAATGGCTGCTTAGAGGGGTCAAAGTACATTATAACTAAGACAATATGAGTGACATGGGACAGATTTCATGGAGAAATGACCTCAGAGAGTGGCTGCATATAAAGACGGGAAGAAGTCCCCAACTTCAGAGAGCCACAAGAAGGGGGAGGAGTCACCATAACAGTAAAGAAGAGAAAGTAAAAATGGGGGTCCCCAATAAAGAAGGGGGGTCACTGGCAAAACAATGTGGAGCAAATTAATTTTGGCAGCATTGAGGATCTACCATATAGAGCCCCCATGTATAGATAGAGGAGAACATGTAGGAGACCCTAAGGAGAGGGGCAGAGAGGACACCAGAGAGGGTGTTATAGAACAAGGGGTGAGTGAAGAGGCTGCAAGAGGACACTAGTAAGAGCGAGGCTGAGAGAGCACCGGACGGAGGCGGCGTCAGAGACTGCACAGTGAGTGTGAGAATCCCAGGAGGGGCAGATAGAGCACAGTGAGCATGTGTTATAGTCCCATGGATAAGGCCCCCACAGAGGAGGGTGAGTAACTGCGCTGGGGTGAGAAAGATGGACATATTTATTTTATGTTAATTTGCAACTCAGGTGTCGTGCTGGAGTGAAGGGGAGTGTAAAAAAAAATGTATATTATCGAGATGGTCCGGTACTCAGATCATGGAGACATCTGTTTGCACTGCACCCTAAGATACCACACCTGTGTCCCAACACCTCAAAGACACATTGCTATAAACCTGCATCTGCAGGAACCCTCTAATCATTTATGCCCAAGCCAGAGAGCTAGCCGGTGTCAGGCCGTTAGCCTTTTGAGGATAACAATAGCAGGACACTAACCGGTATTAGCGCTACTAAACTAATAGGTGCGGAGTCTAACGTACCCCTGGTATTTGTCAGGGACCCCCGCAAAGAGGTTTGGACTTCGCTGCACAGGGTACGCCAGTCGCAGTCCTATTAGCCAGTTGCCGGTGTAGTGTAGAAGGGTCAGATGGTCCGGGTCGAGCCAATCAGGAATAAACAGTACCAGGGAGAATCCGAGAGAGTAGTCGCCAAGCCGAGGTCACAGTATAAACGGGTCACACAGAAGAAGGAGTAGTCGCCAAGCCGGGTCACAACAGTATAGCAGGAATGCTGGGAGCACAATCAGGAGCAGGAGAACCAGGAACACTAGGATTGAACCTGCTACTCTGGCACCCTAATGGCACCAGAGCCAGGTTTAAATAGGACAGGCTGTAGAACGATTGGGTGAGCCAGGAGGCGGGGATCCCGCTGGACAGGTAGCGTCCCGTTGCTAAGCAACGGGACGAGGCAGGGCGCATGCGCCCGACAAGCCTCTGAGGCAGACGCCGCAGCGCGTCTGTTGCCTAGCAGCAGAGCGCTTGCGGTCGGAAGGAAGGAGGGCGTCCGTTCCCCGGCTGAAGGAGGAGCAGCGGGGACGGCGCCTGACAGCCGGGGCAAAGGAAAGTGCAATACCCCTCTATGCACCCCAAGACCACACACACAGGGGGTTACATATAATATAATGACTATGGTGTCGAAGTCGTATAATTAAATGAACGAAAGTATATTGGTTAATAATGTTTTATTGGTCGACTGCACGTGGCATACGGCGATCGCAAGGTAAAATACGCACGCACACACTCGCATTACAACATTTAATTTTTTATATAATTCATATTCATATTGGTTCCATTACACTGTAATTTATGAGCAGATAGTATTTGGTTTATTATTAGTTTATATAATAAGATTACATGTGCAATTCAGTGATATTTAAGGTTCAGGTTATAGGAAATGTCTAGTATCATATTAAACCCCTATTCATCAGCAGCTGTCCGGTTCCATCGCCGAAGAGATCGCATATTGCATACTCTAGTTATTGATGTTAGGAAATAAATAGCCAGATTGATATCAGAATGTGAAATGCTAATGAACTCATTGTAACTGGAGCACATCCCCTGGAGAGACGACCCCCACCTTTGGATTCCTCAGTCTGAACTAGCCTATGACCTGTGTACCCTGGACCTGCCCGAGGTCTGGACCTATGGAAGCAAGCCACGTCATTTGCATTGTTCTCTGTAACACTGAATGTGTATATATGATCATAGCTGCGCTCCCAGTATTCAGTCTACTCTGATTACAGTATTCCATAGAGATATACTGTTCACTGTGTCCCGTGGGAGCGTAGCGAAGCGCATGCAATACGAGCGCGGTATTTATGTATCTTTTGGTATTGGCTGTACTGTACTGTATCATAATATAATAATGTATTGAACTGTTGACTATTTACATCTGCTAAAATAAATCACTTTGTGCGTTAGAAACACAATACAATTGATTGGGCAATGCTTATTTGAAAACAATATAATTACTTTAATAATGGGCAGGGGTCACTTTAGGATTTTGGGTTCCCTAAAAAAAAAAAAAGAATATTTCAGAACCCATAACACTCTGGCTTAAAAGTGAAGCAAGAATAGTACTGTAAAACGCACACATTGATATATACACTTCATGGCCATAAGTATATAGACCCCCTTCTAATCCATTTCATCCACACCCATTGATAGCAGGTGCATAAAAAAAGCATATAGCCATGTAATATCCATAGTGATGAAGAGTATATAAATAATCTATTATTTTATATTTCATTTTATAACATAATATCAGAATTCAGCCATCGTTGAATGAGGACAGTGAGTTTGCACATACAATCCCTCCCCCCACCTGTTACTATGGAACTTGTGAATACCTGAGATACAAGTCTTGAGCAGTTGGTCAAATTAACATGTGAAAGGCTGCGATCCCTTTCTGTGGAAAGGTAAACTCTGCCCAGTAGAAAGGTATTATGTTATGTAGCAAAGAGCACAAAGTGTCTCTTGGTGCCCTGCTGATAAGATATGCAGACAGCGCCTAGCAGTGACGGATCCAGGGGGGGGGGGGGCGATCGGGGCAATCGCCCCCCTAGCGGGGGCTTGCTGCCGACAGCTGCACACTATGTAAAGGTCCTCTCGGCAGTGACAGTATGCTGCCCGGCTGCTCTGATTGTGTTTTAAACACAATCAGAGCAGCCGGGCAGCACATTGTCACTGCCGAGAGGACCTGCACATAGTGTGCAGCCGCCGGCAGCCTCAGAAGTCAGAAAGGGGGCGGGGCCTAAATCGCCCCCCCCCCTAAATCGCCCGGGGTATAACCATTCTCTAAATCCGCCCCTGGCTCCTAGTTGGACATGCTGGATAGTAAGTTGCTTGGGACCTGGGGAGCCCTGGCTAGCAGGAAAATGTTATAATGGAGTTTTGAATTAAATGAATGTAAGGTGGTCGAATCTGGCTGCATATGTGATAGAGTACGTCAGAATGAATGATCATTTGTCGTTGGTTAGAATATAGCTGAGTAATGGAAGTTTGTATACAGATGGAAAATGTGAATGGAATTGTCTGAGTTCAGATAAAATGATGTTAGTGCCAGAGTTATTTGGAGCTTGTGTCGGTTTTAAAAGTTAGACATTGGTTTGGTATGAATAGTATTACACAACTGCATGCCTTGTAGTAATGCTGCAATGCTGTGTAGATATAAAATAGGTAGTTATATGGCGTTAATCTGATTTGTATGTGATTATGTAGTCTAATAAGAACTGGGCCCTGTTGCTATGAAAGTTGCATTGGCAGTAAATTAGGCCATTACAAGTACATGTGGTTAAAGATGGCTGACGATGTGTTGACTCCTGTAATACTGTACAATTCCTGGAGTTCCTGTTATATTTAGGATGGATTGTTGATTTAAATTGTAGCATTTGTGACTGTTGCAAAAGATATTTAGAATAGATGTCTATTGTGTAAAATAGATATTTATATTGGATTTACAAGTATATTATTAGAGGTTTAAGAACTGAACCCTGCTCATTGATAGTGTTGTTCAGGAAGTGGTCAGATTGTTAAAGGGTAGTTTGTAATGAAAAACTTTGAAATAATGCGATTTATTGCTGAAGAAATTGAAACAGTTAATATGGCAACATGAAGGTGATCTAGAAGCTACCATGTGAAGGGAATCTGGATAGTGAATAATGGCTGTTGGACTTTGACTGAGATAAGTGAAATGAAATAATAGGAGAATAAATGGTAACCGTATACATGTGAGATGAATGAAGTCTTTCCTGTGTGTCCCCCTCCCACACATACACAGGAACCCCCCCCCCCCCACACACACACACACACCTTTGGACAATAGTTAGTCAAAACACACACACAATGACACGTATAGTTATATAACAGGCAAGGAATGTAATGTATTGCACCAAAATCTATACTTTGTGTAATATATTGTTACACTGTATACTGTTTTATAATATATACATAAGATTTACAATTTGAATGTTAATAATACAACACGTTTTAAATGAAAATATATCTTGTCTCTGGTTAATCTTGAAGAGATAAGCATAAGCTATTATATGAATATTGATCCTGTGGATTTAAGGTAAAATAAGAACTATATTTCTTAGGTTAAATCAGAAGTACATTTGCGAGGAGTTGGCTGCATAATTAACGTTATTAAATGGTCATTATTATTATTATTATTAATATTTATTTATAAGGCGCTACAAGGCATCCGCAGCGCCATACAGAGACAAACAAAATCACAATACAATGGGAGACAGCACAGTACAGTAAACACAGCAACTCAGTACGCTCAATGCACAGCTAGAGAGGGCGGGGAAGGGGGAGGGAGGATCCGAAAACGACGGGGCCCAAGAAGGGGGGCGCGGAAGACAGGGAGACCCCCAGGGGGGAGGAGGGAGCGAAAGTGGATGTGGGGTGGAGGACCTTTGAGGAGGAGGGCTAAGTAGCTGGAGAGCAGAGTTAGAAGTGGTGGAAACAGGAGGAGAGATGGCCCTGCTCAGAGGAGCGTACAATCTAAGGGGAGGGGTGGACAGACAGAGAGACGCAGGGGAGAGAGGGAGAGTAGGGGGACAGAGGCAGAAGATAAGGTAGGAAGTTAAGTGGGAGACAGAAAGGCTTTAAGAAAAAGGTGGGTTTTTAGGGCCCGTTTGAAGCTGGACAGATTAGGGGAAGTTCTGATGGAGGGAGGGAGCTTGTTCCAGTGGAGGGGGGCAGCGCGGGCGAAGTCTTGGATACGCGCGTGGGAGGAGGTTATAAGGGGGGAAGAAAGGCGACGGTCAGAGGCAGAACGGAGAGGGCGGGATGGAGCATGAATAGAGAGGAGGGTGGAGATGTAGGGTGCAGTGGAGTTGGCGAGGGCCTTGTAGGTGAGTGTGAGGAGCTTAAAGAGGATTCTGAAGGGGAATGGGAGCCAGTGAAGGGCTAGGTAGAGGGGGGAGACAAAAGAGGAGCGGCGAGAGAGGAAAATAAGCCTAGCTGCAGCGTTAAGGACGGATCGAAGGGGATCGAGATGAGAGTGGGGGAGGCCAGTGAGGAGGAGGTTACAGTAGTCCAGGCGGGAGATGATCAGAGAGTGGATAAGGCATTTGGTGGCATCTTGGGAGAGGAAGGGCCGGATGCGAGCGATGTTGCGCAGCTGGAAGCGGCAGGATTTAGCAAGAGAGAGGATGTGGGGGCCAAAGGAGAGAGAGGAATCGAGGATGACACCAAGGCAGCGAAGTTGGGGGACAGGGGAGATAGAGGTGTTGTCGACAGTGATGGAGAGGTCAGAAGGGGATGGGGTATGAGAGGGAGGAAAAACTATGAGCTCAGTTTTGGCAAGGTTAAGTTTGAGGAATCGAGAGGACATCCAGGAGGAGATGGCAGAGAGGCAGGCGGACACCCTAGAGAGGAGGGAGGGAGAGAGATCAGGAGAGGAGAGGTATAGTTGAGTGTCGTCAGCGTAAAGGTGGTAGCTGAAGCCGAAGGAGCTGATGAGTTCACCCAGGGAGGAGGTGTATAGAGAGAAGAGTAAGGGTCCCAGAACAGAGCCCTGAGGGACCCCGACTGGAAGGGTGGATGGGGGGGAGAGAGACCCAGAGGTGGTGACAGAGAAGGAACGGTGAGTAAGGTAAGAGGTGAACCAGGACAGGACTGGGCCGGAGAGGCCGAAAGACTGGAGGGTGTGAAGGAGGAGGGGGTGGTCAACGGTGTCAAAGGCTGCAGAGAGGTCAAGGAGGATGAGAAGGGAGAAGTGGCCTCTGGCTTTTGCAGAGAGGAGGTCATTGGTGACTTTAGCCAGGGCAGTTTCAGTGGAGTGGAGGGGGCGGAAACCAGACTGGAGAGGATCAAGGAGGGAGTATTCAGAAAGGTAGGAGGTGAGACGGCTGCAGACGAGCCTCTCAAGAATTTTGGAGGCAAAAGGGAGAAGAGATATGGGGCGATAGTTCGAGAGAGAAGTGGGGTCGAGATTAGGTTTCTTAAGAATGGGGGATACGAGAGCATGTTTGAAGGAGGAGGGGAAGATGCCAGTGGAGAGGGAGAGATTAAAGAGGTGAGCGAGGTGGGAGCAGGTGGTGGGGGAAAGGGAGCGAAGAAGGTGGAAGGGGATGGGATCCAGGGGGCAGGTAGTGGGGGGGGAGGATAAAATGAGAGAGTGGACTTCCTCACCGGTGGTGGGACGGAAGGAGTGGAGGGGAAGGTGGTTGGGGGGGGAGGACAGAAGAGTGGGAGGGGTGGAAGAGAGAGTGGAGGAGGAGATTTCAAGTCGGATGGCCTCGATTTTAGAGGAGAAGAAGGAGGCGAAATCAGAGGCAGTCAGGGAGGAGGGGGTGGGGGGGAGGGGAGGGGGCCAGGAGAGTGCTGAAGGTGGCAAAGAGGCGGCGGGGGTTAGAGGACTGGGAAGAGATGAGGGATTTAAAGAAAGATTGTTTAGCGAGTGAGAGGGCAGAGCTGTAGGATGAAAGGATGAATTTAAAGTGGAGGAAGTCAGCCAGGGAGCGGGATTTTCTCCAGTGACGTTCGGCGGAACGGGAGCATTTTTGGAGGAAGCGGGTAAATTTGGAGTGCCAGGGTTGGGGTTTGGAGCAGCGGGGGTGGACGGAGTGGGCAGGGGCGACCGCGTCCAGAGCGGAGGTGAGGGTGTGATTGTAGAGGGAGACCGCCTGGTTGGGGCAGGCCTGGGAGGAAAGGGGAGAAAGGAGGGTATCGAGAGAGGAGGACAGAGAGGCAGGGTCAAGAGCATCGAGGTTGCGTATGGACAGAGTAGGTTTGGGCAGGGGGAGGGGAGCAGGAGAAGAGGAGAGAGAGAAGGAGAGGAGATGGTGGTCGGATAGAGGAAAGGGAGAGATGGAGAAGTCGGAGAGATTACATAGGTAGGAGAAGACAAGATCAAGGGAGTGACCAAGGCAGTGGGTAGAGGAGGAGGTCCATTGGGTGAGACCAAGGGAGGAAGAGAGGGTGAGCAGTTTGCTGGAAGCAGGGTAGGTGGGGTTGTCGATGGGGATATTAAAGTCGCCGAGAATGATCGAGGGGAGATCGGAGGAGAGGTAGTGAGGAAGCCAGCTAGCAAAGTTGTCAAGGAAGAGGGAGGTGGGGCCAGGGGGGCGGTAGATGACAGTGACGCGGAGATGGATGGGGTAGAAGAGGCGGATGGAGTGAGCTTCAAAAGAGGAGAAGGAGAGGGAGGGTTCAGGGGGAATGACACGAAAAGTACAGGTGGAGGAGAGGAGGAGGCCAACTCCACCGCCAGGGCGGGCACCAGGCCTGGCGGAGTGGGTGAAGGAGAGGCCACCAAAGGAGAGGGCAGCGGGGGAAGTAGTATCAGAATCGGAGAGCCAGGTTTCAGTAACAGCAAGAAGGTTAAAGGAGTTGGATAGAAAGAGGTCGTGGATAGCAGTCAGCTTGTTGCGGACGGATCTGGCATTCCAGAGGGCACAGAAGAAAGGGGGAGAGGAGAGGGGGGAAATGGGGATGAGGTTAGCAAGATGAGCAGCGCGCGGGGGATGGCGGGGAGGAACGGGAGAGGTAGGGCGGGGGGAGAGTATGGGTATGGAGTGAGAGCGGGGAGGCATAGTAGGGAGAGAGAGTAACAGAACAGTGAGATAGTGGGGACAGTGAAAAACAGGTAAGAACAAAGGCAGGAAGACAATGAAAAGGTGGAAGATAATAACGAATTAGGGCGTGGAGGGCATGGAACAACAGTACAGTGAGATAATAAGGACAGTGAAGACAGGTAAGAATGATAGCAGAACAGTAAGATAATAAGGACAGCGGATAACAGGTAAGAATAAGTAGGGAGACAATAGCAAGATGGAGGACAATAACCAATTAGGGCGTGGAAGGCAAAGAATAATAGAAGGAGAGGTAATAAGGACAATGGAAATAGGCAAGAATAATAACAGGTAAAACTAGTTGCTGGTAAATATAAAATCAGGAAAAACAAGATAAAGGCATATAAATAGTAGAATAATAACAGGTAAAAAAGTAGAAACTTGTAAATGTACAATCAGGAAAAACAAAATAATGGCATATAAAATAATGTTTTATATGCAGTTGATGTAGTTAAGCCAGGGATTCAGCAGGAGAAGGGTTAACTGACAAGCCGGGTCGGTACACAGTAGATCAGTTGCTGCAGATAAGCCAGGGATTCAGCAGGAGAAGGGTTAATTGACAAGCCGGGTCGGTACACAGTAGATCAGTTGATGTAGATAAGCCAGGGATTCAGCAGGAGAAGGGTTAATTGACAAGCCGGGTCGGTACACAGTAGATCAGTTGGTGCAGATAAGCCAGGGATTCAGCAGAAGAAGGGTTAACTGACAAGCCGGGTCGGTACACAGTAGATCAGTTGATGCAGATAAGCCAGGGATTCAGCAGGAGAAGGGTTAATTGACAAGCCGGGTCGGTACACAGTAGATCAGTTGATGCAGATAAGCCAGGGATTCAGCAGGAGAAGGGTTAATTGACAAGCCGGGTCGGTACACAGTAGATCAGTTGGTGCAGATAAGCCAGGGATTCAGCAGGAGAAGGGTTAATTGACAAGCCGGGTCGGTACACAGTAGATCAGTTGATACAGATAAGCCAGGGACTCAGCAGGAGAAGGGTTAATTGACAAGCCGGGTCGGTACACAGTAGATCAGTTGATGTAGATAAGCCAGGGATTCAGCAGGAGAAGGGTTAACTGAAAAGCCGGGTCGGTACACAGTAGATCAGTTGATGCAGATAAGCCAGGGATTCAGCAGGAGAAGGGTTAACTGACAAGCCGGGTCGGTATACAGTAGATCAGTTGGTGCAGATAAGCCAGGGATTCAGCAGGAGAAGGGTTAATTGACAAGCCGGGTCGGTACACAGTAGATCAGTTGATACAGATAAGCCAGGGATTCAGCAGGAGAAGGGTTAATTGACAAGCCGGGTTGGTACACAGTAGATCAGTTGATACAGATAAGCCAGGGATTCAGCAGGAGAAGGGTTAATTGACAAGCCGGGTCGGTACACAGATCAGTTGGTGCAGATAAGCCAGGGACTCAGCAGCAGAAGGGTTAATTGATAAGCCGGGTCGGTACACAGTAGATCAGTTGATGTAGATAAGCCAGGGATTCAGCAGGAGAAGGGTTAACTGACAAGCCGGGTCGGTACACAGATCAGTTGGTGCAGATAAGCCAGGGACTCAGCAGCAGAAGGGTTAATTGACAAGCCGGGTTGGTACACAGTAGATCAGTTGATACAGATAAGCCAGGGATTCAGCAGGAGAAGGGTTAACTGACAAGCCGGGTCGGTACACAATAGATCAGTTGGTGCAGATAAGCCAGGGATTCAGCAGGAGAAGGGTTAATTGACAAGCCGGGTCGGTACACAGTAGATCAGTTGATGCAGATAAACCAGGGATTCAGCAGGAGAAGGGTTAACTGAAAAGCCGGGTCGGTACACAGTAGATCAGTTGAAGCAGATAAACCAGGGATTCAGCAGGAGAAGGGCCAACTGACAAGCCGGGTCGGTACACAGTAGGTCAGTTGATGCAGATAAGCCAGGGATAGATGGTATGGCCTTGTCTTTGGAGTGATGATGACACTCCTTTGTACCCCCACAATAATTTCCCACTGTCTTCACAAGTTTTTAGATGTTTTATAATTGTGGACAGATAATTGTGTGGGAGGAAAGACACAGAGCTGATCTAACGTGCAGCCTTCTCCAACATACAATTGCCAGATTATTAGGGAGATTAAAACCCCATTCACCCTAATAACCCTTTTACACTTAGTTAAACATTAGCAGTACAATGGGCCGTACTGAAGAGCTAAGTGACTTTCAACGTGGCACCGTCATAGGATGCCACCTTTCCATCAAGTCAGTTCGTCAAATTGCTGCCCTAATAGAGCTGCCACAGTCAACTGTAAATGCTGTTATTGTGACATGGAAACGTCTAGGAGCAACAGCTCAGTCATGGTAGGCCAGACAAGCTCACAACGAGAGCACCGAGTGCTGAAGCACATAGCTCGGAAAAATTACCTGTTATCACTTGCAACTCTCACTACCGAGTTTCAAACTGCCTCTGGGAGCAACGTCAGCACAAGAACTGTTCGCTGGGAGCTTCATGGATTGGCTTTCCATGGACGAGCAGCCACACGCAAGCCTCAAATCACTGTGTGCAATGCCAACCGTCAACTGGAGTGGTGTATAGCACACCGCCATTCTACTCTGCAGTGGTGGAAATGCATTGTCTGGAGTAACGAATCCAGCTGCACCATCGGGCTATCCCGATGGACAAATCTGGATTTGGAAGATGCCAGGAGAATGCTTCCTACCTGAATGACTACTAATAGCTGTAAAGTTTGGTGGAGGAGGAATAATGGTCTGGGGCTGTTTGTCATGGTTTGGCCTGGGCCCCTTAGTTCCTGTGAAGGCAAATGTTCCTGCTACAGCATACAATGACATTCTAGAGAATTGTGTGCTTCCAGCTTTGTGGCAACAGTTTGGGGAAGGCCTTTTAATGTTTCAGCCTGACAATGCCCCCGTGCACATAGTGAGGTCCATGAAAAAATGGTTTACAGAGTTTGGAAGAACTTGACTGCCCTACACAGAACCCTAACCTCAACTCCATTGAACACCTTTGGGATGAATTGAAAGGCAATTGTGAGCCAACCCGTATTGCCCAACATCAGTGGTCAATATCACAAAGGCTGTTGTGGCTGAGTGGATGTGAATCCCCGCAGCCATGTTCCAAAGTTTAGTGGAAAGCCTTCCCAGAAGATTGGAGGATGTTATAGCAGTAAAGGAGGGACCAACTCCATATTAATTCCTGCAGTTTTGGAATGGTATGTTCAACAAATGTAAAAGGGGGAAGTAAAGTGGGAGGAGCTAGAGAGAGAGAAACACACATCAAATATCTGACTCACCAAGCTGGGATCTGGCCTGGCTCAGAGGACTTCCTCACATGTCCGCGCCGAAGCAGGGGATCAGGAAAAAGCGCGTTACCAGAAAGAAGTAAGTGAAGATGACCCATATTTCGTACACCAAGGCTTGTGATGCTGTAGGGAAAGGAGGGGGGGGGGTGGAGTTTCACAAGGTGAGTGCACCACTCTGAACGGGCCTCATCTAACAGTACTTACCAAATTGGTAGTCTATCGCAGCAATGCTTCTGTCCAACACAGCTGGCTCCCACCCATCACTCCTAGACTTCCTGCACAGGTTCCTCCAATGTTCACATCTGTCTTCTCTGACCCAGGAGAATGGGAGAGCTGGACAGGCATAGGCAGGTTCATTTGTTCCAGTTAAAAGTTTCAAGTTAAATTAAACACTGAACTGTGTGTGTAAAAGAAGCCAGTT
The DNA here is from genome assembly GCF_038048845.1 of Mixophyes fleayi. Lineage (NCBI taxonomy): Eukaryota > Metazoa > Chordata > Amphibia > Anura > Limnodynastidae > Mixophyes > Mixophyes fleayi. Next base: position 341,487,678 of record NC_134405.1, on the reverse strand, counting down.
CACGATCTTTTGAGCTGGAGATTTGTAACTTGTTTTACAAATAGTTTTATTAGGACTGCCGAGTAACAGAGAGCAACCAAGGACTCAGTGTGTAGCCTATATCATTTATTTATGGCTATTAATTTATGGAGAAACTGGAGTGAGATCTGTATAGTTTTATACTGATAACCAAAGTTTATTAGATGATGTAAATGGTTTATTTATATGATGTATGATTTGCGGGATGACACAATTTATATTGATGACATAAAATTGTCTGCTGCTCTGAATCACTGTACATAATGACTGCATAGTGTGAGTGTGTCTATCGGCATGGTTTGGGGGAGTGTGATTAGAATAGTGTTTCCCCCAGGGTGTGACTGTGGGCAATTAGTCTAATGGGGGAGGGTGTAACTCCCTTTTAATACATAATTGAGAGTGAAGTCCCGTGGGTCACAAGGTAGCACCCCTGGGGCATATCAGATGGTGTATGGTGGGATCGTACAGTTTCAAAGGGTCCTACCCTGATCCAGTCTGTTTCAAGTCACATTCAAGTTTTCAAGTTAACCATGACCATAACTGTCCCCGGGTACTGGTGCAGCGCCGAGCCCCCAACCAAGTGTCGACTGAGCTGACAGTCAATTGTAAAGCGAGTCTGAGATATTCTGAATGCATGAAACCTGATATGAGACCGGGCCTGACACGGGAGACCGTCACATGACATCAGAATTATAAGCAATGATATCACTGTTTATGCAGAAATTAATATAACAATGCTCATGTTAAAAGCTCCTATGTCTACTTCTTCATAAAATATTTAACAATTATGTAATACTGATTTTCAAACTTTTTTTGTAACACAGAATATAATCCCACCTTCTAAACCAGGGCTGTTTTCAGAGAAATGAGCACTTGAGTCTAGTTGTAAACTGCAAAAAATATTATTTTACAACTATGGAGATGAAACTGTGCACTGGATCTATTATTACATTATAATCTGTATGTACAAATATTTATACAGCTTAATAAAAACAGTGAAGATGTTTATACAAATATAATCATCACTTGTTATTATGAAATGATTAATAAATTAAGTATTGCTAAACTTATAAATAAAAAGATGATGTATTTTCTTGGTATGGTAATAGTTGTATAGCTAATTCTGATGAGGTCAGATAAGCAGAGATAAGGAGAGTGTGGTCTTCTTTACATATGTAAATAATGTATTTGTGGCTAAATTAATTTATTCAAAACATAACATGCATCAATTAAACAAGTTAACGTATTTTTGTTTATTTAATGTAAGAGTATTGTTACAGTTTTACAGTTGGTCTGTCCAATTCCACACACATTTCCTGCATAGATCTAATAATTATATTGTACCTAAATTGTGATGTGATTTATCCAGGGAGATTTCTGCTCATTTTAATCTGCAGAAAATAGGAGATATTATGTTACAGAACATTTATATAAACTTAGAACATATCAGGTGAGGAAGGAATGAGGATCAGGGCTTAGAATTGTCCGAGAGACGACGCACCCGGCTGTCCGAGCCTCTGTCCTTCTTATGATGAGACCTCGTCATCTTCTCTACAGCTCAATAACCTGATATTTCCAGTTATAGGATGTTTATAATGATCACACTCGCTCCTAGTATTTATAATGTGCAGATGTGATATTTTAAGCTAAAACAGGTGGAAATAGATCATTGTGTACAGAGAACACATATTTCCTACATGAACATACTCTGCATTTGCCTCCAATAGCAATTACCTCAGTACAGTTAAAATCTAGACAGTCAAGTACTAAAAATGACAATCACTAAATAAATAAAATAATAACATTTGTAGATACATTGTGGATTGGGTGTCAGCAGTGTCAGTGTGATTAGAAATGTACCTACAGCACCCTCTAGTGTCCAGCATAGGAAGTACACATTCTTTATTATTATTAAAGTATCAGTAGTGAAAAAAGTGAAAGAAATTATTAGTCGCTATCAATCTCCCACGTGACAATTGGTGAATAAAAGTGATAAAATTAAAAAATACTCAAATTAAAGTGTAGGCAATCTTCAAAAAATCTAAACGATGAAACCCTTTATAATATGAAAAAAAGAAATATAATAATAGTACAACAATGTTTACAATCAACAAAATATATTCAAATCAAACATCATATAGTAAAACGTTCATGAGATGGTTCTCTCCCCTTTTCTGATTAAACTTATAAAACAATTACTTGAACTATTGCATAGTAACAGTATTTCCTATGGATTTCCCTCTGCTGTGGTGCACCCTGTGGGGATTCACTTACTGGATGAATTCTGTACAGTTGGCTCTTAATGTAATGATCTTTAGGATACTGAAGGAGATTTCACTTTGGACCTTTGATTAAGGATTGGTGTTCTCTTGTTACAGGGGGATTGTTTTGGGCTAAAAAAATTGAAAGAAAAAAAAAATCTAGGGCAATATGTTTAAAATATTGTTGGTTTATCAGACTAGACAAACTCACATATAAATATCACGATTCAGAATAAAAGTGCAGGTGCTGCTACAGAACAGATGAAGAGAAGCAGTCACAGAATATGCAGATCTTTACCAATGCCCCGGGGTACTACTGGATAAAACTTTAAATCCAGATGTTAAAATAAAGGTAGTTTATTCTGTCACCTGCAATATCACTTGTCTGTCACCCTCCTTATCGGATTTATCATTATCATTAATTATTATTAAAGTATATCACTGTAAAAAATGCAGCCAGTGATTGTGAGGGTTGAATTCATATTTAACAGAAATCAGCCCATTAATTCAGTAATTTTTGGGTGCGATGAGCAAAAATAACCCCAACTCCTAATTCCATAGAGATCCTCTTCTTTCTTCTTCTTTTCCAGGTAAATCCAGAGGATAGAAAAAACAACAATGGAGCCACAATGTGACCGACACGCCGGGGGCAGCGCCCGCAATCAACCAATCCAGAGAGGGTTCGTTCTGATTGGTTAGAGGACGACGGTGCATACTATCACTTCTAGAGCCGAAAATGTGCACTACAAGTGTCTGCCCCCTAATGAATGAAAGACAGTACCCCCTTACAATAAATAATAAAATGTAATGCTCCCTTTGCATAAAATAGATAATTAATTATCCCCTTAAGATAAACTAAATAACTAATATGGCCACATTAATACTTCCATTATTATTGTCCCCATAATTTTAATTCTGATAAATACTTGAAATCTTCTTTCCTTAATTCGACTAATACATATGGGGAATAAAGAAAACACTGATGGAAGAAACAGGCCGATATCAGAGGAGCATTCAACATGAAATGAGTTAATTGCTGGTAAGTCCACCTACTTAAAAACTGGGCAGCCAATCAGAAGTGGTCTCTTATCTGTAATTTGACCAGTGGTGTAAGAGCCCATTCCTGATTAGTTGCTCGGCTTTTAAGTAGGTGGGCCCTTGTGATTAACTCTTTCTCGTCAGCTGCTCCTCATAAGAGATCCATGTCGTCTATCAGGGATTTATTTTCATTTCTGGAAAGTATTTATTAATGAATTTATTTTCATACCACAAATCAAAGTGCTAAAAACCATTACTAAACCGCTGCTCAGTAAATCTATCCTTAGTAATAACCTGTTAGTTACTGAAGTGGTATGTAAGTTAGTGATAGGAATAGTTCAACTATTTACAACATGAGTCACACAGAGCATTTAAAAGTAAACGTCAGTTCATAAATGTGACTTTAGACCAGAATTGTAATAAAACCATATAACAGTAATGTTACTCACACAGGGCCTGATTCATCAAGGAACGCAAAGTGAACGCAATTTGCATTTTTTAATATCGGATGGAAATTGCCGCACATACACCGTATTCTACAAGTGGATCTCATGAAACTTTTCCTTTTGAATACGGGTGTAAGTACACTCTGGTTATACGGTACTTGCTGTATGTAGACAGACAGGACACACTGCCGGATACACACAATGCAAAGGTGTAACATTGGAAAGCATGGGGAAAAATATTAAATACACTAACAACTATTAATACTACAATCATTAATAAAAAAAACTTTTTTTTTACATGAAATACATATATCAGGATAATATTAATGCGTTCCGCACATAAAATGCATTTTTACAGTTGCTCTTACTTGCAAGCACATGGCATAAATACGCGTCCGTCATTACTATCACTATACCTGAGATATAGCTGGTGCAAGTGACACAGCTAAAAATCACGTACCGCAGAGATTGCCACAGCATGTATTGGACATATGTGTTCGCTTGACCTTGGCCCACCGTTAATGTACGCCGCCTCCCTCCCCCCCATTCCACCCTTCAAATCGTAGGTTGTTGGATGTCTCATTTGCGTTCGAACATGAATTGCATGCACTTGTGTTCACTGACGTGTCCGTTTCTGAGCATGGGCAGAGCAATTTCAAACAAAATCCGTCACACAGCGTGACTTACGTTACTTGATGAATCAGCCCACAATGTGTTTGTAAAGGTTTAAGTATATGGCACTTCCTATGTTTTGTTGTTGCTGGATTACTGCCCGACTAGATGTAATAGTGTCACATTTATATACTTATATCTTTAATAATAAAGTTTAATACAATAAAAAAAAAAAAAAAAGATTCTTGGATAATTCCTGACATTAAATGTGTTTATTTCATAACAAGGGGGAGCCACACACAGCTTCTGCCCCCTACAAATGCAAAACTGATACTTATATATGATATGTCATACCCACGTGCTAATACAGGTAAGCAGTGAGACATGCTGGGAGTTGTAGTCCAAGTCATTGTGTATGATGTAAGAAACAGTCAATTCCCAGGGGCTTGTTATAGAAATAATTGATTCAGAGAAAGCATTGGGTGGTTAAGCTGTTTACAAACAATGTGATAATCAGGTTGTTAGTGACCCCTCCCCACTAAGTGTGTTACAGTTTAACTAATATAACACACTATCTACCAATATGTATGAAAGGTAATTTGCTTTGCAAGATATTGATATTACACTATAAATGTTTGATAACAATGAACACAATAAAGAAACATATATCACACCCGGACAACTGTTCTCCTCCAGAAAATTTACAGAGACCACACCCCATTCAATCTCTGCAAACATCACAAGCAATAGGAGGAAGCATAGCACTGACTAATAGGGTATATACTGGCTGACAGACAGCTATTGCAGCCAATCACAGCTATGGGAGATGGTGAAATGCCGCATACATGTATTTTTATATATTTATGATGTTTCTAACACCAACAAGGGAACAAATCCAGATACACTGGTCATCTGGTTACACAACATGGGAGGGACTCAGCTGCAGCGCCACCCCCTACTTTATTCTATTGGTTAAATGTTCCACAAATCAGATTCCCCTCCTTGTGATGTCACCAGTCTCTGGGCAGATTTCACATGATCATTTCTCCCAGCTCCTGATTTTTTCAGATATAATTATATTACCATCCCCCACCCATAAAGCAGCATGGAGGGGCTCAGTGAAGGTGGCAGTGACGGTGTGTAAGTGTCTGATCGGGTCACACAGCTCAATAAAGGACATCTGTCCAGCCTCATAATCCAGATATATCCTCACTCTATCATGGGGAATGTTATCAAGTAACTTGATCTCTTTCCTGTCATGTATTACTGCATACTGATTATTAAACACACCCCTGCAGAAAACCAAACCCCAGGACTTGTTATTGTTGCCAATGAGTGACTGACCTCCTCTCCTGTCTATACTGGGATAACACATCCCTACCCTCCACCATCCTGATCTACTGACATCCACTTCCCAATAATGTTGCCCTGAGGAAAATCTCCTGGTGCTTAATACCTGCGGAAACTGAAATCTCTCTGGTGTTTCTGGACGATTCTGGTTTATATGTGACCAGGATGCAGTTTTCATGTCACCTGATACATGTATAATATTACCAGCTGTGTTTACATCCAGTAATATGTCTGTAGGTTCCTGCATATAGATCCCTGTATTTATACCTGTTATTATATCAGATAATGTGTGTAATTTCTCTGAGATGAGACCCACATCCAGATCTCCTACACCACGGACCTGGTCATCATGTCTCTCTCTGTCCTCAGTATCACACAAGTCACCTGTGTCTGGTTCCTGTAAGACAGTCACTGGATCAGACATGTTACACAGCTCCTCAATGTGACGCATCTTCCTGGACAGCTCGTCCTTCTTTATTTCCAGCTGCTGGATCAGATCAGAGACTGAGAGTAAAATGCTCTCGTTCTGCCTGGAGATCTCACTCAGGGCTCTCTTCTCTAGGTCATCCAGCTGTCTCCTGATGTCTCTAAACAAGGCAGTGACTCTCTCTGTTACACCAGCTGCTTTTTCCTGATCTTCTCTCCTGCGCTCCTGAAGACTCTGGACTCTTTTCTCAGTCTCCTCTCTCTTTGTGGTCAGTTTCTGCAGAACATTTCTTAGTTTCTCCTTCTTCTTCTCAGAAGCCCCTTCTAGAGAATTGATCTGATGCCCCCTGTGTTCCCCAATTAAAGAGCAGGAGACACAGATACATGTAGCATCCTCACTGCAGTAATATCTAAATAGCTCTTTATGGACAAAGCATTTTCTTTTCCCCAGGGAAGTGGTGGGATCAGATAAGACGTGTTCTGCTGACTTGCTGTGTACTCTGACATGATTATCACACAGAGAAGCTTCACAATGCAGACAGGATTTAGAAGCAGGTACAAGAGAGTGGATACAGTAAGTGCAGAAGATCCCAGTCTCCTCCTGATCTGGCCGAGTAGACAGGAAACTCCTCACTATGTTACACAGAGTTATGTTCCTTTGCACTACAGGACGTTTCTTGAACTCTGCTCTGCATTCAGGACAGGTATAAACTCCAGATCCCTCCTGTGTATCCAGCACACGATTAATACAGACCCGGCAGAAGTTGTGTCCACATCTCAGTGTTACAGGATCTGTATAAATGTTCAGACAGATGGAACAGTTCAGCTCGTCTCTCAGATCAGCAGACGCCATCACTGGCAGCAGAAGAGAGAAATGAAAGTGAAAGTCTCTGACACACAGAAACCAGTGGGATCACATTCTCCACACAGGGAGAGGCTGAGCTGTCACTCACATTATATCTGTAGGCTCGTTTATATTAAGGGACACAGCGAATACATAAAGTCACAGCATGCATAATTATCTACTTATTTTGGAAAATGTGAAGGTCATTTAATAAGATGAAAATAATTAATTTTGCAGTTGTTGCACTACAATTACTTATCAAAAATACAATTAGTCTGTTATTAAAAATAATTATTGAAATCATAAAAAATATTTGTTTAATTCATGATGATTTTTTTTATTATATAAAACATTTATTGTCTGGGGACGCCCTAAACAAAAAATAAATATTGTGGGAACCACATAACACTGTCACAACAGAACAAGGGATCTTACTGTAAAATGCACACAATGATATATATACTACATGGCCAAATGTATGTGGACCCAGCCACATCCATTGCTAACAGGAGCACAATCCCTAGGTCTTCAAGACACTGTCTTATCAAGGTTCTCATCCTACCTATCTAATCGCTCTTTCAGTGTTAATTTCTCTGGAACAATCTCCAATCCGCTGCCTTTATCAGTTAGAGTACAAGCAGGGCCGGATTAAGGGAATGGAGGCCCCTGGGCTAAGGGGCCCTCCATTCCCCGCGAGGCCCCCAATGTGAGCCGTCCGCTGCCCCCCGCGAGGACCCCCCCCAAGCACTTACCTGTCAGTGCAGTCCTCCGTCCCAGCGCGCTGTAGTCTGCTTACTGAGGAGATCTCGCGAGAGTTCATGAACTCTCGCGAGATCTCCTCAGTAAGGAGCTTACAGCGCGCCGGGACGGAGGACTGCACTGACAGTACTCAGCAGCATTGATCGGGCCGGGGGCACCCCCGCCCCCGACTGATCAATAATGCTGCTGAGGAGTTTGAAGGGCCCCCTGGATGCCCGAGGCCCCTGGGCTATAGCCCAGTTAGATCTCGGGTTAATCCGGCCATGACCACAAGGCTCAGTCCTAGGTCCTCTGCTATTCTCTAGCTACACCACTTCTCTAGAAAAACTAATAATCTCCTTTGGTTTTCAGTATCATCTCTATGTGGATGATACACAAATTTATTTATCCTCTCCTGGGGCCTGATTCATTAAAGATCTTAAATGAAGAGGATCCTTATTTCAGTCTCCTGGACAAAACATGAGACACTCATTTTCACTAGGGGTGCAAATGAGTGTTCTGTTTTGCACATAAGTTAAATACTGTCTGTTTTTTCATGTAGCACACAAATACTTGATAGCTATTTGTACACTGAAATTTAAAGTTGATATGTGTGTGCTACATGAAAAAAACAGTCAGTATTTAACTTATGTGCAAAACAGAACACTCATTTGCACCCCTTGCAATGTAACATGGTTTTGTCCAGGAGACTGAAATAAGGATCCTCTTCATTTAAGATCCTTAATGAATCAGGCCCCTGATCTCTCACCATCTGTGTTGTGTGGAAGTCAAATAATTGGATGAAGTAAACCAAATTGCTTAATAATGTTTTACCGTGCGGTTGCAATTAGTACGTCACGTGTTATGATGCAATCGCACGGATTAAATAACACACATTTACATTCGCACTTACACTCGCAAATAGCACACATTTATTAAGGTTCCAAGCCACATTTATTTATTAGTAAAATTTTAAGCTGGTTATTTGGCGGGAAGAGACGTAGGCAACAGTTGGAGTAATTTGCCTCCCACCCTTGGAAAAGATCAAACGAACGGACCTATGACCAGCAGACAACTGGAACATCTTTAACCTTGGACCAATGAAGACCTCTCTTAGTGTTATCTGTGTATATTCGTAAAATCATCACTGTTTAAGCAAATTCAAACTGCATATAAGCACCCTGGCCCATTGTTCTCACTCTCTCTGATTCTGACTACACAGACAACATGCCGTTATCTTATTGTGACATCTTTAATAGGTAATAATGGCTTGCTGTAAATTCTGCCATAGTTTGCAATTAAATATTTTTGTGTTTTAGAACTACAATAATCGCATTGGACAGTGTTTTATTGGTAAGTGATAAAATGACTTTAACAGTTGTCTCGCGTTACTGACTGTCTTTCTGCCATTTCATCTTGGATGTCCTCTCGCCAACTCAAACTCAATCTTTCAGAAGCTGAATTAATAATATTCCCACCCAACAATAGAAGCTTACTGCCAGACATTTCTATTTTTGTTGACAGCATGACCATAAAGCCCAACTCGCAAGCCTAGGTGTAATCCTTGACTCACAACTATCCTTTGTTCCCCCCATCAACTCTATATTTACATCATGTTACATACATCTAAAAAACATTTCCAGAATACGTACATATCTCACACAAGACCCTGCAAAAACTTTAATTCATGCACACTTCATATCCCGCATCGCCTATTGTAATTCCCTCCTTACTGGTCTTCCCAAAATAAGCCCCTACAATCTGCTTTGCATGCAGTGGCTAGATTGATTTTCCTTGCAAATCATTTTACATCTGCTTAGTCACTCTACATTGTTTGCCTGTTTTTCAACAAATCCAATATAAAATTCTTTTACTAACATACAAGGTCATCAACAAAACTGCACCAACATACATCTCCTCACTTGTCTCAAAACATCTTCCAACCCGACACCTTCGTTCTGCACAAGATCTGCATGTCTCTTCAACTCTCATCACTTCCTCCCATTCTCGGCTACAGGACTTTTTACGGGCTGCACCCACTTTATGGAATTCCCTCCCTCGCACAGTAAGACTTTCCTCTAGCCTTCAAACATTTTGTGAAAACCCACCTCTTCAGACAAGTTTATAATATTCCTCTACCCCCCTCTTAATCTCACTAGGTTACCCTATTATCACCCTCTACACAGCTAACACAAGACAACAACCCTCTGACCAACATAGTTGTGTGACTGAGCATACAGCCCACTAAATACTTTGCAACCTTTGCATTTTAGCTGGACAAATATTCAATATGATGTAGCACTTATGCTTGTGTATCAAACCATTGTTCCATAGATTGTAAGCTTGCGAGCAGGGCCCTCTTACCTCTAGGTATGTATGTATTACCCAGTATTGTTTTATTACTGTTTGTTCCCAATTATAAAGTGCTACGGAATCTGCTGGCGCTATATACATAAATGTTGATGATGCGGATGATGAAAATCAAGCATACATTAATGCAATCTCCATAGTCAAACATTAGCAGCAAAATGAGTCATACTGACGCGATCAGTAACATTCAATGTGATACTCTCATAGGATGCCACCTTTCCAACAAGTTTGTCATATTTCTGCTCTGCTGGAGGTGTCCAGGTCAACTGTAAGTGGAAACATTTAGAGGCAACAAAAAGTCAGTTGCAAAGCAGTAGGCGACACAAGGTCATAGAACAAGACCGCTGAGCGCTGAAGCGTGTAAAAATCGTCTGTCCTTGAATTCCAACTGCCCTTGAAATCAACGTCAGCACATGAACTGTTCCTTAGGAGCTTCATGAATTGGCTTTCCACGACCGAGCAGCCACACACAAGCCTTGGATCACCATGCTCAAAGCCAAATGGTGAATGGAGTAGTGTTAAGCACACGGCTATTGGACTCTACAGTAGTGGAAACCTGTTCTCTGGAATAATGAATTATGTTTCACCATCTGGCAACCCTGTGTTTAGCGGATGTCAGGAAAACGATTCCTACTTGAATGCGTATTGCTGACTGTAAAGTTTGGTGGAGGAAGAATAGTGGTCTGGGGCTGATTTTCAAGGTTTGGCCTGGACCCCTTCACCATACCCGGAACACACCTTCCTAGCTAATCTGTTCATATTCTACCTTGGGTAGTACTCTCCTTAACTGCTAGAGCACATGACCTGACAACTTATCCTGCACACGCAATACACTAACACAAAATGAAATGGACAACAACAAAAAGCAATAACAACTTAAACAGAACTGGAGAAAAATAATACAACTCAACCTATTGACACAGGGAGGGGAACAGCCTACGTAAGTGATGGCTTATGGTCTATGGGACCTGGATTGAGGCCAGGGGATGGCGAGACCTAGAGTTGACTGGAGCCTAAGACTAATGAGGTCTGATTGCTGCGGTCTGAAGCTGATCATGTTTGGCTGAGGCCCAGTGCCTGAGATCACTTACAGCTGAACCCCCCTACTGATATGGAAGTTACGCCTTTGGTGGCAGCCATTTTGAGGACTGAACCAATATTCGGCCTTCAATTCACCAGGACATCACTAAAGTATGAGGCACTTGATGGATCACTGCGGAATCAGCTTAGTGTAATCAGTAGAGGCTGGCTATGGTATTCTATTAGGGCAAAGAATACCTATGACCCAGGTGTCCCTGTGCTGGCTTTAAAACCATGTTCATTTTCCACACCACCCACCCATTGCTTTCGAAATATGTAGCTGCTGTAGGGGTAGAAAATGAGGAGCCTGCTGCCAAAGGCGGAAGGTGCTGCACTTCTGCTGTTTCGCGAGTCCTCATATTTTGAGTTAGGTTTAGGGAGGGGGGGGGGGGCACTCATCATGTGCTGATTGTCTGGTCTTCTGCTTAAACTCCATCAGCTGTTTCTGCTGGTTTGCTTTTTCTTCGCTGACTTTTCTTCCTGTTAGAAATGATGCCAGATCATGTGTCTACATGAGAAGTTCAATTACAGTACTAAGGGGTGGCTAAACTGCTCATCCACTGATGCTTCTAGCAAATGTCGAGATCATATACTTTTCCTTACAGATGGCTGCTTGGCAGTCTATCAGATGCTGGTCAACCCCTCCGATTCTGACTGCCTCACCATCCCCCTTGTTACCCTGTTAAACAGGATGGACCTCCTGTGCCACCCTGTCATGTTGTTGGAGACTGGCTGGGCTTGCCCCCATTCACTTTCTTTATCCCAAACACACCCCCTATTACATATTATAGTGGCGCCATACTGCCACCAGCAGGCTCCTTCATCAGCACCTGGAACCATTTCCTTCTGGGTAAATGCTTGCTGCTAGAGCACCCACTTGCTGGGTACTTGGGCTGGTACCCCTTGAGATCAGGGTTAATGTGGATGGTTCCCCTGGTCTCTCACAATTGACCAGAGCTGCAGGGCAGCAACAAGACCTTTATTTCTAGAAGCTGAGTCCCAAGCCTCAGAACAGCTGTATAACGGAACAGAGTGGCTCAATCTGTAGAGCACAAGAATTGCAGCGGGTAAATAGCCACTCCTCTTACCGAGCTCCGGCACCATTGAAGCACCTTCATCCCCATCTCAAGTCACAGGATTTTTTTTTAAACTGTTTGAAGGTTGTATCAATCAGTCAGACATGCTACACACTATACAAAATATTAAAAGACAACTAAACCACTTTTCATAGGACAAAAAAAAAAAATCTCTGTAAACATACAATATACAGTACGTGCAAAAATCCTGATTGGTTCTGGACCAGCTAGAGCGAGCACGCCTTATGTGAGCTTTCAGGGGAAACTTTGGTTTCAGTTAGATTGAGAGATGGGTTCCTTTTCCTAAAGGATAGTCGTGATAATTGCTCCAAAGCCACAGGCATTTCATCCATGAATATCACCTCTTGTGAGGTGAGAGAACTCATAACCCCAATAATTGGTCTCCCAGGTGGAATAAAAGAGCATTTATATATTTTGGGGAAATATAGGGTGCTCAAGTAATTTATTGAAATTCACTTTCAACAATAATGTATTTCTTAAAGAACAGGAAATTTACCGATTTTTTTTTTTTAAGACTGAAAAAAATTAATCTGTGGGATCTTTGTTTAGCATTCTAGAAGATTTTCTATTACCATGTACTATTTTTGCCTCCTTTATATAATCTGCTCTTAATACAAATTGTAATTTTTAGCAGTATTTATGCTGTAGGAATTAGAATCTCTTTTAATAGTCTCCATAAATTATAATAATTATATATAGTAGACCATTTTTTCTCATATAGGAAAATATATGTTTGGGAGCTAATGGGTAACAAGGAAACAACTCTGGGCACCCCTGGGAATGCTAAAAATTGAGAATGAAATATTCTCTTGTATTCTAATTAAATAGTAGTTACAGGTCATTTACTTAGTAATGAATATACTGTAAGTTTGGAATTACATTAGGTTTAGATATTCATTGCTAGACTAACATCTAGTAGGGATAGTTATACTAATAAGGGCAATCGGTCAATGAGGTATAAATAATAACATTGCATTCATTATTGTAGTATGAGAATGATCTTGGGACATTCAAAAGTATATATTGATCACTACTGATGCTTAATGGATGGTTTTAAACCCTTCTTTGTAGATGTAAAACAAACCCATACATCTAGCTAAATAGTGTTCTGATATTTGCATGGTATAGGATGAATGTAAAACACTATAAGCACAGGAACACTATAAACAAACATAAGCTAATTGGCTGAAAGAGTCATCTGTATTAACCACCTAAACCAATAACGGTGATGAGATACCTTACAGTCTGATAGGTGGTGATATGTAGCGAACAGCATTTGAAATTTTTCGGAATGGCAGTGAATAAAGTATGGACAGGTTTTCTGTGATACAAGAGGCTGAGAAAGTTAATACTATGAAACGTGCGTTGCTCTTTCTAATCGTGTGCATTGCAATCTGGAAGAATCAATGTGTTATTAAGCAATCTGGAGGAAGGATGTGTGTGAAATATAAATTACAGTACAATCATTAACTAACAGGTGGTAAGACAGACAAAGAAATAGATGGTGCAGGAGGGGCTGTATCAATAATTTACCCTATAATGTGACCAGTATTATTGCATTGATATGTAGTGAGAGCTATCAGAAGACACTGTTAGCCGAGTTACACCAGAGACAAACTCACAAGTATGGTCTAACAGAATATTGGGCTCCTTTCAATTTTGAACAATAAAGATCTCTAGTGGAGAATAAGGAGTTTACAGAGAAGAAACATTGTTGCAAGTATGGAGACATTCTGAAATACATTTAGTTCTCTCTCCTTGGAAATAAGATCTCTGAAAGTGTTTTCAATATTAAAGTGAGCGAAGAAACAGAAATACAATTAGATTAGGATGGTAAAACAACTTATACCTGACAACATTTACGTTTCTATGGCTTATACCTTGGAAAATGATATTGACCGTACACATCCTGCAAATATAAATATAAAATATGAGATACACACCTGATTGGAATAAAGGTTCAATCACTTTTCTAACTTTTTTGCCCATTACTAAATATTTTAATATCTTGCTGCTTTTATTGTTCATAAATATGTTTTAAATGAGACAAATAAATTGTTTTGTTTTAATTAAGGGTTCAATTGTGCACCACTAGATAACTGCTATTTCCGGTTTTTCTTTCTCATGTAAATTAGGCTGTCAACGGTAGCACCTACTTCCTATAGAAAATGTAAACACTCTGTATGTCAGTGAATATTAAGGAGTGAACAGTAAGAGATATTCCCAGCACGGTTGGTATTTTCTATAGATTACTAACAGGACTAGTAAGGCTCATTTCTGAAGTTGTAAAATTGTGGGCCTGCTGTGCAAATGATACTTTGTGTTATGTGCCCCTTTTAAATGAATGCACTTGATTTAACGTGACGCAGGAAATTTGCAGATGAAATTAACAGCATCTGCAGTGGTGCAGCATTCAGCAAGTTCAGAGGAACTGGTGGATTAGGCCATTCAAAACATAAAGGGGGCCAGGCAAAGTTGTGCACCTCATGTTACAACCACATACAAAATAATAGTTTTAAAATATATTAAAATTAATAGCTGCATTTATGGGGGTGTTGCCTGCTTTGCGGGCAGAAACAGAGAATTGTTTCTAGTGTACAAATGGAAGGTGTCACTTCATACTGAGTGACACCTTTCCTCTGCTGTTTAGACATATCTGAAATGCACCATCTCCACAAGGTCAGAGATGCAGCAGTACCCATCCCCCACCAGTAGGTGGAGCTATGTCAGCGCCATCTCTTCACTCCAGAAGAGAGACCACATCCCGAGGGAAGTCTGCAGTGAGGAACCTCAGCTGAGACTGAACTGGAGACCACAAGCACGCACAGGATATAACATATGTAAATATGACAGACAAATTATGAGACCGACACTTAATTTTTCTTCTTTCTTAATTGTGCTTCTTTCATGTCATTGATGACGACAACATCATAAGTAGGCCAATTACCTGGTATGTGATACTTGGCTTGAGGCTAGACCAAACATCCCCACCTTGCATACCCGTAAGATTCATATTTCTACCTTGCTCATGCACCCCAACCCTACAGTCCATCCCCACCTTTTTTCTTTTAATTCTCTCCTCTTACACTCTCCCACTATTCTCCATTTTCTTTCCCTTGTTTATCCTACATCTCTTGTTGATTGTTTGTCATTATGTTGTCTTAAAAAAAAAAGTTTTACTAGGGGGTTAGTAACAATTTTACTGTATAAACATATAAGTAAAATACACACAATATAAAAAGGAGAAAAAGGGTGAAACACAAGGAGTTATCTACCTACTACACGGACCCTGCAGCCTACAGTATGTAGAAAGGATCATAAACAGCATCAAAAACAGGAACACAAGACACGGGAAGGAAAGCCACAGGGTCTCAGAACATTTTAGCCTAACACAACCAAGACCCATCAGGACTCTACTTCAGGGAAATCAAAAAGAAAAAAAAACTGGTGGATGAAGACATCACAAAAGCTCCAGGGAAGAAACTAGATTAATATACAAACTGAACACCCCAAGGGACTCACTCTTTCCTCTATCAAAGGTAAATCCAAACCACTCCCCCACACCACAATCCTATTATTCCCCACACCTACACTCTCCCATAACATAGACACCCTTCAATCCAGCTAACACCCACCACACCCTACAGTTTATCATTTCCTTCTCAAATTGAACCAAGCCTATAGAGCACAAGAATTGCAGCGGGTAAATAGCCACTCCTCTTACCGAGCTCCGGCACCATTGAAGCACCTTCATCCCCATCTCAAGTCACAGGATTTTTTTTTAAACTGTTTGAAGGTTGTATCAATCAGTCAGACATGCTACACACTATACAAAATATTAAAAGACAACTAAACCACTTTTCATAGGACAAAAAAAAAAAATCTCTGTAAACATACAATATACAGTACGTGCAAAAATCCTGATTGGTTCTGGACCAGCTAGAGCGAGCACGCCTTATGTGAGCTTTCAGGGGAAACTTTGGTTTCAGTTAGATTGAGAGATGGGTTCCTTTTCCTAAAGGATAGTCGTGATAATTGCTCCAAAGCCACAGGCATTTCATCCATGAATATCACCTCTTGTGAGGTGAGAGAACTCATAACCCCAATAATTGGTCTCCCAGGTGGAATAAAAGAGCATTTATATATTTTGGGGAAATATAGGGTGCTCAAGTAATTTATTGAAATTCACTTTCAACAATAATGTATTTCTTAAAGAACAGGAAATTTACTGATTTTTTTTTTTTAAGACTGAAAAAAATTAATCTGTGGGATCTTTGTTTAGCATTCTAGAAGATTTTCTATTACCATGTACTATTTTTGCCTCCTTTATATAATCTGCTCTTAATACAAATTGTAATTTTTAGCAGTATTTATGCTGTAGGAATTAGAATCTCTTTTAATAGTCTCCATAAATTATAATAATTATATATAGTAGACCATTTTTTCTCATATAGGAAAATATATGTTTGGGAGCTAATGGGTAACAAGGAAACAACTCTGGGCACCCCTGGGAATGCTAAAAATTGAGAATGAAATATTCTCTTGTATTCTAATTAAATAGTAGTTACAGGTCATTTACTTAGTAATGAATATACTGTAAGTTTGGAATTACATTAGGTTTAGATATTCATTGCTAGACTAACATCTAGTAGGGATAGTTATACTAATAAGGGCAATCGGTCAATGAGGTATAAATAATAACATTGCATTCATTATTGTAGTATGAGAATGATCTTGGGACATTCAAAAGTATATATTGATCACTACTGATGCTTAATGGATGGTTTTAAACCCTTCTTTGTAGATGTAAAACAAACCCATACATCTAGCTAAATAGTGTTCTGATATTTGCATGGTATAGGATGAATGTAAAACACTATAAGCACAGGAACACTATAAACAAACATAAGCTAATTGGCTGAAAGAGTCATCTGTATTAACCACCTAAACCAATAACGGTGATGAGATACCTTACAGTCTGATAGGTGGTGATATGTAGCGAACAGCATTTGAAATTTTTCGGAACGGCAGTGAATAAAGTATGGACAGGTTTTCTGTGATACAAGAGGCTGAGAAAGTTAATACTATGAAACGTGCGTTGCTCTTTCTAATCGTGTGCATTGCAATCTGGAAGAATCAATGTGTTATTAAGCAATCTGGAGGAAGGATGTGTGTGAAATATAAATTACAGTACAATCATTAACTAACAGGTGGTAAGACAGACAAAGAAATAGATGGTGCAGGAGGGGCTGTATCAATAATTTACCCTATAATGTGACCAGTATTATTGCATTGATATGTAGTGAGAGCTATCAGAAGACACTGTTAGCCGAGTTACACCAGAGACAAACTCACAAGTATGGTCTAACAGAATATTGGGCTCCTTTCAATTTTGAACAATAAAGATCTCTAGTGGAGAATAAGGAGTTTACAGAGAAGAAACATTGTTGCAAGTATGGAGACATTCTGAAATACATTTAGTTCTCTCTCCTTGGAAATAAGATCTCTGAAAGTGTTTTCAATATTAAAGTGAGCGAAGAAACAGAAATACAATTAGATTAGGATGGTAAAACAACTTATACCTGACAACATTTACGTTTCTATGGCTTATACCTTGGAAAATGATATTGACCGTACACATCCTGCAAATATAAATATAAAATATGAGATACACACCTGATTGGAATAAAGGTTCAATCACTTTTCTAACTTTTTTGCCCATTACTAAATATTTTAATATCTTGCTGCTTTTATTGTTCATAAATATGTTTTAAATGAGACAAATAAATTGTTTTGTTTTAATTAAGGGTTCAATTGTGCACCACTAGATAACTGCTATTTCCGGTTTTTCTTTCTCATGTAAATTAGGCTGTCAACGGTAGCACCTACTTCCTATAGAAAATGTAAACACTCTGTATGTCAGTGAATATTAAGGAGTGAACAGTAAGAGATATTCCCAGCACGGTTGGTATTTTCTATAGATTACTAACAGGACTAGTAAGGCTCATTTCTGAAGTTGTAAAATTGTGGGCCTGCTGTGCAAATGATACTTTGTGTTATGTGCCCCTTTTAAATGAATGCACTTGATTTAACGTGACGCAGGAAATTTGCAGATGAAATTAACAGCATCTGCAGTGGTGCAGCATTCAGCAAGTTCAGAGGAACTGGTGGATTAGGCCATTCAAAACATAAAGGGGGCCAGGCAAAGTTGTGCACCTCATGTTACAACCACATACAAAATAATAGTTTTAAAATATATTAAAATTAATAGCTGCATTTATGGGGGTGTTGCCTGCTTTGCGGGCAGAAACAGAGAATTGTTTCTAGTGTACAAATGGAAGGTGTCACTTCATACTGAGTGACACCTTTCCTCTGCTGTTTAGACATATCTGAAATGCACCATCTCCACAAGGTCAGAGATGCAGCAGTACCCATCCCCCACCAGTAGGTGGAGCTATGTCAGCGCCATCTCTTCACTCCAGAAGAGAGACCACATCCCGAGGGAAGTCTGCAGTGAGGAACCTCAGCTGAGACTGAACTGGAGACCACAAGCACGCACAGGATATAACATATGTAAATATGACAGAGAAATTATGAGACCGACACTTAATTTTTCTTCTTTCTTAATTGTGCTTCTTTCATGTCATTGATGACAACACCATAAGTAGGCCAATTACCTGGTATGTGATACTTGGCTTGAGGCTAGACCAAACATCCCCACCTTGCATACCCGTAAGATTCATATTTCTACCTTGCTCATGCACCCCAACCCTACAGTCCATCCCCACCTTTTTTCTTTTAATTCTCTCCTCTTACACTCTCCCACTATTCTCCATTTTCTTTCCCTTGTTTATCCTACATCTCTTGTTGATTGTTTGTCATTATGTTGTCTTAAAAAAAAAAGTTTTACTAGGGGGTTAGTAACAATTTTACTGTATAAACATATAAGTAAAATACACACAATATAAAAAGGAGAAAAAGGGTGAAACACAAGGAGTTATCTACCTACTACACGGACCCTGCAGCCTACAGTATGTAGAAAGGATCATAAACAGCATCAAAAACAGGAACACAAGACACGGGAAGGAAAGCCACAGGGTCTCAGAACATTTTAGCCTAACACAACCAAGACCCATCAGGACTCTACTTCAGGGAAATCAAAAAGAAAAAAAAACTGGTGGATGAAGACATCACAAAAGCTCCAGGGAAGAAACTAGATTAATATACAAACTGAACACCCCAAGGGACTCACTCTTTCCTCTATCAAAGGTAAATCCAAACCACTCCCCCACACCACAATCCTATTATTCCCCACACCTACACTCTCCCATAACATAGACACCCTTCAATCCAGCTAACACCCACCACACCCTACAGTTTATCATTTCCTTCTCAAATTGAACCAAGCCTATACGACTATTGTAACCCAACAGGCCCCACACACCCCCCCCCCCATAAACCCATGCAAATACTCCTCCCATTTAGCACTCCACACTTTCTCGCTGCTCACTTTACCAATATAGATTACATTAGTCATCCGTTTAACCCCCCACAACCTGCATTTAGTGGCTAGCTTTTAGTTTCACTATCTAGCCAATTGGCTAGCTATTGAAATTATGTACTTCAACTGGTTATCCCTCATCTATCCAATTAAAAAAAACAGCATAGGCTTCCTCTGTTCAATATGGTACCGATAGTACAGTTTTCATTACAAATTTAGGAATCCTAGGCTTTCAAATATTAGCTCTACTCTGAACTCCCCCATTACTCCTCTGTGGAATAATCCATCATTCCCACCAGGAATATATACTACCCGATTTATCCAATGGATCAAAGCAGGATATCAGTTTGTAGTGGATATGAACAAAAAAAAACAAAAAAACAACAAACCGCATCCTTGTTCAGATTTCTGTTCAATATCGGACAAACTGACACTCTGTCCCTATGAATATATCCAAATAAATAATTTTAGAAAATTCTCTCCCACCACAACAACCTGCAAGAGATCTACTACCACACTATATGGCCTTCTGTGTGACTCCCTTAACCAAACACAAAGTCGCCATGAGGAGTGGGTAATAGACCTAGGTTCCCCTCCAGATAAGAATGGATGGGAAGAGATGAGAGAGCATATCTAAAGGTTCCATCTCAACCTTAATCAAAACATCTTATAAAATATTTTAGGGGGTTCTACACCCTAGCAAAACCAAATAAAACATTCCCTATCTGTGACCCAAAAAGCTGGAAGGATTTGCGGCCACAGGGGTATATTTCTTCACATGGTGGACTTGCCTCAGATCTCCTCCAGTCTAGGACAAAATACAATCCTTTTAAAATTCCATGGCTGAGGCTCCTGTAGAAAAGAATCCCTGGAGCTTCCTTTTAACTTTAAGCCCCTTAAGCTCGGCTCTTGCTTGCCTTAGTTGGCAAATAGCCTTCATAGAAAACAAAAAAAATTTGCTCAATGACACAGAACATGTCTTTAATAAGGTATGGGCACCATTGCCTTTAGTTGAATTACAAAATTGAAGACAATCCACCACTAAAATTCTCCAACTCTATCAGCCTTTCAAAATTGTATTCATTATAAAACAAACAAACCAAGCCCTGCATTCAAGACCTCTGGACCACTTTAATCCAAGTCATGAGTTTTCCCAAAACACTTCTTCCCATATTGATATTTCCTGTAGTACCACCTCTCCTATTTTCTACACTACCCCTCCACCCATGTTACAAATTTATACTTTATAAACCATACAGGTATCCTACTTCTTACAATGTGGAATGATATACCCAAAAATGTAAACATTGTTATAGGTCAACTATTTTATATGATCTAATGTCATTAAAATGCTTGCCAACATTAACCATTTAAATAATGAATATAAAAAAAAAAAAAAAATTTTTTTTGTAATAAACGGATCCCTATCAGACCCGAACCCCCTATCTAATGGGACCAGACAGGGCTGTACTCGGGAGGTGGGGCCCCAGGAATTTAAGATCTATTTGCAGACGATATTCCCTTGTCCCTTACGCAACCAGTTATCTTTGCCTCCCCTGTAACAGCTTATAGACAAGTATAGTTACCCCTCAGGATATAAAATTTGTTCCATCCTCCTTAAAGGCCCATACAAATTTCTTTTGCTTTGAAGCGGTCACTTATTCTCCCTACCATACTATTGTCTGGGTGGATTTGGAAACACTATACAGGGGTCCACTTCTTGGCTTCACTCTGGGGCCTTTTAAGTGTCGACCACCTGCTCATGGCCAACTCCCTCCTATCCCTTAAATGTTGCTGATCTTCCTGGGTCCATACACAAGCTGTCCTCCCCCAATTCATCCCTAGTGCCACTCTGGAATAACCCCAACTTTTCTCTAGAAAACTCCTCCACTCATTTCAAAAAGTGGATCCAAGCTGGGATCATAGTGGTTCATGATCTTTGTTAATGATGACTGGGCCTCCATGTCAGACATACAAGAATTTGATTACTTCTGTCCCCTCTTTGAATTTTCTCAGGTTTGTCATTTCTTTATGTCCCCACTCCTGAGCAATACTCTTCATGCCCTTACCTTTTTTTGAGCGACTATGTTTGAAATCCTCCCTCACAAGGAGTGATTTCCACCATCTATAATTGGCTGGTTGAGAATACCTTTGACTCACCAGGTCGCCACGTGCATTAATGGGAGAAAGACTTGGGTCCCCCTCCAGATGAGTCCTGCTGGGAGGAGTTTAGGGAGGGGATTTCCACAGGCTCCATTACCATACAAATGAAAAAAAAGCCTACAAACTATATTACAGGTAATATTATTCGCCTGACAAGCTCCGAGATGTTTCCAACGTCCACGAATAGCCCCCTTCTGAAACGTGGTCATTTCTGTTATTAACTCTGTTTCCAAGTGTCCATTGCCCAAGGACCTTCCTTTTCTCTCACCCTCTGTCTGATGAGGGCGCTCCCTCTAATCAGCCGATTTCCCATATCCTTGCTGCCGCTAAATCCCCAATAGCCAACCACTGGAAAAACCTAACCCCCCTTCCACATCAGCTCTTAGGAACTACGTTTGGCATACTGCAAGTATGGAAAGTATTACTTTCTCCATGACAAGCCACACAAGTTTGCCATAGTTTGGGCTCCCTGGTACCTTAGGGAAAGCTGTAGCAGCTTGCCTACCCCTGCCACTGAATTACTTTTAGGGTTTAATGAATGGTAGGGGAAATTTACAATAATCCCTTCTCAAGTCTCTTTCCCTGTAAAAAAAAAAAATACTGAAATGTGAAAAGACGCCATATCACTTTGTTCCCTAATCACAACTTCCCTTTCGCTCAGTTGACACAAGCACACATTGTGCGGGCTATCGATTCAATAAGCAGAGACTGTCACAAACAAGCTGTACTTGAACAATTCAGCGATTTACTGCCGACAAGAACAAAGCATACAAAAGAAAAATATAAGAAAATTCTTTAACAGCAATTAAATGTTAGAGGATCACTATATAAAAACAAACCATAGAAATATGAAACACAAAGGAGTTTGTTTAAATAAATATAACAGGTATATCTACATTAAATACAGATATTAAATGAAATAACACTGATAAGCTAATTTATACAAGTAAAATCTTTCTTATATAAACTATGCTACAGCCTCAGCCTTTTCCCAGCCAAACATTGACCCATCTGCCTTATGTGGTCACTTTGTTGTAGAAATAATCCAACACATAATCCATTAACCCTTCCCACACTATGTACAGCCATCTAAAAGTGACTTTGCTTAATTCTCACATGTACAATGCTCTCCTATTCATAAAAGCTGCATAAAATAAAGGTCTAAACTGGTTTCATAGCGAGGGCGACATATTATAAATACATTTAAGTACACTTAGAAAGTACCTAGTGGTGAGTAAGAGTGGCATTATAAGGGGGTGGTATAAGGAGGGACACCAACGAGAACTTTCATAATCGAGAAATTACTATTGTGTCTGCCAGATGTCAAGTTAATACAGTTGAGCAATGAGGCATTCTAGGAGTTGGGAGTCAAAATTATATTTTACAAAAGTAAGAAGTGCAGTCAGACTACAATTTACAATAAGTGAACTATTGTAGAAAATAACTGATTCAGAGAAGGTTTTCTTTGAAGATGTTTTTACATTCAACTGACGCTGCCGGATATCTGTATACAACCTGAATATACATATAAAACAGCATGAAGGGGCTCAGTGAAGGTGGCAGTGAAGGTGTGTAAGTGTCTGATCGGGTCACACAGAGAATAAAAGGACAGATGTCCAGCCTCATAGTCCAGGTATATCCTCACTTTACCATACAAAATATTGTTAGGCATGCAGATCTGTTTACCGTCATGTCTCACCAAGTACTGAATATTACTATAGCAGCCCACAGCATTATTCATCATACACAAACTCCAGGACTTATTATTATCTCCAATGTTTGGCTGACCTCCTCTCCTGTCTATACTGGGATAACACATTCCTACCCTCCACATCCTTGATTTACTTACATCCACTTCCCAGTAATGTCGCCCTGAAGAAAAACTCCTTGAGCTTAATACCTGACTATGCTGAAACCTCTCTGGTGTTTCTGGACAATACATTCTTGCATCTAACTTTGATGCAGTTTTCAGGTCATCTGATATTTTTATACAATTAGCAGCTGTGCTTACATCCAATAATATGTCTTTAGCTTCCTGCATATAGATCCCTTTATTTATACCTGTTATTATATCAGAGAACGTGTGCAATGTGTCTGAGATCAGACCCACATTCAGGTATCCTACATCATGGACCTGTTTATCATGTCTCTCAGTATCACACAAGTCACCTGTGTCTGCTTCCTGTAAGACAGTCACTGGATCAGACATGTTACACAGCTCCACAATGTGACGCATCTTCCTGGACAGCTCATCCTTCTTTACTTCCAGCTGCTGAATCATATCAGACACGGAGCAAAAAGCATGCACTGCCTGCCTGGAGACCTCACCAAGGACTCGCTTTTCCATATCTTCCAACTGTTTCCTGATGTCTCTAAACAGGGCAGTGACTTTCTCTGTTACACCAGCTGCTTTTTCCTGATCCTCTTTCCTGCACTGCTGCAGACTCTGGACTTTTTTCTCTGTCTCTGCTATCTTTGTGGTCAGTTTCGGCAAAATATTTCTCAGTTTCTCCTTTTCCTTCGCAGAGGCCTCATCCAGCATCTCCACCAGGTGTCCGCGGTGCTCCCCGGCCAAACTGCAGGACACACAGATACAGACAGCATCCTTAGTGCAGTAATATTTCAAGAGCTCCTTATGGACAGAGCATTTTCTGTTCTTCATGGAAGTGGCTGGATCAGATAAAACATGTTCTGCTGACTTGCTGTGTACTTTTAGGTGATTATCACACAGATAAGCTTCACACAACAGACAGGATTTAGCAGCAGGTACAGGAGAATACATACAGTAAGTGCAGAAGATTCCAGTCTTCTCCTGATCTGGCTGTGTACAATGGAAACTCCCCACAATGTTACACAGAGTTATGTTCCTCTGCAGTGCAGGACGCTCCCGACACTCTGCTCTGCATTCAGGACAGGTATAAACTCCAGATCCCTTCTGTGTATCCAGCACACGATCAATACAGGACTGGCAGAAGTTGTGTCCACATTTCAAGTTTACAGGATCTGTATAAATGTTCAGGCAGATGGAACAGTCCAGCTCCTTTCTCAAATCAACAGATGCCATCGCTGAGAGCAGAAGAGAGAAATGAAAGTATGTGACCCCCAGAGACCAGTGCAAGTGTTTACATTTTCCACACAGGGTGAGTGAGCTCGTCACTCACATATCTATAGGCAGAGTTATACTAAAGGACTTAGCCAATCCATAAAGGGACATCAAACTGTAAAAGATCATTTAATAAGCTGCAAATAATTAATTTTGCACATTTCTGTGACTGCACATAAGTTACTTGATCAAAAATACATTTAGATATTTACATATAATTGTAAGTGACTATTTGTAGAAGTTTGAGGATGAGCATGAGACAGTAGTACTGCGATGCGTCTCCTTTTACTTTCACTCAATAAACAAAGGTGGTCAGATGAGGGTGAAAATTAACCAAGACCTACAAGCATGAGACACATTATCTTAATAAGCCATACTTGCCTACTCTCCCGGAAATCCTGGACGAATAGGCAAAGCTCCCGCAATTCATCGAAAGTCACGGCATTGGATGGAGGGGCAGGGCTTAATCAAGTCATTAAGTCCCGCCCCCGCTGCTCAATGCCGCGAATTTCGGCATTTTATAGTGGGAGCGGGGCTATGGTGACACAACAATGTCACCAAGCCCCCCGTCTACCCTTAAAAGTTGGCATGTATGGAATAAACACATATCCTATTTCCCTGTTTAAAGGGACAAAATATTAATAGTGGCTGAATACAATTGCAGTATTAACATACTTAGTGGATGTGGTAGTTTTGAACCAAAGCTGGGGTCCGTAGATGGTGAATGAGTGAACAGGGTTGGCGTAGGTAGTTTCTGGTCTGGAGTGCTAAGGGGTACAAGATACAAAAACATCAGAAGTGGAATTAACAGTTATATATGAATGATGGTACTTAAATATAAAATTATAGTAATAAGGAAAAATATTAATAAACAGACTATAAAAAGAATACATAAAATAATGCATTTATTTGAATAACAAAATAAAGCATATATGGATTATGCTGAAATAGATTAAGGGGAAAGAGTATGGCTTAGTAGATAGGTGGAAAAGGATAAAGCATATTGAAGTATACAAATCCACAATCATCCTTCAATTCCTGTGAACTGAGATTATTGCAGCAAACACCAGCTCAGTTTTTCCATAAAGTAGAGGCATTGCAGATCAGCATTTCTGCAGACTGATGTAACCCTCTCTCCCAATCGTGCAACGAGATTGCAATCTTCCTTGCTGATCCTGTAACCTTCATCAGGACTGGAATCCCAACAGCTCCATCAAATGAGTGGCAAGATTCTGAACTTGCGAAGGTAGGTTTACTTTAAGCAGCTTGATTCCCTATATTCCCACTCACTGACTTCAAACCACAAATAAAGGACTACCAACATTACCTATAATACCCCACACTTTATTTGGGACTCAAGGATTTAGATTTACAGACCCTACTCTTTAGGACTCACTACCTCGTCCAGTCTGAGGCCCCCACTCCAGAAAGCTTCACTAACAAAAAACTTACCTGTCCTCTTAGGCATACAAACCCCCTTTATTCGCTAAGAAACACAAATGGTTAGCTTTCTTGTCTGTAGTCGATTAATCCTATTTATATTTAGTTCTTATCAAGTGTTTTTTAAACTGGAAAGGTAACGCACTTTGAATCCTATTGTGAGAAAAGCACTATGTAAATGTAATTATTATAAAGGGGTATGGTATAGGTGGGTAGTTTACCGTATTTCCCCATGTATAAGACGCACATTTTTCCCCAAAATGTTGGATCTAAAACCTGGGTGCGTCTTATACAGTGGTATTGCTAATTCTGCCTTACCCTGTCAGATGCTTCCTCTGTCCAGTAAAATCTTCTTTATGTCCATTCTGATGCTGGAAAGTCGCTTAACATCCACTTCCCGATGACCGGATGTGGTGCGTGAATCACAGTTGAAACGCACACTTTCGGTTTCTGCATTTGGCATTTTGTAAAATCAGGACTTTCTCAAAATCCTGATTGGACAGCCGGTCATTGGGAAGAGGACGGTAAGTGACTTTCCAGCATAGGGATCAGAACAGACAGAAGAAAGAAAACTTTACCGGACAGAGGAAGCATCTGCCAGGATAAGGCAGAATTATCAATAGAGTTAGAACTCCGTCTCTCCTCTCTGTAGTATCCACTCCACAATTACTCTGCAAAACACTTTATCCTCAATTTTTTCACATGATTTATAGCTACGTCTTATATATGGGAGTGTCCTGTACATGGGGAAATACAGTAATCTATGCAGTGATTATCACATATGTCTATATGGAAAAGATCTAGAAAGGGCAGCATCGTGGTACAGTGGTTAGCATTGCTGCCTCACAGATTTGATACAGTCTGGATCCTTCTTTGTGTGTGAAGTCCTCCAAGTGTTACCATGGGTTACCGTCAGGTGTGCCAGTTTCCTTCCATGGACACGCTTCTAGGATTTACCAGATGTGAATGATTAAACATGCTCTGTAAAGCACTGTGTATATAAAACTGGTTAATAAATAGCAGCGCAATTAAAGAATTTGATCATTTAATTCAATCATTCAGTATTGTGACAAAAAGCAAAACAACAATAAAGGGGGGGGGGGAGGCAAAAAAAAATCTATAGGAATAAAACATGGTAAATAAATTATGACAGAATGATAACAGGATTTAATAAGCTGTAGTATAATGAAATTAGATAAACATAACATAGAAAAGGAAAATAAAGCAAAGAATGGTAGAGAATAAATATTAAAGAAAAGTAAAAAAAAATAACTTGCAATGAATAAAATAATGTAAAGTAAACATAAATAAATGGGTGAGTAATTAATAAAAACTGAGCTGTGCAGGATTATTACCACACAAGTCTCGCCCCCTGCGTCTGGCTTTCTCTGCGGGACCTCGCTCAATAAGTAGTGTCCGTGGCTGTGTAGGGCGCTCACTTTATATCACGTCGGGGGAGTTTTGGCGCCAGAATGATGATTTCCCATTGGCTAGAACGGTAGTGGGAGGCATAGCGATTTGATTGGCCCATGTAGTGCTTAGACGCATGGGAGGAGTGCGCGCGCAACTCTGACAGAAGGCGCGACGTACTTTCTGCTTTCGCTCTGCTCGCGGTCACGTGATTTACTCATTTCCCCCGTCACTGTGGAGGCGTGGCTGCGCGCGCACTCGAGAATGGTCAAATTGGCAACAGCTGTGTGTATGGTGGAGGGCAGATGGAGGCGGGCCGAGGAAAAGGGCGGGAATTCGAGGAAGTGGCCGTGTGTGTGGTAGTTTGTGGGTGGGAGTATTAATAATAATAAGAAGGAGGATATAGTGGTTTGCTATAAGTATAGGTGGGGAATTATCAGTAATTTAATATGTAAATAAGGTTAGATACAGTATGATGATAAATGGAGAGTTCTATGTGTGTATATTAGAGAATTATATGAAGTGGGAGTGTGTACATAACTTTGGATAGAGGTGTTTTGTGTCTGTATTGGTATTTATAAATGTAATACAGTAAATAGTATTTCACGTGTGACATTGATATAAATGTGTAATTGGAAGGAATAATAATGATACAATAAAACAATTACCACATTGATATATCATGGGGGGGTTGTAAAATGCAATGTTCATTTCTGGTTATTTATGCAGTGGATTAGGTTGTGTGGGTGTATTTATTATGAGTTATACAACAAAAATTGTTGGCTATTTGATAATTCTAGAAAGTATAAAAAAAATGCTGTAAAATTAGATTACTTGATCCGGTGGGGGGGGGGGGGGGGGGGGGGTGAGTCATTTTTAAGTGTTATATTTTGTTTGCAGTATATTGTATGTTCTAGTGTTTATAGGGGCACATTAAGATGTTAGCATGGTGGTTACCTGAGACATGTGGGAACCGATAATGTTGTAGCTGGGGCAGATCATTTAACATCAAACTCCCAATATCTGTGTTTAGACCATTTGTGTCACATTTATTTACAACTTTAAACACAGCTCAACTCATCCATCCTAAATAACCCATCTCTTTACCCAACCTTCTCACCCCAAATACCGTCCTATTTATCTCTCACCTTTGCTTCCAGACTACATCAGCAACTTTTGTAAGACTGCCTATCTCACCTTCTCTCCTCGTACTCGAATCTCCACAATAGACCTTCCACTCCCAATATTTCACTGACATCGCCCTCAGAAAAGTCATCCATGATCGACTTAGAGAAAAGGGTCACTTCTCCATACTCATTCTCCTGGACCTCTGATACTTTCAACACTGTTCACTACCCTCTTCCCCCACATATCCTTCACTCCACAGGCCTTCATGAAACAGTTCTTTAGTGGTTCACTTCTTACCTGTTGGGCCATTCCTTTAGTTTCTCTACCTCTTCCAAATCCTCCCCTCCATACCTTTGGGGTCCCTGTTCTCAGCCCTATGCTTTCCTCACTGTAGCGGTCTTCTCTTGAGGAAATAATTTGCTCATTCAGCCTCCGTTACTACCTTCTACTGTGATAACACCTAAATCTGCCTTACTTTCCATGATTTCTCGTGTAATCAACTGTCTCTGCTATCTTCACAAGGATGTCCTAACGATACCTCAAGCTAAATATTTAGAAAACAGAACTTATCATCTTCTGTCCGCCCAGAGTCTCCACCTCCACTCAAAACTCACCGTCAACAACACCATAATTTACTCGGTCTCCCAAACCCATTGTTTTGGTGTCACACCTGACTTGCCCTTGTTCAACACATCCAGTCTCTCTCCCACTCCTGTTGAAATATTGCCAGAAAATGCCATTTTCTTACCTAGATTCTTATCCATTCTTTCATCATCTCCTGCCTTAACTACTGCATCCTCCTCCTATCTTGCATTTTCCTCACTCATCTATCCACGCTGCAATCAATCTTAACTATCACAGCAAGATTGGTCTTTCTTTCCCGAAGCTTCACATCTTTCGCACCACTCTGCAAATTGCTACACTGAGTCCCTATGTTCTCTATAATGCACACAGGATACCCCATCTCTAGAGTTTATCCTAGTAAGAATGCTGCCTTTTTGTTCCATCTACTGCTTATTGTAATTTCCAGATTCTAGCAGTGCCCCCCAGACCAGAACAGAGTTCACCCATCATTTAGACTCTATGGATCTCGCTTTTAGTTTGGGCGCCCCTCTTTACAAGTTGCAGAGGTGTGTCCAAAATAATTAGTATCTGTAACTAAAGTTCTAAATACTGGGCAGGGTCTGTGGCCACATTTTACAAGCGCGGAATACAGGGGTGCGAACCCTCTGCACTCACACTAGCTCCAAGTGAAACTGGAACAGAAGCAAATGTGAAGGGGGAAGTGCAACTCAAGCTTATGTGCAACTCTTAATCGAGTGCATGTCAATATGGGAGCGGCTGGCATTTGACAACCATGCAAATGAAGTAATGTAGATGATGCAAATATAACAATTTACAAGATTTCAGACTGGCAAACTAGAAACGTATTTAATGAATAACTTTCTTTTTTTCTCGACGCAGGTGGTGGACTTATTGGTCTGGTTGTGGGCAGCATGGTGGCTTAGTGGTTAGCACTTCTGCCTTACAGCACTGGGGCCATGGGTTCGATTCCTGACCATGGCCTTATCTGTGTGGAGTTTGTATGTTCTTCCCGTGTTTGCGTGGGTTTCCTCTGGGTGCTCCGGTTTCCTCTCACACTCCAAAAACATACTGGTAGATTAATTAGCTGCTATTAAATTGCCCTTAGTCTCTCTCAGTGTGTGTGTATGTATGTATGTATGTATGTTTGGGGATTTAGACTGTAAGCTCCAATGGGGCAGGGACTGATGTGAGTGAGTTGTCTGTGCAGTGCTGCGGAATTTGTGCCCCATTGTAGTACCCAAGCCAAACCTTACCACAGGTGGTTAATTGGACAGAGGATTGTGAGAATGCATTTACAGCTCTGAAATCTGCCCAGTCCCCTGTGCTACAGGCTGCAGATTTCAAATGAAGATTAATAGTACAGACCGACTGGTCTAACTATGGACTAGGAGCTGCCCTTAGCCAGGTGACAACGCAGGGGGAGGAGCACCCTATAATTTTCCTAAGTAAAACAAGTATTCCTAAGTATTTTCCTAGTGGAACAAGCTCCCTCCCTCCATCAGAACTTCCCCTAATCTGTCCAGTTTCAAACGGGCCCTAAAAACCCACCTTTTTCTTAAAGCCTTTCTGTCTCCCACTTAACTTCCTACCTTATCTTCTGCCTCTGTCCCCCTACTCTCCCTCTCTCCCCTGTGTCTCTCTGTCTGTCCACCCCTCCCCTTAAATTGTACGCTCCTCTGAGCAGGGCCATCTCTCCTCCTGTTTCCACCACTTTTAACTATGCTCTCCAGCTACTTAGCCCTCCTCCTCGAGGGTCCTCCACCCCACGTCCACTCTCGCTCCCTCCTCCCCCCTGGGGGTCTTCCGCGCCCTCCTTCTTGGGCCCTGTCATTTGCGGATCCTCCCTCCCCCTTCCCCGCCCTCTCTAGCTGTGCATTGAGCTTACTGAG
Source organism: Mixophyes fleayi (assembly GCF_038048845.1). Taxonomy (NCBI): domain Eukaryota; kingdom Metazoa; phylum Chordata; class Amphibia; order Anura; family Limnodynastidae; genus Mixophyes; species Mixophyes fleayi. The sequence goes on along the minus strand of NC_134405.1, from coordinate 341,456,179 downwards.
TTGCTGTGTTTACTGTTTACTGTACTGTGCTGTCTCCCATTGTATTGTAATTTTGTTTGTCTCTGTACGGCGCTGCGGACGCCTTGTGGCGCCTTATAAATAAATAATAATAATAATAAGTAGAAAACTACTACCTCGAGTGGTGGCGTATGCTACCATTGAACGAGAGTGCCTAGCCATTGTATGGGCACTGCAGAAGCTACAGCCTTACCTGTATGGACGGGATTTCACCATTATCACAGACCATAATCCTCTAAGCTGGCTGAATAGAGTTTCTGGGGATAATGGAGTTTAATTTTGCAGCAATATAACTTCAGCATCGAAAGGGCGCCAAATATGGAAACGCACATGGCCTCTCATGCCAAGGGACAGAAGTGGTAAATGGGCAGGAGAGACAGTAACAGGTCACAGTTCTCCGTGCCCTAGGTTAGGGGGAGGTGTGGAAATTATGTAGTATATCTAATGACTGACTGTTATTTTCTGTTGAATTTATGTATAACACTCTGTCACACCAGCTGCTTTTTCCTGATCTTCTCTCCTGCAGTCTCTGGAGTCTTTTCTCAGTCTCCTCTCTCTTTGTGGTTAGTTTCTTCAGAACATTTCTCAGTTTCTCCTGGCCTCATCCAGCATCTCCACCTGGTGTCCCCGGTGTTCTCCAGCCACAGTGTAGGACACACAGATACAGGCAGCGTCCTCAGTGCAGTAATACTCCAGGATCTTCTTATGGACGGAGCATTTTCTGTTCCCCAGGGAAATGGTGGGATCAGATAAGTCGTGTTCTGCTGACTTGCTGTGTACTCTCAGGTGATTATTACACAGAGAAGCCTCACAATACAGACCGGATTTAGCAGCAGGTACAGGAGAGTGAATACAGTAAGTGCAGAAGATCCCAGTCTCCTGATCTGGCTGAGTAGACAGGAAACTCCCCACTATGTTACACAGAGTTATGTTCCTCTGCAGTGCAGGACGCTCCTGACACTCTGCTCTGCATTCAGGACAGGTATAAACTCCAGACCCCTCCTGTGTATCCAGCACACGATCAATACAGACCCGGCAGAAGTTGTGTCCACATCTCAGTGTTACAGGATCTGTATAAATGTTCAGGCAGATGGAACAGTCCAGCTCCTGTCTCAGATCAGCAGACGCCATCGCTGACAGCAGAAGAGAGACCTAAAAGTGGACTCTGACATCCAGAAACCAGTGGGTGTGTTTCACATTCTCCTTATATGATGTGAGCTTGTCACTCACATTATATCTATAGCCTCCGTTACACTAAGGGACACAGCTAATACATAAAGATTCATCACGCAGAAAAATGTACTTAATTTAGAGACCATAAAGGTAATGTAATAAGCTGAAAAGTGTTAATTTGGCTGTACTTACCCACTTACTTTATAAAAAACACAGTTATTTAGTATATATTTAGAAAAGTCAGGAACGGAGAAGTTCAGCTTATCACTCCTAATGAAAGTGGGGGATTGATGAGCAGGAAAGTTGGATATGAAATTCAAAGTTTTACCTCCAACTGTGAGCAGCGCCGATTCCCAGCTGTTTTTGCTTAAACTACTGAGGTACTGCTACCAGCTGTTGTGGAACTACATGTTCCAGCATGCACTGGCAGCCACTGACAGTCACAAGTACCTACATGCCCTTTCAGTAAATGGCTGCCAGTGTATGCTGAAAAATGTAGTCTGACAATAGCAACAAAAAAAATAAAGTTTAAGTGAATAAAGCAGATACCTCTTGTTCACCACTTCAATATAACAATTTCTCCTTCAATCCTTTGTTGTAATATAATGGTAAACTCTTGTCTATATAATCAAATGAGAATACTAAGGGGGGATTCAATATCACAGTTGGGTGCGAGGAAAAACAAGTCACACAATATTAGGCAGGTTGTTTTAATGTTGTGGCTGTATATCTGAGAATGGTGGAAACAAGACGCTGTTATCTGAACTGGTAATGCTATTATGAGACATCTTCCCTTACATACATGTATATGAAGTGTGATATGTATGTATATATAGAGAGACTAGTTAAAAGCCCGTCAAAATGACGGGAAAAATAAGAGTAATGATGGACCCTTTTGCGCCCAATCTGACTTTACCCTTGTGGAAGCATTGATTGAATAGTTTGTCTGATGGTTGCTCAGCCGCAAAATGCTTAGGGTGGCAAAATTCACAAATATTGTTCATGCGTCCACAGTTATGAGCAGTAATATTTGTTTCAGCAAAGTTACTGATATCAAGAATGGCGCGGCATCTTGTTCACTGACTTTGTAGGTGTTGACGTGATATTACCTCTGTCCTGTTCACTCTTCGATTGTTTTCTCTGTGACGAGCAATTTGCTAAGGAGTCAGATTTGCATGACGATCACGTTCACTTTGGTCATCAGTCATAGTTTGTCCTTGGGCTTTATCCCGCTCCGCCCTTCGTCTTTATGCATGCAGTTGCTCCCACAGCAGACATTTGCCTTTTAGGTGGCCTCGCAGTTACACTTTGTTGCTTAAATTAATTAGTATATTCCTATTAATTTAACACTAAGTGAAAATAAAATGAAAGGATAGAAAAGCGAGTCAATTTGGAAGAGCAAAGGTCATTATAAATGGTAACTGCCCCTCCAAAAACCTACATAAACAAACAAGAAATGAGAAATATCTTAGTCAGTAGGAATAGTCAAGTACACAATAGAGCCATTTGCAAGCATTTTATCAAATTTGTGTGTGGATAGCTGTTGCGATGTATGATGTGATGACACAGCCCTCCCATACCCATGGAACAAGTCAGGCAGACAAGAGCCACTGCACCGGCTGAAGAATAGGAACAGAACATAGAGCCAGGATAACTGGATAACTGGAGGGAGAATAACAAGACTGAGTTCGGCTCTTACTGTAATGGAGGTGGAGACTGGGCTATTCATTTAATGGTGAGGTGGGAGATATTCATTTATTAGATTACATATTACATTTTATTAGTAAGGACAATTTGATTAATGGTGGGGGCTGTTTAATTTAATAGTAGGGTCATGATAGTGCCTATTCATTTAAATTTGGGTGATGGGACTATTCATTAAATGTTGTGGTGGTTTGGGGGCTATAAATTGAATGTGGGCCTGAGTTTGGGGAGGAGGGTTATTTATTTATCAAATGTGAATTCTAATTATTTAATGCCGGGACCGTATGGGGGAAAAATAGGTTTAATTGTTAAACATGAATGCTGTTAGTTTAATGTCATAGATCTTTGGGGGAGAAATATGTGTATTTATTAAATGTGAATGCCATTAATTTAATATTGGGGCTGGTTTGGGCAAAAAAGGTCTATTAAATGTGAATGCTATTAATTTTACGTCAGGTTGGTTACTATTGTTTTAAAGTCAGGACTATGTGAGACTATGTGAGACTATAACACTATGGCCTAGAGTGTTAACCCATTGCTAGGCTTTCCATATATTACGTACCTATGCTTTTTTTTCCAAACAGGACCTCTACATTCATGATCCAGAGAAGCAGCAACTGAGCTTAAGACACGAGCAGGAGCAGGTAGTGAAAGCTAGAAGAACAGGTGAGAGAGAGCAGGATAGTCTGCCAACTGTCCTGATTCTGACAGGGCAGTCCTGTTTTTGGGTGACTGCAAGTATAGTTGGGAGGTATGTCCTGGTTCAGACTGCACTGTGTGAAGGGGGAAGTGTTAGGTGCACGCAATACTGCCTGTGTACTTTAAGTGGATGGGAGGGGGTTGGCATGGGCCAGTATTTCGGGATGAGTGATAAGGAAGCATTGTGGCACCTTTATAAATTAAAGAAATGGCGACCACCATATCAGAAGTCTTTAAAGCGGCAATGCCTTTAAAAACTTCTGATATGCCGGTCACCATTTTCAATGATGTCAAAATGCAGTGCTGTTATTACTTGTAATCGGGATGTTTCAGAAGAGTTTGATACTTCGGTTGTCATTAAAAAGGTAAGTCTGGATTTTTTAATGTCGTAAAAGTCACGTTCGCCAATTTGTCCATAATCTCGTTGTCGGTGTTATCTACACCATTAATTAGTGCCCTCTGTAATTTATTATCGAGTCTTGAAGGTGTTACGAGCCGCGGCGACTCACTCACCTGCGTCCCGGCCGTCGCTATGGCAACCGGGACGTCATTTCCGGCCATAACCCGGCCGTTGCCGGTGCAACGGGCAGACATCTCAGCACTGCGTCCCGGCGATGAGGAAGCCGGGCGCATGCGCTCACTATAGGTTCTAGTCTGCGGGCTAATTATCTTGCTTATTAGCTAGGCAGGGGGCTGTGTCTAAATTCAGAGCTAGGCTGTGATTGGTGGCCATGAGTACTTAAGGCAATGAGGTCTGCTCCTCATTGCCGGTTATAGCTTCTGTGCTCCAGTCTTCTGACCCGCTTGTTCCTGTTCCTGTATTCTGATACCGCTACTGTTTTCCCGTGTATGACCCTTGGCTTTGAATTGGACTTCGCTTGTGTTTCCTGTGACCCTGATCTCGGGCCTGTTTACCGTTTCTGCTATCCGCCTGTGACCCCTGACCTCAGCTTGTTTACTGATACTGTTGTCTGCTGCCGGCCCTTGACCTCTGCGTGGACCTCACTCCGCTTGCCTGGGTTCTCCCCAGCCGATACACACTTCACGACCCTCTGTCAGTCTGCGGCCCAGTCTGTCCCCACCATCAGGGGCTCCAGTGAACACCTGATTGGCAGAGTAGATTCCGGGTTGTGTTGTGCCGGCTGGAGGGGTTTCTAACAGAAGGTTAACATTCTCTGGTGTTAGTCTCAGGGATTCAGCGCCACTTGGCGGTTTTCAGTGATGTCCAAACGTTTCTTCAGGGGGTTTTACACCTTCAGCACCCCTTTGTCCATTCAGTTGAACCATGGGATCTCAATCTGGTGCTGCTGTCCCTCTCTAATGATCCTTTTGAGCCGTTGGATTCGGTGGATATAAGATGTGTCACATGGAAGGCGGTGTTCCTTTTATCCATCTCTTGTGCTCAGGAAGTTGGGAGCGTTCTGCTGCAATCCCTCCTTTTTGGTATTTCATTCGGATATGGCGGTGCTCCACACTAAACCAAAGAAAAAACATATATATATAAACATAATATAGTAATTAGTGGTGAAATGTGCTTGCCTGCTTTTTGCGGTGTATAAGACCTCTCTCACAGCCGTATTGGGACAGAGGAGAAAGACGTAGGTGGTCTATGCATGTTTTTTGCCACTTTTATGTGTTATTTGAAAACTACAAGTTACTAAAGGGCAAATCAGACATCAAAACACTTTGTTTTACACCGCATTCCGATTTTAATACACAGAAGGTATAAAAACCGTTTCATGTCTTTGCCAAACCACACGGCAAACAGATGCTTTTCATTAAAAAAAAAAAAATAGATAAAGCAAAGGCGAGATGACACAAACCTTGTGTTGTTATAAGCGTAAAAAATGAAATAAGTATTAAAAAAACAAACTTAAAATGGACTTTCTACAAAGCCAGCCTACCCAGCATTGGGCCCGGACCTCTGGGAGTGGGGCCCGAACAAATGATCAGGCTCCGACAGCTAGAGATGATTGGAGAGAGTAGCACTGGATCCCTCTATGCAGGGCCACCAAGAGATATATCGGGCCCAGGTACAGAAACTTCTTGGGGCCGCTTCAAAAGGCTCCAATCGGGGTGGGTACACACCAGGTTGGTGAGTCCTCCCACTACACAGACAGGACAGAGCCCCCAGACAGACCCAGGACCGATACTTCGTACCTGATCTCCTTCTCTAGACACCCGCGCCTACTGGTACCCCTGGCCAGTGAGTATCATGGGAAATAGGTTGAAATCTAGTGCATGCAGCTGAGGCACTACAAATGCCAGGAAGCACTGACAGCCCATGACAGTTCTTATGTGCTGGCTGTTGTATATTTTACCTGTTTTCTTCTGGTACCCACCGACCAGGGGCATCAGGAGGGGCCCATTGATACTCAGCAATCGGGCGGTCATCTTTAGGTGTGGGGGCCAGGCCTTTTGTTTGGGCCCCTCCCATGGAGGACTGGTTCTGATGCTGAAGATCAATGGGCTCTTATCACACTTTGCAGTAATTTCCAGGCATCCCCTCCCCCAGAGTTTTTCGAAGTGCAGGAATGTATGAAGTGTGCATTTAAAAATGTGAACATGTCAAGCCATAGACAAGAGCGACCCCTGCTGGTTCCAGAGTGAAAAAGCAAAAAGCCTACAGCACCTGCTATGTCAAGGCCATCTCCCATCAAAGCAATAACCAGGCTGAGCTGGCATAGCTTCCAAGACCAGGCATGTATAGACTGATGTTTCTGTGGTGAGAGGTATATACAAATGAGAAATCCTTCTTGCAGCTACAAATCTCCGCTGTGCAGCGGTGTCAGAGCTCAGATCTGCACAGTCACATGTAGCTTTTAAAAGAGCAAACACTGCATTAAATATAGGTATTTAGGGCATAGGATCACTGGAGTCAAACCCAATTAGTCACCACTTCTGCATTAGCAGGACCAGTCACTGTGAGGGACATGCCAGATGCCACCTGTACCAGTGTGTCACGTGCAGAAGCTGAGAGGAGGCCAGAGAATCCCCTTCCCCACTGGAGTGACATTGCAGTGCTGCGGGGACTTACCAAATCTTGTCATTGGGGAGCAGCCAGGACACATCAATAAAACCAGCTTCAGCATACATTGGTATCACTCAAATCTGAGGATTCAGAGTGTTGCAATATACTTGAACCCCTCCATAACCCCATCCCCATATACATAATCATTCCCCCCTCCATAATTCCCCCTCTCTTCCATCTCTTGCACTTAATTTTAACAACCCCCCCACACTATATATATATATATATATAATGCCCCCCCACACTCACACACTATTAGCATACCTCTCCTTCCCTCACACACTATCTATATATTAAAAGCCCCCACACTGTATTAGCATACCCCCACCCTCCCCCCTCACTCTTACCTTGTAACATCTGCTGTCTGAGAGATGTAGACAGCCTCTCCTGCCGCTCTGCATGTGTGGCTGCTTCCTCCTATCGGTGCTATAGACAGGAGTCACATTAGAAAAGCATCACATGACAGGTGCCATCCCATGTGACTCCTGTCTATAGTCCTGATAGGAGGAAGCAGCCAGACACAGGGATCCGCGCCGCGGTCACATTAAGGAAGGTGACTGGTCCCGAAGGAGGGGCCAGCCACCCACTACCACCACACTAACCCCCTCCACTAGCACCCGTTCCGGGGGGGGGGACTCACAATTTTTATTTTTATTTTTTTAAAAAGGAAAAAATACATTTGGCGTCCTCCTGAGGCCAGTGGCCTATCAGGAAAAGTCCTGGTAGGTTGTATGGCCAATCCGCCCCTAATTATTGGTGATGGTACACAGTAATTTAATAGCTGCTCAGAATAAGCAGAAGCAATTGAGCAGTGTGCTGGATAAAATAGTGGGGGCTGGTTTAACTATAAAACCTGAAAAATTTAAAATTGGCATGAGTGAGGTGCAGCACTTGGGGCACCAATTAGAGAAGGTACCCTGAACCCCGAGACAACTAAGGTAGATGCTATCACTGCATGGCCCACTTCTAAGACAAAGAAACAGCTCATGTCCTTTTTGGGAACTGCTGGGTATTACCGGAAATTTGTACCCCATTACAGCACCCTAGGTAAGAACTAACTGACCGTACAAAAAAGAAGTTACCCCATGTAGTGCCTTGGACACAGGACTGTGAGGTAGTGTTCACCGCTTTCAATTCTGCACCTTCCCATTCCGCTGTATTGCAGCCTCCTAATTTTGACAGGAGGTTTACAGTGCAAACGGATACCTCCAACTAAGGGCTGGGAGCTGTGCTCAGCCAAGTGAATGAACGAGGTAAAAGTACCCTATATTTTACCTGTAATACATTTTTTAACACATTCAGCGCAGCATCATCCGGTATTAACCCAGTAGATGCTGCGGCAGCCATCCCGACCAAGTGGGAGGTAAGAGGAACCTGGCCACACAGTTGTATCTTTCTTTCTTCATATGCACGTAAGATGTAAGTGCATTATGTGTATCTGTGGTTCCCAACACTATTGTCATAAAACAAATGAATTTTGTGGCATCTATGTTAAAATATTATAATGAATGGAACCTGGATGTAAATAAATGTGAATGTTGGAAAGGATAAGTATAGGTAATTTGCTTCATTTATAATTTTAAATTGTTCATATATAATTATTATTGCTGCATATACACATTTTATTTGAACATTTTTATCCCTGGGATCCATAAAGACACACACAGTCTGACACTGTGACGTATAAATGTGTCCTGACACACGGCTGGGAATCTATTATGTATGTGACTGTCACACAGACGTACAGGAGGACGGGTGACTCTGCATAATGTTATATGCATCTCCCCCCTCTGCCAATCCCTTCACTGGCTCCCCTTCCCCTACAGAATCGTATTCAAGCTCCTTACACTTACCTTCAAGGCCCTCGCCAACTCCACTGCTCCCTACATCTCCAGCCTCATCTCCATTCATGCTCCATCCCGCCCTCTGCGTTCGGCCAATGACCGACACCTCTCTTCGCCCCTGCTCACCTCCTCCCATGCTCACATCCAAGACTTCTCCCGTGCTGCCCCCCTCCACTGGAACCAGCTCCCCCGCTCCATCAGAACTTCACCCAACTTGTCCAGCTTCAAACGGGCCTTAAAAACCCACCTCTTCCTTATAGCCTTCCAGTCCCCCACTTAACTGCCCTCCCTCCAGTCTCCCACCTACCTCCCTCCTCGTCCCTCTCCTCTCCCCCCTCTCCGTCCTTGCCTCCGCTCTTCCCCTTTCCTCTTCCTACCCTTGCGTCTCTGTCCGTCCTACCCTCCCCTTAGATTGTACGCTCCTTTGAGCAGGGCCTCCTCTCCTCCTGTTCTCCACCACCTTAACTCTGCTCTTCGGCTCCTTGTCTCTTCCGTGAAGCCCTTCTACCCCTCTCTCTACCCCCGGGGCCTCTCACCTTTCATCTAGCTGTACTTTGAGCTTCCGAGTTACTGTGCTTTTTGTTAACTGTTCCGTGCTGTCTCACCCTGTACCGCGTTTCTGTCTGTCCGTGTACGGCGCTACGGATACCTAGTGGCGCCCTATAAATAAATACTAATAATAATAATAATAAATGCATGTTTTATTTGTTAATGATTTCTTTATTTCACACATGACTTCAAGCTCAGGGAATCAGGAAGAACTAGAAGCAGAGGATGCAGGCCTGCATGGACACACCCAGTGCTGAGACCAGACATGCTCTGTAGAAATACTTCCATGTTCTGGAAAAAGTACGCAGCTGCTGTGTGTGTCTCTATCCTAAATTAATGGAAGGCAAACCCTTGATCTTGTAAACCCAATACTTTCAAGATTTTCTGAAAAACCTTAGTAAATTGAAAGTGGGTCAGAGGTGATCAGTCGTGATGGATGAAAAATATATATGGCTTGTAACATTCTGAGATTCATCTCATACATATTGCTGTGTGCCAGGAGCAGTACTGTGATTCAACATTAAAACTTCAGAGGAACCTTAGTTTCAATATACACCTGGTACATGCGTAATCTGTTTTATATTTGGCTGAATAAATTGTTAAATGATTTTCACACCATAGAAGCGCCCACTGGTTTTATTGATTTTTAAATTGTTTACTGTCCGTGGAGATCGGATAAGAAAGGGGAGGACTGATCCACTTGGTGAAGAAAAGAGATGCGTTTTTTTTTTCTGGTTGGAGAATCCTTATGGAGACTCTGGGGACGCTTCAGGGGCATTTTATATGACAAAGTTTTGTTAGCCAGGAGCTCAGGGGGAAGTCGCTGTCTGAGATATTTTATGTATTATTATACAGCCCACATGAGAGCTGTACCTTGGGTTTCTCACCTGGACTCAGAGAGAGAGGAATGTTGTGAATGGCTCCATCCCAACACATTACTGTGGATGGGTCAGGAGGTCTCTCTTCCTCCAGACATGCTCCATACCATCACATTTACCAGATATCCGCAGGAAGTGTCTCAACCGTTTCCTATTATTAAGTGATCTTTTGCCTTTAGTTTATTTTCAGAATAACCCTCTATTCCCCCTAGCTTACACCCGGGCATGGTGGAGGGTAGCAGGGTACTTTCTGGTATGAATCCATTTTATTTATTATTTACTAATGCATTCAAAAAGTATGGATTACCACCTACATGTACCTCTTTGTGCTAATAGAATATTGCAAGAGATGGACGCCTATTCCCAAACATGAGAGTTGTCCTTCCTCTCTAGAAATAGTAATAGCGAAATATGGGTATTTTGTGCTGCTTAAACCTCTTATGTATGTATACGGTAATTAGGTGCTACCCATATATGATAACTGTGTATGTATGTACCACTGGGTGTTATTGTACAGATCCAAGTAGTATATCAAACTTAAGGACTGTGATAATAATTATCTTACAGTTTTGTGGATTCAAATGTCCTTAATGGTGGTCTTTTCTGAAGTATGTGGTCTTTCTTATTAATCCTCTATTTCTTCACAGTTGTTATGTCCGATGCTCTCAATCCAGTGTTCATAAACATAGGAAGAAAACAGACTGATAGTGAAGTACGTTCTTATAGGGGTACACTCACAATACGTATTGCACTTACATCAATATAGATATGAGAAGTGTCTTGTATATACAAAGTGGTGACTTTCCTTCCCTCTCCATTTTGTCGCCTCTGTGCTAGTTTCAGTTGGTGTCAGCATGAACTCATAGGCAGAGAGAGGACGGCATACATAGTGAAGTAGGTACAGTAGAGTTTATTCCTAAAATGCACTTACACTTCGATAAAAAAACAATGGCATATGGTATGCAGGCTGTAGGCGAGATTCTCCTCTGGTCCGTATTTGTCCACGCTAATCTCCCTCCGCATCTCTATGTTTCCTCCAGGCGCCGGCAGTGAAGTATGTTCGGGTTTCTGAATTGTGACGTACTGCTCTACAGGAGCCTGTAAGGGCCAAGTTTCTGTTAGGTATACACCAACGCGTTTCGTCATATGCCGACTTCCTCAGGTAATGTCCATAGTTGTAAACCTCGGTGTTAAAAATCCTCTGTGGGTGGAAGTTGCTGAATGTCCGGACCATTCAATATTGATAAAGTTAATCACCCATTTCAAATATCTCATATGTATATTGACCTTTCTAGTAATCTATAATATTACAGATATATGGTACTGCTAATAGATTCCTTTTTCATGTAAACTATAGAAAGAAGCTATATGTATATCCTTACATGCACTATGTTACAATGTGACAAATTATATAAGTGACATATACTCCACCTATATGTGAATGGTGTTCCCTTTGGTTCTATATAGTACGTTCTATTCTTAAATATGACAACATGTGTACAAACATATGTAATAATTACAGCATGATAAATAGATAAATGGTCACATAAAGGTACCTATATGTATTCCATATATTGTGATAATTCCTAAAGGGCCTACCTAGACATTTACATCCTTAATGCCTGTATTCCCTAGCCCTTATTAGGGTGGTTTAAATCTGCCTCTTGGCGTTAGCTGTACACAGATCATGCGTGGAGTAAATAGGATGTTCATAAGCATAATGCTGCAATGTGTCTACATATATTTCTCTTTTTATGAGTACTGTACTTATTCTAATGAATATAATAGACATTTATCATGTTACTAAAGAAAGAAGGCTAGTTCTATGTCTATATTAAGCCCCTTAGGGGTAAGTGTCTCCAATTCTTAAATCCATTTTGTCTCTATTTGGTTAGGTGTCCTCCCTAGATTCCCCCCTCTCCAATGAGGTTACACATGTGGTATCCCCTGGAATCTTCATCATCATCATTTATTTATATAGCGCCAGTAATTCCGCAGCGCTGCACAGAGAACCCACTCTTAGTGATGTGGGATCCCACTGCTGGTGTAGCATATAGTGATTGGACACCCTATGAGTTTCCTTGCCTATCTTCACATTTCGGATGTGTTCTGCTATCCTTATTTTTAATTTGCTACCCGTTCGCCCTTCATACTGCAGACCGCACGGGCAGGTAATAAAGTAGATGACTATTTTGTGTCACATGTGATACGGTCTTTCATAGTATGTTGTCTGTTAGTGTAAGTTGAGTGGAACCCTGTCTGGGGTTTTGTACTGGTATTTTTGGTGGTTCTACATCCTATACATTTTGTACACAGGTAGAAACCCTTTCTCTTATTTTCTGTAAGTCTTTTTCGGGGTTCTCGACTACAAGGGCACTTTTTACCAATTTCTGTTTTAGATTGGGTTCCTGTTTGGTAATGGTTTTAGGTTTAATTAGAAGTATGGTTTTAAGTACTTCGTCCTTCAGCAATATATGTCAATGTTTTTGTATATTTCTTTTAATCTTTGTTGAGTAATGTGTGACAAATGGTAAATTAATCTCTTGCCCCTCACATTCCCGTATCTTTGGCCTATATTCCAGTAGTGATGTTCTGTCTTTCTTTTTGACTTCCTCATAGGCCTGATCTACTATTTCTTTGCTATAATTCTTCTTAAAATGGTTCTTAAGGATATTACCTTGTTCTTCATATGCCTCTAGTTTTGAGCAATTTCTTCTAATTCTTGTAAACTGCCCCAGTGGTATATTGTTTAACCACTGGGGGTGGTGATCATTGGTAGCCAGTATGTAGCTATTACAGTTTACCGGTTTGAAATGCATAGTTGTGCGTATCAGGTGATTTCAAAGTCCAAGAAATTAGCACAGGATGTACGATCAAATGTCTCAATCCTCCCCCTTACAGCAAGAGTCTATCAGTGGACACTTTAACTGTTAGACGTACTGTCTCTGTTACCTTGAATATATAATGGAATGGCTTGACTCAATTAGCTATTTGGTTGGATACCCTAAACAAAGGGTTACAATATAACATCAAGGAATGACACTTCACGCTTGCGTGAAACAGCAAGACATTTGACACATTGTATCTGCAACATTACACGATCTGAGTCTGTGATAAATTTTGATGCAATAACATTTATATTGATACATGTTAACACATGTTAATACATTTTCCAATGCTATTTCAGCCAGTATATTACTGTGGAGGCACATTGCATATCATCTAGAAGTTCTAACCTAATTACCGCTCAGATTACCTGTTGATCTAGCTAATTACCATGGGCTGCCAACTAGCTATGCAAGTCACTCAGACATTGTTCTGATTACAAACCAGATCTAAGCCACACCTCATAACAATGGGCATTTGAGACAAATGGTAATTACATTAGCTAACACAAGCAAAATGACTGCTGCTGTCCTGTTATTTTCACACAATATGGCAATATTCTTTCTATTTCTAATACATACAATATTGCAGTAATAGCAAGGGCAAAATATACCTAATAACATGAAATAACAATACACATAATACACCGATACTCTGGTGTATATACTTAGACTGGGCCAAGGATTAAAAAGTACATTAAACTGTGAAAAATGAATAAAAAGTTCACAGTCCAGTAGCACACCGTTTCCTCACAGCAGTGTTGTTGTCAGTGCCCCTACTCTGTGAGTTCCCATTTATGCTAATGGAGAGATCACATGGGAGTTAGGTCACACCGCTGTGTGTATGATAAAGTCCGCCTTATTAGGTAAGAGGATCGCAGCACTAGAACATTCGGTTAGGGTAACACTGCACATAAGCTAAGTATAACTAAGTAGAACTTTGCATTTTATCATGTCTTCATGAGCTTGACCTTACTTATCTCTAGTTTTGTTTTGCTAGGAATTATACCACATACTTGCCAGCAGAAAAGTAATACAAAAAAATATATATTTTATTGTCTGTTTTTTTTTATATCCACAAAGGCCAATTCCTGGCGACATGTACACTTTTTTAAGATTGGAGGGTTGAACATATGGACCATGAAATGCAGACCCTGCTTTAGGGGGTAATTACTACAAAAACAAAAAAAAAAGATTGAAAAACAATGCTCTAGACCAGGGATGTCCAACCTTTTAGCTTCCCTGGGCCACATTGGAAGACGACGAGTTGGTTTGCGCCGCACATAAAATACACTAACACTAACGATAGCTGATCATCCAAAAAAACATAGAAAACATAGTTAACATATTAAACTTACTTGGAAATGAAGTTAGTAAGAGTTAGGAAACCTGTTGCAGAATCATGATTAAAGCAGTAGTCCCAATACCAGCTACAATTTAACTTACCTGCATCTGCCCCTTAGTGGGGTTCGGGGAATTAAATGTCCAAAAAAAAAAAAAATTCCTCTCTTTCTGCACCCAGGAATCATTTTTTTTATTGACCAGTTTGAAATGGTCACCGATATAGGAGCATCAGGAGGACTAATAGAAATCTACAGAGATTTAAAGATAGGGTGGCGGGAAAAATGGCTCATGGAGCAGCCTCCGATGAGGGTAACAGTGGGTGATAATGTCACCCTACTCAGCACTGCACATTTAAAATGGTTTAAAATATTAAAAATACAATTATCTCTTAATATTTATATTAGATACATACAGAGAACACAGCTAGTTCATAATTGCATGGCGCAGAAAGTCCAAATTCAGAGTAACAACAATAAGATACTGGATAATCTTTCACTGCTGCTGATAGTTCGCGCTGGTGACTCCTCTGTGCTGCGCTACGCAATGGATGTCGGGTGTGATGACGTCACCCCCGACATTCACTGCGAGCGCCACACGGAGGAGGAGACCAAGGAGGGAGCCGGAGCGCCAGCTGACGTGACCGCAAGGTAAGTATTTTCTTTCTTTTTCTTTTTTTTTTTTCAGCGCTGCCCCCTTGCCACATCCAAAACTCCTGCTGGGCCACATTTACAGGCATGCTGGGCCGCATGCGGCCCGCGGGCCACGGGTTGGACAACCATGCTATAGACGGATTTGTGACATTGAAAGTCTAACCCTATTTTAAATATATATATGGTATAAAACACATTAGATATATAAAACATTGTGTTATCTGCATTAATAGTTGGTTACATACATTATTTAGTAAAGTTTATCTAACAGCTGCTATTATGACATTACCCCGTCATTTACATATGGGGCCATCGGAGAGCACTTGAACTGTGGGGGAAGGATTATGCGGAGCCTCCATTCCGCTGCATCATTCTCCTTACCTCCCAACTGTCCTGAATTAGATGGGACAGTCCCAATTCTTGTGGACAGTCCTGTTAGCCAGGACTTTTGTCCCAACTGCTGGAATGTTGGGCGGTATAACCCACGCACCACTGCCCTGCACCTCCCTGCTGGTTGGCAATGCAGAGGTGTCTGCAGGGTAGGGGAGGGGTGTTTTGCTAACAGTTGAGAAGCGCTAGGCATGCCCCAAGTTGATGTGGCTATGCACCCATCATAAAGCAACCACGCATCTCACAAGCTGTTTTTCCCATTCCAAAATGTAGACTGCTGGAATCTATTGATTAAATTTGCATCCCAGCGTCAAAGACACCATATTGTATGCAGGTCCTACACTGACGTATATGCTTTAAAAGTCATTAAAATGCAGTTAAAATCAGATGCACTCACCTCCCAGGTACAGGGTCTTGCATGTATAACAGGCATGCATGCAGGGGGGGTTTCTAGTTCTCTGGAACCCCCCACCACCATGAATGAATGGGAAGCAAAAGCATATATAAATGTGGGCCCTTTCTAAAGCATCGCAGCAGACGCTTCTCTGACAGCGTCGCAGCTGCTGTAAAATAAGTACCATTCGTTAACCCTATCATCTGTGTTTAGGGACATTTAGTTTATGGCTTCACTTATCATTACCACTAAACCTGAGCTGCGTTCTCTATTTCTCCGTCTTCTTTGCCTATTATAGACATGAACTGCCTTCCCTGGCCTATCTATTACTGTATTGCTGAATCTGTGCAGCCGTCCCTGACCATCGCCTGCCTATTATTAATAATCCTGCATTCTGACCACCTATTACTACTAAGCCAGTGTTCATTACTCTCACCATTCTCTCTTACAGAACCGGCCAGGTGAATAATATATACACTGTACATGTCACATCACTAAGCAATAGAAGAGAACTATTTGGTCATTCTAGTCTGACAACTAAGACATTCCTTTCTGGCAATTAACCCCTAATATCATGTCACTTACTCATTACAATGCAATTAGGCTGCAAGTTTCATGCCCTCAGCGCTTGTAGGTGCGTGGTTACTAAAACCACCATTTTATGTCTATTATCAATGAACGTGTGCTGTCTCCCATGTCTATTGTCTGATGATTTATACTGAACCTGTGCTGTCTTCCCTGGCCACTGCCTCTCTATTATTACTGAACCTATGTTGTCTCTACTGACAATTATACTGACCCTGTACTGATATTCCTGACCAACGACTGACAATTATACTGAACCTGTGCTTCCTCTTTCCCTGTCTCCTTACTGTTACCGAACCTACTGAGAACCCAGCTTTCTGTAATCAATAACTGTCTGTCACTACTGAACCTGTGCTGAATTCTCTGACATTAAGTGCAATATCTTCTCTCTTTGTTGCTTCCCAATTATTACCAAACCTGTGTAGCCTGCCCTGACCATTACCTGCCTAGTACTGATCCTGTGCTGCCTTCACTGACCATTCAGGTAATATAATATAAATCTAAAAACTTTTATCAGGCTCTATGTATCCTCTTCTCAGGACGAATGGTCAGCTCTGCTTCCCTGGGCAGAATTAGCCTACAACTCTCATTATCATGAGTCATCTTCTTCTACTCCATTTTTCACGGTTTATGGACTTCATCCTCGAGTGCCAGTATTTTCCCCGTTATCTGCAACTTCTGTTCCAGCCTCTGAAACAACCCTGAGAAGATTTGCAGATGACTGGCGGCAGGTCCATGAATCCTTACTCAAAGCCTCTCACAACTATAAGATTCGAGCGGATAAAAAACATTCCTGACCTGAAAATTGGAGACAGAGTTTGGCTATCTACCCGCAATCTCTGCCTCAGTGTACCTTCCATGAAGTCCGCCCCTCACTTCATGGTCCATTCAAAATCTCCAAAGTAATCAACCCTGTTTCCTAGAAACTACAGTTGCCAGAGTACCTCAAGGTACCAAACACCTTTCACATTTCCCTTCTAAAACCACTGGTGTTGAACAGATTGTATTCCCTTAAAGCTGGTTCACCCCCTCATTCTGACTGAACAAGACGAGGAATAAGATATGAAGGCCATCGTGGACTCTCGCTTTCGACATATCACCTGCAATATCTGGTCGATTGGAAGGGCTATGGTCCTGAGGAGAGGTCTTGGATCAAAGCCTCTGATGTTCATGCTCCCGCCTTAGTCCAAAAAAATTCATCAAAAATTTCCTGCTAAGCCCCATCTTAGGTGTCCAGTGGCCACCCTTCGAGGGGCGGCGGTCTTACTCCTGTTTACTCCACTCGTCGGTACCATATCACCGTACGTCTCCCTTTTGGTCAAAGGCAGCATTCTATCCTGGGACAAGCGTGACTTCTGTCTGCAGTACTGGAGACTGCCATCTTGGGTGAGACATTTGCTAAACATCCTGCTGAGTCTGAACACCTGATCTCATCCACCAATTAGCTTCCTCTGCAGACTATAAGAGTCTCCTCTTACACTCAGCAAATTGCAAGTGCAACACTTTCTTAGTTCCTGGTTCCAGACTGCCACAGTTGCTGTTTGTTTGCTGCTTCGTCCTGCCTGCTGTATACAGATCAACCCGTGTGAATTCAGCTTCATCCTGTTGCTGTCATACAAACTTTAAACCATTAACCCTTCATGTGAATTCAGATTCACTCTGATTGCTGAAATAAAGACTTTGGCTATTTATTCCTCGTGTAGATTCACCCTCATTCTATCTGCTCGTGTACTGTTTCCAGCTGTTACCTTCTGTGTGGATCCTCCTCTCATTAATCTATTCCTGTTTCTCCTACTGGCTATCTAAGGTAGTAGGTGGTTGTTCTGAGTATTCCACCTTCTGGAGCCAACTCTGTGTCTCGGGGTACCAACTTCCAGTTCCAGGCCTACCTCAGGTTCTGAGTTCTGAGTGGTGCAGAGCTAGTTCCAAGATTATTCTTTTCAGGAGGCTGCCACCCATATATAGTCTCTGCCTGAGTCCTGAGTCTTCCCAGTCATAGTTGTGGTACTATATTCCTCTGAGTTTCTGAGTTCTTGGCGGTATTGAGTCTCTGGTCGTGGGGTCAGGTCCTCCCTGTTCCCACATCCAGGTTCCAGTCCATCAGGTCCAGATTCCAGTAGTTTTTTTCCAGTACGAAGTTCAGTCCAGCATTCCTCCTCCTAATGTCTGGTATAGAGGAATAGAAGTACCCCTATGAGCAAGACATTCATCCGGCCTCCCAGTTTCTTCTACATCCCTGCCACAGCTAGCCCCAAGGGTCCCGAGACGAATCCCAGAAACCCTATTGCCGTGACATCTCCTCTCTGTACCTGGGGCAGATCTTCACTGCTACCACTAGTAATTGAGTCCACGCTGCTTTGGCAGCAACCACTTTCTATTGAGGTCCCCCTTTTGTTCTCTCAGGGGCTCTTTAATACTATGGGGACTCCTTCCCCTTCTTGTGGCACTCTGAAGTTGGGGACTCCTTCTCCTCTTTATATGCAGCTAAGCTCTGAGGTCATTTCTCCCTCAAATCTGTCCCATGTCACTCATAACCTCTCAGTTATGGTATTCTTTGTCCCCTTGTGGCAGCAGACCACTGATCCACTGCCAAATATGCCTGGAGATCCCGGGGCCTTCTCCCCTCTTAGCCATCTCCCCAGCTGTCACTCTCTCTCTCATACCAGCGATATGTTGTTAAGGTACCATTCCTGTAGTGTGTCCTCTGGGTCCTAGTGCTAGGCCACACCTTCAGTCACAGTAAGGTGTATATAAAAAGCCAAATCCATACTACATTCCCACAAGCACCCCCGGATCCACACTAAATTCACACAATTTAGTGTGGATCTGGCATTTTGCGTGGATTTAGTATGGACCCAGCTTTTATTCACACCCCATTTCTTAGTATGTAAAGGACAATTAGTGACTAACAGACCCCAGGATTATTCCTCATACATGTGGGTAATATAGCTGCAAATCTGGATGGTTATATTGGGGTTTGCAGGAACGGAGAAGACGGCTGTCTGTGTCCATTACTAGCCCCTCATTACTGCAAGTTATTTCTACGTAGCCAAAAATATTTCTTTCTAAAGATAATTTTATAATGTAACACAGTTACACTTTACCTGCAAAACCATGGATTTTTTGTGGGTTCTTTTTCTGTTTTGTCCTCCTAACACACAATATTTGCAACGTCCGAGATATGCTACAGATCCATTCCTATAGAAGTATAGCGGCTGTTTTCAGGTCACCTGTCTCCATATCATGGAGGAGTATAAAGACCAGTGATGACATCATGTCTGCATCTCCGAGATTGGACTAAATCACGGAATACAGCAAAAATGTCCTTCAAATCGACACCACCTTTATTCATCTGAGAGACACTAGTTATACTTACGTTACATTTGACTTACTCCTTCCTAGGCTACTTACTGTCTGTCGGTTTGCTCGGCTATATGATAGTTGAAGGAGTATTTCTACAGAGGGTGTTGCTGGTCCATCTTTGGGTCTTGTGTGCATGTGTCCCCCCACGCACGAAATTATTCCGGGTGTCGAATTTATATGACTGCTGCAATATAATGCCCCCTACCTCTAGGGACTATCCTTATTACCCCCACCAAATAATTCACACTCAAGCATTACCTTTCTGACCACATTTTGTGATTGGGATAAGAGCCAAGGAAAAGAGAGTATATGTAGAGGCACTCCGGGGTAATTACCCCGGAGTGCCTCTACATATACTCTCTTTTCCTTGGCTCTTATCCTAATATATAAGTATAAGGGAGCACCCTCCAGCTATAACATCATAAGAAATAATCTGGAATAAGGATATTGGGGTTAAGTACTAAGCCTACTATTTCCTCATTTAGTGCGGTTACCTCCATTTCTATTACCACATTTTGTGATTGCAATATTTAGTGACCATCCATAATATTACATGGACTGGAGGACACAAATAGACTGTAACCTAATGAGAAGAGATAATTGTCATCTTAACGAAGGTTTACAGAAACACATGTCTGGTTATTTGAGACATTAGGTCAGTAACCACCAGACTGCCCGTGGGGCATTTATCATGAATATCTTCCACTGTTATTTAGTTTTATATATTATTTGAGAAAAAGAAACAGAATTACAATGTGCACTGATATGAGCAGTTTTTATTTTGTTAATCATTGAACAAGACAAACAGATTGAAAGAATCACAGATATACGTCTCAAAATTGTAGGTAAAAAAATCAGGACAAGGATTTGGCCACTCCCCGTTTAGCAAGCCTCATCCCAAAATCGTAAGAAATAAGTTTAAATTATTATATTTTTAAATGAAATTTAAAGAAAAGTTGAATTATATTATATAATATACATTACAAAATCTATATAACAACACATGTTTAAGATTATATTTTCATTGTTGTAGACATTCGTTATTCATTTTAGGTACATGTTAGATACGCTTTACTAAGGAGTGTAACCAACTATTAAAGAGAGGTAAGTAGTAGAAAAAAGAACATACATTTATTTATTTTTTATAATTATGTGGACATATCCTGTATGAACCAATATATTATCAGAAATAATTGCTGCCTTCCATGATTATGTGGCACAGTTACATGGTCTGTTTCTCCTGTTGGACTGAAGACTGTGAAACGCCTGATAAACCCCCTACTATCTACACAGACACAGCCAGGTAACGGGCACTGTGCCAGCTGTACCCTCTATTTATACAGCAGATAATGTCACACACTTATCACAAGCTGTTTTACCAATAAATCAGTCTCATATTGTTTATTTGTCATTTCCTGCACATAATATAATTGGAATATGAGGATGCAGCAGAGACATGTCTATGTATGTTAGGAATTTAGACTGTAAGCTCCAATGGGGCAGGGACTGATGTGAGTCAGTTCTCTGTACAGCGCTGCGGAATCAGTGGCGCTATATAAGTAAATGGTGATGATGATGACATAACAGATACTGCATGGCCCACTGATCAGTCAGATAAGGGGACATATTTCTTGTTGGATCCTAGTTCTCCTGCTAGATGTAATAATAACACTTAGTAACACACCAGATGTAAGATCAGCACAAACCTCACACAGCATAATCTGGGCTGATGAATAAGTTATTATATTCATATTACATACTATACCGCTATCTCATGGACACGTGGCAGACTCTAGTGTTAGATAAAGTTACAGCATACTTGCCAACTCTCCCGGTATGTCCGGGAGACTCCCGAAATCCGAGACCAGGCAAGTCTCCCACATCCGACAAATACCTGGCCACAATAATGTGAATCGCGTCATTTTGGCCCCGCCCCCACATCAAAACATAATTTCTGATGTAGGGGGCGTGTCGGTGCCTAAAAGTAGGCAAGTATGAGTTACAGGCTGCCTTATGCAATAACCAAGATAACAGCATTGATTTAAAATAGGATCACTGGAAATATAAGGGTGACAAAGTCATGTTATTATATGTGTGCATAGCCTAATACATTTTAAAGATCTCTAATGTTGAAAGTTCCAGGTTGTAAATGAGGGTGGTGATATAAAGGGGTGGGATAAGCTGGGAGCACTGTATAATGTGCACTTTATAATTGAGATATATTAATAACAATTATAGTTTGCAATTTTGGCAAATGCAAGTTAATACAGCTAAGTAATGAGGCATGCTGGGAGTTGTAGTACAAGTCATTTTCTATTATGTAAGATACAGAGATTTGGATTACAATTCGCATTAGGAGGAGCTTTACAGAGACCACACCCATTTACCCCCTGCATACATCACAGCTAATAGGAGAAAGTGTAGCACAGATTACTGTAATATGATATACACTGGATGGTTTTTATACCTGCCAGGTCTATAAATCGGGATTAGTTTTAGACCTGATGGGTTTGATTGATACTTGCTCATGTGCAGTTATTGCACCCAATCACAAATATGATGCTCACCTGTAGCTCCACCCACTGCTTCACTCTATTGGCTAAATGTTTCCCCAGATTCCCGCTCTCTCTGTCTAGATTTCTTTTGATCATTTCTCCCATTTCCTGACTCCCCCAGATATGGTTATAAAACCAATCTCTACCCATAATGCAGCATGAAGGGGCTCAGTGAAGGTGGCAGTGAAGGTGTGTAAGTGTCTGATCGGGTCACACAGAGAATAAAAGGACAGCTGTCCAGCCTCATAATCCAGATATATCCTCACTCTATCATAGGGAATAGTGTCAGGTAACTGGATCACTTTATTGTCATGTATCAATGTACACGGAGTATACCTCCCCCAACACAAACACCAGGACTTGTTATTATATCCAATGAGTGACTGCTCTCCTCTCCTGTCTATACTGGGATAACACATCCCTACCCTCCAGCTCCCTGATTCACTGACCTCCACTTCCCAGTAATGTCGCCCTGAGGAAAATCTCCTGGTGCTTAATACCTGAGGATAATACTGAAATCTCTCTGGTGTTTCTGGATGATTCTGGCTTGGTGACCAGTATGCAGATTTCCTGTCATCTGATATATGTATATTATCACCAGCTGTGTTTACATCCAGAAATATGTCTGCAGGTACCTGCCCATGCATCTCTGTATTTATTATTGTTATTATATCAGATAATGAGCGTAGTTTCCATGAGGTTAGACCCACATCCAGATCTCCTACACCATGGACCTGGTCATCATGTCTCTCTCTGTCCTGAGTATCACACAAGTCACCTGTGTCTGGTTCCTGTAAGACAGTCACTGGATCAGACATGTTACACAGCTCCTCAATGTGACGTATCTTGCTGAACAGCTCATCCTTCTTTATTTCCAGCTGCTGGATCAGATCAGAGACTGAGAGTGAAACGCTCTCTTCCTGCCTGGAGATCTCACTCAGGACTTTCTTCTCTAAGTCATCCAGCTGTCTCCTAATGTTTCTAAACCAGGAAGTGACTCTCTCTGTTACACCAGCTGCTTTTTCCTGATCTTCTCTCCTGCGCTCCTGTAGTCTCTGGACTCTTTTCTCTGTCTCCTCTCTCTTTGTGGTCAGTTTCTGCAGAACATTTCTCAGTTTTTCCTTCTTCTTTTCAGAGGCCTCATCCAGCGACTCCATCTGATGTCCTCTGTGCTCCCCAATCAGACAGCAGGACACACAGATACAGGCAGAGTCCTCAGTGCAGAAATACTTCAAGATCTCTTCATGGACGGAGCATTTTCTGTTCCCCAGGGAAGTGGTGGGATCATATAAGACGTGATCTGCTGACTTGCTGTGTACTCTCAGGTGATTATCACACAGAGAAGCTTCACAATGCAGACAGGATTTAACAGCAGGTATCGGAGAGTCCACACAGTAAGTACAGAATATCCCAGTCTCCTCCTGATCTGGCCAAGTAGACAGGAAACTCCCCACTATGTTACACAGAGTTATGTTCCTCTGCAGTGCAGGACGCTCCTGACACTCTGCTCTGCACTCAGGACAGGTATAAACTCCAGACCCCTCCTGTGTATCCAGCACACGATCAATACAGACCCGGCAGAAGTTGTGTCCACATCTCAGTGTTACAGGATCTGTATAAATGTTCAGGCAGATGGAACAGTCCAGCTCCTGTCTCAGATCAGCACACGCCATCGCTAACAGCAGAAGAGGGAAATGAAAGTGAAAGTCTCTGACATTCAGACACCAGTGTGTGCATTGTACATTTTCTACACAGGGCGAGTCTGAGCTTGTCCCTCACATATCTATAGGCTCAGTTATACTAAGGGACACAGCTAGTATATAAAGTAACGTCATTTAACAAGCTAACAATGATTCATTTTGCAGAGATTACCCAGTTACTGTATCAAAACTAGTTTACTTTGTTACTAAAGCAAATATTGATGAAGATATAACCAACAGTTTATTTCTTTCATTCCTGATCACGTAGTAAACACTGTGAGCAGTGCAGATTTTTTGGAACTGCTGCCAGGTCTTGTGGAACTACATGTTCCAGCATGCACTTGCCTCCGTTACCGAACCGGAATTATCAGCATACCTGTCCAGTCACTGCCAGTGCATTATTATTATTTATAAGGTGCCACAGATTCCGTAGCGCCAACAATGCTACAAATACAAATAAGACATAACTAATATAGTGATCAATATCCCCTATTATCTGTGCTTCTAGCATTAAGAGTTTGTAACCTATGCCTCTTCTCTTTTGTTGAACTAAAAGTCCCAGCCAGTGCTATAACATAGATTGTTGGGGCCCCAGGGCATCTCATTAGAATGGGGCCCTCGTAAAAAATACTAGGCTGTTTTTAATGCTTTAAATATTCTGTACTGCAACTACTACATAAGATATCTTTTCTGAATGAGCTGCAGGAGCAAAAGCTGTTATATCCGTATTATCGCTACCAATAAATATTGTCCGATGCGATTAATGTGGTTCCAACGCACAAATAGATTCAGTAGCAAAATATAGCAGTATTACAGCAAACTATGATAAAGTATAAAAGGTATAGCAAAATACAAGAAAGTATAGCCGAATACATTACGCAAACGCCCCTGGATGCAGGTACAGCTTCAGTTTTTAAGTCTGCAGTTAAAGAGACCTCCAGTACCAGGTGCTAATTTATATCCCTCATGATTAACAAAAAAACAGTGATGTTGTCACAATGTACACAAAGATAAACTAAGGTCTTTCTTCATTGGTCCAGGGCTTATGATGTTCCAGTAGAATGCTGGTCATAGGTCAGTTCAAAGGAGTCCACTGTCCAAAGGTGGGGGCAGCTCACTCCAACAGCTGAGCACATGTTTTGCTTGAGGGAACTGACTAAATCCAGTTTAAACCGACCTATTAAAATGTGCTGCATACAGTATTATAGAGTATCAATCTTATAATAATAATACCTAGTGATCGTAGTGTGCGGTCACTGAGCCGGTGATACCAGATTTCTTTTGGTGAAATGAGGAATAATATAAGACCAATAAACTGATGTAAGAAATATAATTCTTACCCTTAAATCAACAGGATCAATTTATATATAATAAACGTATGTGTCACGGGCACTAGGAGTCTTTACCCAGGGTATCACCAGATGATGGACTTACCAGAGTAGTATATGTCGAAGTCAGCAAATTGGATAAAGTCATTTCAATTAAAGTCTAGCAAACTTGGTTGTCTTTGTCTGAAAAGATGCGTACGGTACGCTATGTCGTACAAGGGCACGCTACGGCGTGAAAGGGCGTACGCATCCACTACACGTGGCAGCAACAGTAATTGGTCTTTTACCATACATTTGCACAAACACGCATACTTATAAAATAGTACACATTATTGGTAGTTGCAACACATAGTCAGTTATGTCGAAATATAGTAGTATTTATATGTTATATCAGAGTTACATGCATATTAGTGAAATACACAGAACGGGTTAAAGGAATAACATCATGAGTGGTATCATAATGAACCTTGTTACATATCCTACTGTTTGGTGCGCTCTGCGAGGGAATCGCAGAGTGCATACGCAAGTTATGAATGATAGGGAATTATGAACTACTTAAGACTAAGGAATTCTGGCGGGAAGAGCAGAGCATACCCCCTGCAGAGATGACCCCCTCCTTTGGATTCCTTAGGATGAACCAGCCAATGATTGACGAGCCCTTGGACATTCCTGAGACCCGGACCAATAGATGCAAGCCATACCATCTTCATTGTATTACTGTACTTGATTGTGTATATAAGCAGCAGCTTGTGATCCAGAGTGCAGACTTCTTGTCCCCAGACTTCAGGATTGAATGACTGCACTGGATCCAGAGCGCCTGCGTTAAGTAACGGCTGTATTTACTATTACATCGCTTGAGCATATTTTTTCAACTTATTGCGAATAAATCTTTGTGCGTTGGAAACACAAATCGAGGTTCGACAATCGTTATTGGTTAGCGACAATACGCACATTACAATTTGGGGGCTCGTGAGCTTTGGAGGTTTCGTTGCCGATGATACGCAAGACCAACGGATTTCGGTTCCTCAACAAAGGGTGGAGACGCGTCATAAACGGGTAAGAACGCATGGTGTTCAAAACCTGAATTTTACTCTGTGTTGCGAAACCGAATGTCCGTTTTGCATTATCTAGGGCACGCTAACTAGAACCTAGGGACAAAAGAGAACACTGTTTCTTTTTTCTGTCATTGTGCGTTTTAACTGTATTGCATTGTTTAGCGTATGTGTACTTCCTGCTGTGCGTACGCGAACTTCCGGTAAACTTGCCACGTGGTTAAACAATCGTGTTGATAGTTATTATACATGCATAGTATAATTACTTGTGAAAGCCTCTGAGACATTATTACTATTGTTGGGAACTTTTGATTTTCTGCGCAGAAAAGGTGTATAGTGTGTGATGTTGTAACGTAGATACACTGTTTTATTGTTGAGGTGCTCAGTTGCTGTCTGACGAGGCGGATTGCCCAACTGAAGGACGGTATACAGGGCAGGTATACCGAATGCGAAAACTGGGTTTTCGCAAAGCGCTACCAATAGATCGCAAGGTTTGCTAATAATTAGTATTGGTAGGCAGTGCGATCCGGTCGCACCGTTAGTGCGAATTGGTGAAGCAGCTAGGAGGAATTATACTGGAAAGGCAGGTTGATTGTATCGACTTTGCGCTCCCAGCGATAATAAACTCAGCAGATTTTGTGGTTTAGCCAGGGTATCGAGGAGCTGATAGCCCTTGGGGCCCACAGTGATATTTCTGTATTAGGGAAAAGCGAGTGAGCGCGGCTAAAGGAAATACGTTCACCGAGGATTATAGATCTCTAGCGGTGAGTATAGCAACAGAGTTGAAATTATTAGGTGGAAAGAACAGAGCATTGCGGTGTGTCTGTATTTCACATTTGGCCGGAAGGAACAGAGCATTGCGGTGTGTCTGTGTTCCGGGTAGAAGGTATATTGTTCAACATGGGTGCTAAGCATACGCTAGAGATGGTCAGTGTACTGCCTAAGGAAGGCCCTAATGGTTCAGCGAGGTTTCTCATGTGTAAGAAGTATGGTGCATATGCAACTGTGTATTGTGACACGTGGGTCGGGATGACCAAAGCTTGTGATAGGCCTTTCCCAACAATAGGGAGTTTTAATGCAGAGGTACTGAATACTGTAAAAGATAGAATATGGTTGATCAAGTCAACGAAAAAGAGAAATAGACATAATGATTGTTTAAAATTGTGGAAAATGGAAGGTAACACGTTGCAGAGCAGCGAATGCAAACCGGAAATAGGCGTGGCGAAAAGCGCGCGCAAGGCGGATGTAACCATTGAGAAGCGTGGCGAACTCAGCGCAAGCGCGCCCCCGCCACCTTATGTGGCGGGAGGGGTAAGTACAGCCGTTGTTAAAACTGAAAATAGAAAAATTACTAAGTTGTACCCTGTTTTAAATCAGTTTCAATCAAGTGTATCTGAAAACGAAGATGAACCCACTGTGATTTCGGCCATTGCCCATGCTGTTAATGTACTAGAGGCTCAGCGCAAGTATGAGAAAATGGCTGAGATAGGTGAGAGTAGCGTGATCACTAGGAGTGAAAGTGTTCTAAATCTAGGGCCTGTAAATCCTGTAGCGTCCCCTGAAGTTAGTGTACCAGAGGGTGTGTTCCCGGTCCGCACAATATCAGTTCCCAATGGGAAACCAGATAAGGATGGTATAGTTCCTTTAAGAAATGTTACAATGCATTGTCCCTGGACTAGATCAGAATTACGTTCCATTATGACTGAATTCCCAGATCCTAGAAAAGAGTTAGCTAAATGTCAGAAATTTGTTAAAGACTTAGGGAATGCTCATGAACCAACCAGTAAGGATTGGCGGGTAGTGTTGAGGGCGTGTCTTCCTCCCAATACTAACATACAAAAATTTATTGGAGATTGTTTGTTGGAGGAAGATGACACCCTGACTGATGAGATTAACCAACGGAATATAGAACAAATTGTCAAACACTTAGCCATCTGTTTTCCAGTAGTAGTAAATTGGAGTAAGATTTTCACCATTAAACAAAAGGATAGTGAAACTGCCTCAGATTACTTTGCTAGAGCTATAACAGCGATTGCACGATTTACTGGGATATCCAACATAAGTGAGGACCCACATCACAGAGAGGTAGCTGTAGGGGTACTGATGGATGGCCTTAGGGAAAATTTAAAGACGAGAGTACAAACCACATTACCTAATTGGAGAGGCGTCACGGTAGACTTCCTTAGGGAGTCTGCTGTGGAGCATGACAAGAACCTTTTTAGAAAAAGGGAAGAGAAAAGTGATAGGTTAATGACGGTAAGTATACAGGCTCTAGAAGGGGTGCATACACGACCACCAGCATACATCCCATATAACAGGAAACCTAAAGTGATCAGGTGTTTCAACTGTAACGAGGAAGGACATTACAGGAGAGATTGTAATAAAGAAAGACTCAATACACAT
Source organism: Mixophyes fleayi (assembly GCF_038048845.1). Taxonomy (NCBI): domain Eukaryota; kingdom Metazoa; phylum Chordata; class Amphibia; order Anura; family Limnodynastidae; genus Mixophyes; species Mixophyes fleayi. Next base: position 341,427,634 of record NC_134405.1, on the reverse strand, counting down.
AGGGGTGGGTCACATAGATATCCTCCAAGAAAGGATTCACATAGACTAGAAGACTCACATCTACCCGCGCATATTACGGCAGCAAATGCTGCGCGGGAAAGTTACTATCGGGCCTCTGCATACTAAGCATTCGTTTCTCTTGGCTGCAGCGGCTCCTACTAACTTGCTAGGGAGAGACTTGTTATGTAAAATGGGATGTGTCATATACTGTACTTCAGATGGTGTGTTCCTAGATATACCCGAGAAGGTTGCACATGAGGTACAGGACATATTGGACACCCCTCCAAGGTTAATGTTACACTCTCCTGTTATAGAACAAAGTCCATCTCAAGTAAAGGGGATGTTGCTGGAAATACCAGGTTCCCTATGGACCAGAGATGGACAGGACACTGGACTGATGGCAAACGTAGCCCCTGTCATGGTCAATCTAAAAAGCGGTAGGATAGCCCCAAAAATCCCACAGTATCCATTAAAACCGGAGGTGGAACTAGGGGTATATCCTGTTATTGAGAGGCTGTTACAACAAGGGATTTTAATTCGTACAGCCAGTACAGCAAATAGTCCCATTTTCCCTGTGAAGAAGAGTGGAGGGAGGGGCTATAGATTAGTCCAGGACTTAAGGGGAATTAACAAAGTTGTTGAGAGCCAATTCCCCGTAGTGCCGAATCCAGCTGTCATCCTCATGCAGATTCCACCGTCTGCCAGTCATTTTACTGTCATTGATCTATGTTCTGCTTTCTTTTCAGTCCCTCTTCACCCTGACTGCCAATACCTTTTTGCATTCTCCTACAGGGGAGTGCAATACACATGGACCAGACTACCCCAGGGGTTCATTGACAGCCCCAGTATTTTCTCCCAAGCCTTACATGACTGTTTGCAATCCTTTCAACCCCACAATGGGTCTGTTCTAATTCAATATGTGGACGATTTGTTGTTGTGCTCTGATTCTTTTATGTCATGTTTACATGATACTAAATTGTTGTTGCTTCATCTTTCACAAACAGGGCACAAGGTGGCAAAGGGTAAATTACAGCCATGTCAGACTAAGGTCAAATACTTAGGACACTGCCTCACTAAGGGGCTAAGACACCTGACAACCGACAGAATTGAGGCCATACAACACATGACCCTGCCGCAGAGCCAGAAGCAGATTCGTACTTTCTTGGGGATGTGTGGATACTGTAGGTCCTGGATCCCAGGTTTTTCTATTCTGGCATTACCATTGCAGGAGCTAGTCTCTTCCTCAAAACCAGAACGTGTCATACACACAGAAGAGTCGGAGCAAGCGTTCTTTAATCTTAAAGATAGTCTGACAAGAGCACCTGCATTGGGAATACCTGATTATGAAAAGCCTTTTGAGCTATTTTGTACAGAAGCTGATGGCTGTGCAGCAGGTGTCCTCACACAGAAACATGGTGACGCTAGCAGACCGGTAGCATACTACAGTGCACAATTAGACAATGTGGCAAGGTCACTCCCAACATGTCTCAGAAGTGTAGCAGCAACGGCCCTTCTAGTAAGTAAGAGCGAGGATGTAGTATTAGGACATAATTCAACCATCTATACACCCCATGCTGTATCAGCTCTGTTAAATTCAGCCCAAACCAGACATGTTTCTTCAGCTAGATTCACAAAGTGGGAACTAGCCCTGATGGCACCCTCAAACATCACCATCAAACGATGTAGCACCCTAAATCCAGCTACATACCTTCCGTATGTGTCTCAAGAGACACAAAGGGTGGGAGGTGAGGAGACCCTGGTTGATGATGAGTTAGGCAAGAATACTGACACGCATGACTGTATGGAACACCTGAATCAGACCTTTACTGCAAGGCCCGACATATGTGACACCCCCTTAGAAAATGTAGATTTTACGTTTTATACAGACGGAAGTTGCCATAGACAGACAGAGACAGGAGAGCTATGTACTGGTTACGCTGTTGTAAACGATCAGGATGTGGTAGAAGCTGAACCCCTTGGTCCACCTCACTCAGCCCAGGTGGCGGAACTAGTAGCACTAAGGAGAGCGTGTGAATTGGCAGAGGGTAAATCAGCCAACATATATACTGACTCTAGGTACGCCTTCGGGGTAGTGCATTATTTTGGGGCCCTTTGGCGTCTTAGAAACTTTACGACAGCAGCAGGTACACCAGTGGCACACTCACAACACATAAAAGGACTTCTGACAGCGATACAGTTACCCAGAACAGTAGCCGTCATAAAGTGCAAAGCCCATACCTTTGAAGAAGACCCAGTGTCATTGGGCAACAACAGGGCAGACGAAGCTGCTAAATGGGCAGCAGGGCAACCTATGACTGTATCGACCGAGACTATGATGGTTTTTCAGACATTAGACACGCAGAAATTAATTGAAATGCAAGATTTGTGTTCCCTGCAGGAGAAGGCGGTCTGGAAGGCGAAGGGATGTGGTCAAGAGTCCTCAGGACTCTGGAGGGATGGACAAGGTAAGCCTGTAGCTCCCCGAACATACTATCCAAGCCTGGCTGAAGCAGCACACGGCCTGACTCACCTGGGTAAAGAAGGTATGTGCAAACTGGTGAGAGCATACTGGTGTGCTCCCGGATTTTCCTCTCAAGCTGGTAAGAAAGCAATGTCATGTCTTACTTGTTTGAGGAAAAATGTTGGGAAAACTATTCCAACTGAGCCATCCCACATCCCTCCTACAGACGGACCTTTTCAGGTAATACAAATTGACTATATCCAACTACCACCGTGCAGGAATCTGAAGTATGTGTTAGTGTGTATTGATGTGTTTTCCGGTTGGGTAGAAGCATATCCGGCAGCCACTAATACTGCTGTGTTCACTGCAAAGAAAATTGTACAAGACTTTGTGTGTAGGTTCGGTATCCCTAGAATCATTGAAAGTGATAGGGGTACCCATTTTACTGGTGATGTCTTCCAAAATATGTGTAAACTCATGGGAATCAGTAGCAGACTTCACACCCCTTACCGACCACAAGCCAGTGGTAAGGTGGAGAGAGTAAACGGTACTATCAAGAACAAACTAGGTAAGATAATGGCTGAAACTGGGTTGGCATGGCCTGAGGCTTTGCCGTTGGTCCTCCACAGCATTCGAACCACTCCTAGACCTCCTCTTAATCTGTCCCCCTTTGAGATACTGTTCGGACGACAACCTCATTTGATCGTGAGTCCACAAGACGACTTAAAGTGTAATAATGAAGTGACTGTACAATATCTTATAAGAATGAGTAGACAGCTGAAACAACAACAACAAAAACTAAAAATGCTGTCACCTGGTATGCCAGAAACGAACTGTCATGATGTTGAACCTAGAGACTATGTTATGATCCGCAATTTCTTACGTTCAGGTTGTTTAACAGACCGTTGGGAAGGCCCGTACCAAGTGCTGCTGACCAGTACTACATCACTGAAGGTTGCAGAGAGAGACACTTGGGTCCATTCCACCCACTGCAGGAGAGTCCATAATCCGGAGAAAGTGCAAGACAAGACTCAGACCGACGACATAGAGCTGTCACTTGTGAGCCTGTTCCGGGAGACCTAAAGCCTGCAGTTAAGACACCTGAACCAGAGACGTTGCCTCAGAACTATCTTTCCAGCGATGGAGTGGCGGTTTTTGTTTTTCTTTTGTTCCAGGATTTTCCTTGTTTTTACTTTTTCTAGGACATTCTATTTTTGTGAAGGAGAATGGAGGATGGAGGAGAGTTCTGGGAGTGATACGGATGAAATGGAGGCCGAAGAAAAGTTAATAGGATATCCTGAGCAGCCCATTATCAAACTTGGTCCAGGGGTTATGAAAAGGTCTGCTAGCTCAGGAACTCGGAGGCAGTGTGAGGGGCTATTGTCTGATGAGTATTGTATCTGCAAGTTCTGCAACTCCCTAGTTGACGAGAGATGCATCCAACGATGCCAGTCCCCCAGTACTCTGAATATAGGCGGGCATCCATTGGAGGATTATCACTCCCTGGTGGGTAAGGTGCTAAACCAAACTGAGTGTTGGGTGTGCTCTCACGTGCCTCAAGGGCAGTATAACATAGGACTAGTGCCATTCCCGCTAAACATATCCGAAGTACTCGAATTAAGGGGTGGGAGGCCCATAGAAGGGAGGTACAATAACACTAGGTCCCCTAGTCTGACGCTTCGACAATACTCCATAGGCAGATCGTTGCTGTGCCTAAACATATCTCATGCAAAGCGCCTGGAGAATTGGGAGGCTGACCTATCAGATCAGACAATGGCTCGCCACACTCATTTTAGAGAGAGACCCACAAGGTCACTACTAGGCAGGAATGCTGATGGAAGTCACAAGTTAGGGCGTATAACCAAACATAAGAAGGTATCTATTGGAAAAGTCTCTACAGATAAATGTGAAAATATCATTAATGCCGACACGTGTCTAGAGCAGATGGAGACACTAGGCATGGGTAGTTTTATCAAAACTCTGTGTGATATAATTCATGGGCATACTGTTCCTTATGTTCTCCCTGATGATGTGTATTTTGTTTGTGGGAGGAAAGCTTATTCCTGGGTGACTCCGAGTTCCAAGGGCTTGTGTTTCTTAGCTAAACTGGTTCCTGAAATCATGACTATTACTCATGAAGAAATGGTAGATATTCACAAGACTACATCACCACCATACATACACACACAGTATGAACACCGTGGCAAGAGAAATATGATTCCTGGTGAGGAACCCATAGCTACAAAATTGATTAGTGAAACTGCTGGTTTCCAAGTTATGGTTGCTCTAGATCTCACCAGGACCGCTCGGGGAACATTAAACTTTAAGTATATCCAAGACCTAGCTAAATTAATAGATAATATCACCGAGATGTATGATGACACTTTCAGGTATACTGGAAGGGAGCTACAAGCGTACAAGAAGGAGTTGGTGCAACATAGACTGGTACTAAATTATCTCACCTCTATTACTGGTGGGTACTGTGTGACACTGGCCACCCAGTTCGGTGTCAAATGTTGCACGTACATTACTAATAATACGGAAGACCCTAAAGAGGTTATAGACCGGAAGATGGATGAAATTTTGCAGCTGAAATGGGAATTTCGAAAGAGCCATAATTCTTCGTTATATGAGGTCGGGGAAAAGGTGGCGGGTTGGTTCTCATGGTTAAACCCAGCAAAATGGTTCTCTGGTCTGGGGGAGTGGGTACAGGAAATGATTGCGAGTGTAGGTAAGCTCCTTCTCCTTATACTGGGTGTCATCTTAGCAATTGGTTTAGTTGTCAAATGTGTTCCTACTGTGTTGAAGTGTGGAAAACGGTCTCATAAGAGTAACACTGAGAAAGAGACTGAAAGGGTGGTACCAGATACCGAGATCATGGTCTGTGAAGAAGTATTGTATAATCCTGAACTTGAAACGGTGATTGGGTGATAGTTTATTACACTATCAAAGGGTGGAACTGTCGAAGTCAGCAAATTGGATAAAGTCATTTCAATTAAAGTCTAGCAAACTTGGTTGTCTTTGTCTGAAAAGATGCGTACGGTACGCTATGTCGTACAAGGGCACGCTACGGCGTGAAAGGGCGTACGCATCCACTACACGTGGCAGCAACAGTAATTGGTCTTTTACCATACATTTGCACAAACACGCATACTTATAAAATAGTACACATTATTGGTAGTTGCAACACATAGTCAGTTATGTCGAAATATAGTAGTATTTATATGTTATATCAGAGTTACATGCATATTAGTGAAATACACAGAACGGGTTAAAGGAATAACATCATGAGTGGTATCATAATGAACCTTGTTACATATCCTACTGTTTGGTGCGCTCTGCGAGGGAATCGCAGAGTGCATACGCAAGTTATGAATGATAGGGAATTATGAACTACTTAAGACTAAGGAATTCTGGCGGGAAGAGCAAAGCATACCCCCTGCAGAGATGACCCCCTCCTTTGGATTCCTTAGGATGAACCAGCCAATGATTGACGACCCCTTGGACATTCCTGAGACCCGGACCAATAGATGCAAGCCATACCATCTTCATTGTATTACTGTACTTGATTGTGTATATAAGCAGCAGCTTGTGATCCAGAGTGCAGACTTCTTGTCCCCAGACTTCAGGATTGAATGACTGCACTGGATCCAGAGCGCCTGCGTTAAGTAACGGCTGTATTTACTATTACATCGCTTGAGCATATTTTTTCAACTTATTGCGAATAAATCTTTGTGCGTTGGAAACACAAATCGAAGTTCGACAATCGTTATTGGTTAGCGACAATACGCACATTACATATAGTTGGTAAAATGGTACTCTGGTAGCAGGGTGACAACGGAACAGGAGAAACAGCAGATGGTGAGAGAATGCTCGAGGAAAGTCTATGACTAGCAGCACTGGTAATGAGTAGATGACTGTACACGAGGAACTAGATGGACAAGGAAACGTGAGGAAAGTCAGTGGTCTGCGTATAGCAAGTTGTACCACTGCTATAGTGAGGAGGAATGTCCAGGAGTAGCGAGGAGGTAGTGAGAGTCAGCGGTCTGCGTATAGCAAGTTGTACCGATGTCTAGGTGAAGGAATGGAATCCAGGTGAAGGTAGGTAACAGGGAAGTCAGTGGTCTGCGTATAGCAAGTTGTACCACTGTCTATAGTGAAGGAATGGAATCCAGGTGAAGGTAGGTAACAGGGAAGTCAGTGGTCTGCGTATAGCAAGTTGTACCACTGCTTATGTGAGAGGATACTTGAAACTGGTGTCACAGGGAACAGGAGTCAGTGGTCTGCATCAGCAAGTTGTACCACTGCAATATATATGTGAGGAGGGGCACGAGGAGATGAATGTAATGCAGAGTATACACGGGGCACACAGAACTTGATCCCACAATGATATCCACAATACAATGATAACTGAGCAGCACTGCTAAAGTATACAAAGTCACAATAACTATCCAGGCAATAGAAAACAAAGTCAATGGTAGCAATAACCTCAGTGGATAGGAGACTCCGGAGGAGAACACAACTCAGTCCAGATGGATATGCAATACAGAAGCAAAGTCAATGAGAAGTATGCATACCGCGGTTCAGGAGAGCAGGCTGTCAGAGAGACGTGCAGGGATACCTGAACGGCTGAAGGCCGGCAGGAGGAGAGACCACTGGAAGGTGGAAGCGGTAATCAGGTTGGTGCAGCGCACGGCAGGTAAACCAGCATGAACGAGGCAATACTCTGGAAGCAGTAGTAAGTGGAACTGGAACATGAAGAACACGGGAGAGTTGAGGCGGTCTGATATCCAGTAGTAGAGATGGAAGCAGCGGAGCGCTGACCCGATGAACACAGGAGAGTTGAAGTGAGCAGGAACTCTGTAGAAGCAACGGAGGCAGCGGATAGGAATCAGCTGGCTGCAGACACGATGAACACAGGAGAGCTGAAGTGAGCAGGAACTCTGTAGAAGCAACGGAGGCAGCGGATAGGAATCAGCTAGTTGCAGACACGATGAACACAGGAGAGTTGAAGTGAGCAGGAACTCTGTAGAAGCAACGGAGGCAGCGGATAGGAATCAGCTGGTTGCAGACACGATGAACACAGGAGAGTTGAAGTGAGCAGGAACTCTGTAGAAGCAACGGAGGCAGCGGATAGGAATCAGCTGGTTGTAGACACGATGAACACAGGAGAGTTGAAGTGAGCAGGAACTCTGTAGAAGCAACGGAGGCAGCGGATAGGAATCAGCTGGTTGCAGACACGATGAACACAGGAGAGTTGAAGTGAGCAGGAACTCTGTAGAAGCAACGGAGGCAGCGGATAGGAATCAGCTGGTTGCAGACACGATGAACACAGGAGAGTTGAAGTGAGCAGGAACTCTGTAGAAGCAACGGAGGCAGCGGATAGGAATCAGCTGGTTGTAGACACGATGAACACAGGAGAGTTGAAGTGAGCAGGAACTCTGTAGAAGCAACGGAGGCAGCGGATAGGAATCAGCTGGTTGCAGACACGATGAACACAGGAGAGTTGAAGTGAGCAGGAACTCTGTAGAAGCAACGGAGGCAGCGGATAGGAATCAGCTGGTTGCAGACACGATGAACACAGGAGAGTTGAAGTGAGCAGGAACTCTGTAGAAGCAACGGAGGCAGCGGATAGGAATCAGCTAGTTGCAGACACGATGAACACAGGAGAGTTAAAGTGAGCAGGAACTCTGTAGAAGCAATGGAGGCAGCGGATAGGAATCAGCTGGTTGCAGACATGATGAACACAGGAGAGTTGAAGTGAGCAGGAACTCTGTAGAAGCAACGGAGGCAGCGGATAGGAATCAGCTGGTTGCAGACACGATGAACACAGGAGAGTTGAAGTGAGCAGGAACTCTGTAGAAGCAATGGAGGCAGCGGATAGGAATCAGCTGGTTGCAGACACGATGAACACAGGAGAGTTGAAGTGAGCAGGAACTCTGTAGAAGCAACGGAGGCAGCGGATAGGAATCAGCTGGTTGCAGACACGATGAACACAGGAGAGTTGAAGTGGTCTGGAAACCACAAACGAATTAACAGGAATCAGCAGGAGCTGAATACACGAGGAAACACAGGAACACCATCAGAGGCTCATGGGGAATGAGACTCCAAGATCAGGCAACCAGGTAATGATCACAGGTGGTTTAAATAGGGAGGGTTGCCTGATCATCCAATCAATAAAAAGCAACAGGTACTGAAGGCTTGAAAGGGCTGCACATGCGCAGACCCTCAGGATGGCGGACGGCCACGGTTCCTGAATACACGGGAAGTAGCACTCACAGTCCGGTGAGTGACAGTATGCTTATATTTTCAAGAGACTGCACCCAAGATGTAGCTTCATTTAAAATGGTTTTTTTATTCTTAATTAACATTCTAATTGAAAAACTTATATATAATATTCAACAGTAAACAGAGTATATTATACAAACTCAACTTGTTTTTGTTTTCTCTATTAACATTGGTGGTATAGCATAGATGTTCATACAATACATTACATTCTTTGTCTGTTTTGTAAATTTATAAGTTAATGTGTGTGTGTTTCTCAGCTATTGTGTGATGTAAAGGTGTGTGAATAAGCTTGTACTGTGTGGAGGGAGGGCTTAGTATAAACCAGTGCCTGTTGTGAATGGTGTGTGTGATGTGCTCTGATATTGTGTGTGGGGGATAGGGGGACACACTCAGGCTGCCTTCCAACTTAAGCATTCAGCAAAACACACATTTCAAGCTTCCACATACATTTCACAACAATACGACCTCAAATCTGAACCAAAATCAGATTCTCACACTATAACCTCCAGTTATCTCACATAGAAACTTACAGCAAATATATTATTTATCTCACACTGGAGCCATTTTGTTCAATCATAGTGATTATATTAATTTACAATGGCAGCCATATTGAAAGCATGGATTACATTGATGTCATATTAACTATCATCCTATGAACTCTCCAGCAATAAACTGCATTATTTCAAAAGTTTCACATTACAAACTACCTTCAGTCATGGCACAATCCACAATCCATTCCAAATACCATAGTAACTCCAGGACCGTCTAAACCAAAGACAAAGAATACAAACGCTATATATTACATTCAAACACCATAATCCTATTTCACTGTGTCTCATAAATCAAATGTATATATGTGTAGTACCACAATTGTACAGCATTGCTGAAGTTTGCAACAACATGACACAATGTCAGTCATCTTAACACTATATCCAGCTGTTCTGTTTAGTTATAATGCAATCTCAAATGTATACAATTCCTATTTATGAAATACAATAAATCTACACACAGTCACATATTAATCACACAATCTACATTATCAAAACTACAACATCACAATGTCTTACTCAATCTAACATTTGCAAACTTACACAAGCCTTGTCCATCAACAGAAACAGACTATGCACTCACAAACAGTGTAACAGGCTTTACCATATAACCACCAAACACTTCATATGCTAACTTTCATTATACAGTACTTACAATTGCCATACTGTACAATGGGCACTCAAAAGCAATTCCATTCCAACTCTACATATTCTGACTAAAACTCAATCTAAAACCTCTTTCCCTAGTCACGGTGGGGAGGAGAGTTGTGTGCAGGGTTTATTTTCAATGTCTACTAAATAAGAAGAATGGAATATAAAATAATAGATTGTATATAATCTTCTACATTCCCCCTATTGTCAGTTGTCTGTCGTTATATTTAAACTAACAGATATCTGTTCCCATCTCTTATCAATGTTGCTAGTGTTTGTATGCAACATGTATAAGTGTGTGTTAGAACAGGTGATCAACAAGGTACATATCGTTTTGTTTGGAATTAATTATGGGAAGGCAATTTTTAGTGCAAAATATCAATTAACAAAGGGGATTGAAGCTAAAGGATCTCTGCGTCGGCCTGGCAGGTGAAAAACCTGTGTCTTACTTTTACTGACGCCAGGAAAAAATTCACACATGTTGAGGCTAGCCCCTGTTTATATTATCCCTCTACATTTAAATCTAAGATCAGAGAGTTGTTTCTTCTTTGCTGTATCTTCTTGATGTCATCATCTTTGGAAAGTATGATGGTGGGGGTCTGGTGAGGTACAATCGCCTTTGGCATCAGGTTTAGTCTCACCTGTGTCCAGGTCCTGCTGATCTGTGTTCTTAGTGATCGTCTCATGATCTCTTGTGTCATCTGTCAGAGATATCATCTGCTACAGCTTGGCGCCATCTTAAGAACTGCACCTTGTAGGTAAGCAAAAGAAATCAATACGTTTTCTCTGCTCCTACTCATCTGTTGTCTTCTCTGTCTGGTCAGCTTGTAGAGTTCTGATATTCTGCAGTTGTCCGCTCCCTAGTTTCTATTATGGGAAAAAGAAAAAAACAACAAGCTGTTCTGGGAATACTCCCATCCGAGGGTGATTAATTGCCCCATCCCACCCTCTAGTTCAGTGTTGTGTAACCTGTGACACTTCAGGTGTTGTGAAACTGCAAGTCCCAGCATGCCTTGTCAATATATAGCAGCTTATTGCTGGAAGGGTATGCTAGTTTCACAAGACCTGGAGTGTCACAGATTAGCCAACAATGCTCTAGTTTATTATTTAATTCCAGGTGTTGCTACCATTCTGTAATTGAAAAAACATATTTTGCTATCCTTTGCGAGTATTATGGACCAAACTTCACATTTCGTCCACTAGGTGTCATCAGGGATCTATAGACTTCCTTATCTTTTTACATTACCATAAAAATTCCTTCAAAGTTTCCCTGTACCTAGGAAAATTCTAATTTTTATACCCTTTTTGCATAGTAATCATCTGCAACCCAAAGACATATAATTCTAGCCATCGTCCAATAAACATGGCCTTTCAAGCCTCTCACACACAGAAACCTCCTTTCCATACAACTTACAGTTTCCCTCATGTTCAGCTGGGAGCTAAGTCTTCTCAGGGTGGGAGCAGACAGCAAAGAGACCTCCTGCGTCTTGTGTCACATATTATCAAACCTTTCTTTGGGGTAGAGCCAACTTTCCACAGGAAGTTGCTCACAGCATGTAACCTGCTTCAAAGGCCAAAACCTGGTTCTTTAGCTACGCTGTGCGAGGAGAGTTATGTGCAGGGTCTATTTTCAATGTCTACTATGTATGAAGAATGGAATATAGAGTAAAATAATATATACCTCTGTATTTGAAAATGTCGACCATTCATTTCATGTTTGCGAAAATAGCCCAACATGCAGTGTACTTTGTATATATTATACCAAATAACCCAGATGTTGATACAAATATACCAATAAAGTGCAGTGGGCTAAAATAACAGATAGAGGCGGCCTGGCACTTCATTGGCGGGAGGCACGCCAACTCTGGTGTGGATACGCCCCTACCGTGATGTATCCACACCTTGAAGGCTGCGTCCCGCCTTGGATACTTCAGATGTTAGAGCGTATGGAGTTTTACTTACCGGGTATCCACCATTTGACAGCCCTGTCAGATCCTGATGCTGCGACGGTCACACACTTGGGGTAAATTGTCTTAAAATTGTGAACAAGTAACTCTATATTCTATAAAAAATACCATCACTTTTACTGCCAGATTATAACCAAACAGATTTCTTTTATAGAATATTGAGTCAATTTACAACTATTTAATAACTTTCAGCTCCCTCCAATTTTATAGAATTACCCCCAACATCTATATAAAAAAATAAGCTGCAATATCCCCTAGACAGATCAGAGTTGGGGAAGGAGAGAGGACAGGGTACTACAAGCATTCTAAATATCACGGTCTTACTGAGAAAGGACAGAGAGGTTCCCAGGAAAGGAATCAGCAGAGATCCTACGAGGATAAGAGGCTGGTGTTACAGACGCCCTGTGTAGGAGCTTTGTAAGTCAACTTAACCGTGAGTGAAATCAGCATTAAGTGTAGAAGATAATTTACAGCGTGAACCAACGAGGCCTTATAACAACTGAGCTACAGTAGACTCTAATCATTTCTAGGTAGTGGTTGATGTGACTGGATTGTATCACTTATTAGACTTTTATCTAGTAGCTGTGTTTTTTCAAAATATTGTTACACGTACACATTGATGTATATTACTACGTCATCCTGTGCATTTTAGCTATCCTTTATTGTATTATTGTATTTATTAAAATATTTATAGTCCTTTGCATTTAATGTTAAATAATTGCTGCTACCAGTTTTGATTCGATTCTCCTCCCAAATAAAACTCAGTGGTGATATTTGCAGTATACTTGTGTGTGTAGCTTCTATGTAAAGATCTGTGCAGGTACAAGGGCTCCCCCTGGTGGTCATTCTCCATATCTCCACAGACTTGGTGGAGGTTCCGCTGGGAAACACACACAGCAGCTTAACCATCTCATCACACCCCGCCTGGAGTGAGGAGAAAGTGGCGTCACATATATATTTATATAGTCACATCTACACTACAGAGCCTGAGTAACACCATTAGACAAAAATTCATTTATTTGCTGGAAATTTCACAAATTATAGAAATATAGAAACTGGACATTCTTGTGGGTGAGACAGAGTGTGATAAAGAGATCAGATGTCAGCCGGGATCCTGTGGACGGTCCTCTGCGGCTGCTGAGAACTAATGTGGATCATGATGTCTGTGACTGCTCATTGAACTCCCTACTCACAGAATCAATCTGTAATAATGTATCAGACAACCTCAGTGACTGGGGAAAGTGCGCCCCCTGCAGGAAAAACACTGTCACTTGCAGTTATAATGCCACTCAATGGATGACTCTTGCTTCTGTGTGAAATAAATCAAGGATAAAAGTTAATTTCCTGTAGTTGCATTAACCTGTGAAGCTACAGGCTCTGGCATGGAAAGTCTGCCGGTGCCCCCGTGAGGCCCCCCAGACCAAGTTGCATAGATAATAAGTCTCTTCCCTGTGGTTATAAGCATGGCTTGGGGGCATTAGAGAGGAAGCTGGGGCCGATGCTATGTCCAGTAATGATGGAGTCGCTGGCAGCGGCCGTAGGGATGTGGTCACCGCAGGGAGACGGCGAGAGACGCGAGGAGCAGCGTGATGGAGAAGGACAGTCCGCAGCCTCGTCCACAGTCCTGTGCGTTTTCCTGTGACAGAGGAATAATAATAATAATATACATCACAAGAGAATCGTGTCATTGTACGTACTCAATACTCCCCTCTCTGCATATGGGCGGAAATACACTATTTTTCCATGCTCTTTTTTTTAAAAAAGATTTACTCCTAGTTTGCGACCAATTCTGCATCGGTCCCTATGATTTATTTGTTCTGCATTAAAATATCTCAGCGAGGACCAAATCGCATGACTAATTTCACCATTCCTAGATTATTACTAATCTTAATTCAATTTCACTATCAAAATATTCCGGAGTCTCAGGACTGGATCATCCAGGGGGGTGGCTGAGATTTTTCCAAATACATCCATCGCCTACACACAGCGGAGGTGACTTACGAAGCATCGAGGTGCAGCGCCGGTTCCTGTTAGGGAGGTCACATGACTAGTACAGATGCGCCTCGCTGTGTGGAGCGAGATTATTACAATGAGATAAAGAGATGGAGACCCCATCTTTAGATATGCTCCTTGCTGTGCAGAGGGGCGTACGACCATATTCACTCTGCTAAAGGACCAGCTCAGAGTCTTTCACAGTGTGTAAGGCGATAGCTAGTTGCTTTTAGCTCTTATTTATTAAAGTCACTAGGAAAACCTTGTCTGTTCAAGAGATTTTCAATTTCAGTTACTGTATTAACCCCTTCCCATCGTCCTGATAGCTGTTCCATGGATCGATCACTCTGTCTAATCTTTTCCCCCCTCCTCTAATACTTCTCCTCTATTGTAAAATACCTCCTCCCTGCACTCTATAATCAATACAAAATACGATAAGAGTGTTTAATAATTAATAGTGCAATGAATGTGTTCCTCAGAGAGAGGTTCTCCAGAAACCACGCTCCTTCGCCCAATAACAAGCTGTTACCGAGAGGTTTCCTGGCACTAGTGCACCTAGGTCTGTCCCCTCACTTACCTCGGGGTGGAAGGCGTGACAAGACTGAGGGCGACGTCTCAGTTTCTGGGATCTCATCCGCTCACACTTCACAGAAGCGTTATGTGCCATGGAGTTAAGGAGACAACCAGGATAAGGGTGTTACAGACAATAGGTGGGTGATGCTGGGTGTGCGGTGAGCTGAGTGATCATTTCTATCTGACTGTCAGGGTTTGTGTCAATCTATGAACACACGGAAACACTTTCTAAACCTGCTTTGGTCATGACATGATGGGGCAGAAGTAGGACGAGATGTTATATTTAAGGCATTTGGGGCAATTGTTATTTAGGAGAGAAGAATATTATAAATATTAAGATTGTGGACTCTTAACACTTGTTTTTATAGAGATAAAATTCTGTTATTATAAGTATGTAGGTTATGCTGTGGTTCTATAGGGCACATCGTCTATGTATCGTCCCCGAGAAAGACGACTGTGACATAGGGAGGAGGCACTGTGCATGTTAGAGGTACGGTAAGAAGGTCTAGGTCAGGGTCATGGGGAGACATTGAGGAAGAAAGAAATGATACATCAGATAATGTATCACCCCCGCCCCTCACGCACACACACTGTAAATTATAATCTCATTAGAAGTGCTGTAATGAGGATTCTGTTCTTTTGTACAAGTCTTAGAAATCCAAGGAGATGTCTAATATCTGTAATAATTCACAGCATGTGCTGCACTATTCCTTATAAAGCATCAGTTTTGCTAATGAACACCAAAGTGATGACATCAGAATTAACAGATTATAAGCAGTGACATCAGAACTGGCCACTTATACAGATATTATTTACAGGAGTTTATACATTTATTAGAATGACTTATGTATTATAGGGTAACAAGTGGACCTAGAAGTATATCAGGCTGACCGTCACTGAACAATACTATCATCACCCAGCAGCCGTCACCATTATGGGACTGATGACACAGCAGTCATCACTGATCTCCCAGGTTTGTGCTGCCTCAGTATAGATATATAGACGGTGCTGCCTCCAGCATGCAGCCACGGACAAGGGGTCTGTACAGCAGGCACAGGATATATTTAACTTCTTTGGCTTGTAAGGAGACATGGGGGAAGTTGCTGCAGTCACAGAAAGAGTCACTGACCAAGAGGAGGAGATTACTCTGCAAGACCTGCTGCATCACGAACATCCTGCGGGAGAAACACAGACATGTAGAGTGACAGAGACATTAGAGAGAGGAACATACAGAGAGATATTAGAGAGGAACATACAGAGAGATATTAGAGAGAGGAACATACAGACAGATATTAGAGAGAGAGAAACCTACAGAGAGATGTTAGAGAGACATTAGAGAGAGGAACATACAGAGAGACATTAGAGAGAGGAACATACAGAGAGATATTAGAGAGAAAGAGGAACATACAGAGAGATGTTAGAGAGACGTTAGAGAGAGGAGCATACAGAGATATTATTAGAGAGAGAGGAACATACAGAGAGATATTAGAGAGAGGAGATACAGAGAGGAGCATAAAGTCATCATTATAGATATACTGATGAACAGTGTCACATGATAAGTGTTATTGATGTTTTCAAACTGTTTCATATTTAATTATCCTGGGAGTGAACCTCTCTATCACAGTTTTATTAGTTTAGCGAACACATTACAAAACCCTAATTTTGTAGTGCTCCTGACTGCCACAAGAGGGCACCAAAGAATGCTGAAACCAGGATGGAATCAAGTGCTCAGTATCTCTGCAGATATATTATTATATCATTAGGCCCACTCTGCATATGTGATTTATGATACGATATTATAATAAATATTTAATGCCATCCCAATTCATCTCACACTTATACAACTGCATTATGTCATACGGTAAGTTACAGTCTTACATTGCTCTAATTATTATTTTTAATGATATTAAAGGGCTTTCTCCTGTTCTAAATATGATGAGCTCTGCAAATGTTTGATTAACCACTTCATGACTGGATCGTCCTTCATGACAAGACCAGTGACGGAATTTTTATATTATCTTTTCCACTTGTTCTTCTGAGTATAAATCCTTAAAGGTACAATGTAGCAGCATTCAGAAATCCTTCAGCAGCTCCTTAGAGTCGCGCTACACGGGGTGTAATAGTGTCGGTGTGAGGGGAGATCTGACCTGAACCTCCCAACCCCCTGGAGGATTGATCAAGACAACCCCGAAGATGTCATCCATACCGGCCCGCTCCCTGGGCCCATGGCCGTCACTGACGGGTCCATTAACCACCTTTCTACATCATGTGAGAGCAAAGAGCGGAGAGGTACAATGTAGAAAGGCAACGGATGGTCCACAGGAGGTTACATTGATTCATTGCAACGGAGAGACCCCAGACTCTTTGATAATTGCTAAAAGGCAGAGAACTGATAAAACCTGGGGGTAAATGTATCAAGCTGAGAGTTTTCCCGCGGGTTTGAAAAGCGGAGATGTTGCCCATAGCAACCAATCAGATTCTAGCTGTCATTTTGTAGAATGTACTAAATAAATGACAGCTAGAATCTGATTGGTTTTTCAAACCCGTCGGAAAACTCTCAGCTTGATACATTTACCCCCTGGTGTCATGTGATATTATATCACCGAAAATAGTTTTGAAGCTTTATGTGGTTTTCATATATTAAATAAGTTGTATTCTTTTGACCTAATTTTTGTGTATGTTCTACTCCTGAAAATAGCATATACTGCATTCAGTATCACAGGTTACTTAATTTACTGGATGTCATTTTCTGGAACAATATAAAGATTCTAAATATCTATTTCAAACAGAAAAACATATTTATCTTGCAAATTAATAGTGTCTAACTTAGTAGCATAAATAGCTGTCTATATATCTTGCTTGTTCTTTCTTCCAGAAACACTTATTTGTTATTAATTAAAGCAGGCACCTGGCTCTCATGCCCCCCCCCCCCCCCCCCCCTCCCAGGCTATACTGACTCCAGTATGTAAATTTCCACATACAGCTGACTATAAGGTCTATAGACACTGGTTTAGTCTTAGGGCGATAACAGAACTGCTCTGGTTTTGATGACATTTGACTTGTATGAGCCACAGATTGTGATCATGTTCTTTAGATTGCTAACGCATCACAACGGCAGGACATGGGGGGAGGTGACGTAATTAGAGACCAAAATGACAGGGACAGGGAGATGAGTGTGGTTGGGTGGGTGGGCACGTGTCTCACTTTTGGCAGTGGCCGCACTGGATGAGTCCATTAGCCTCTTGGATCGAGGTGTCATGCACGAAGGCCGGGTATTCGGTGTCACATGGCTGTAGCATGTCCTGCTTCTTGTGCTTGTGAGCTGAAGGTAGAAGGAAACACGCATTGTATGAGTTACAGGTGAGACCGGAGATCTGCGACCTTCCCGTTGAGAATAGACTCTAACTCCCACCAGCATTAGCAAGCCGGGTCGCTCAGGGAGGTGACTGCGTCTGAACAGGGTGTCAGGAGCCAGAGGAGAATGAGATACAGAGGGGAGGTAAGGGAGGTAAGATAGGAGCGTGAAGCTTATGTAGAACATTAATGAGTGTGGGACAATGTCATTGGTGGACAGGTCGTGAGTGATGTCACTAATGATTTTAGTCAGTCAGGTGAGGGGTGGTCTCATCTTACTTACAGTGATGGAAAAAGGACTTTGCTGAATGTCAGGTGACAGGTCACATGATGAATGTGGTCACACGGGTGGTGAAGAATGAATGAAAGAGACGAGGAGAGACATTGTGACATCACAACTCAAGTATTACATCATAACATCAATCTGCCGAAATACTGTAGAAACAATTACACCTCTAACAAAGCCCTGACAGTGTTTAATTTTGGAACCTGGTACAGGGTTAATATTTAGGAAGAGACAAGAAGCCAGTTACCAGGACCCTGTGACACCATCACAGTTAACCACACGGTCCAATAAAACCATTAACAAATTTAGTTTCAGTTTACCATGTTCTTGAAGAAGGCAACCTGTGGCTCTCCAACTGTTAAAGAACTACAAATCCCAGCATGCCGGGCATAATGGTACTTGGAGTTCGAGAGTCACAGGTTGCCTAGGATGAATGATTGGAATCATGGTCACCTACCTTCTGCGGAGTTATCAGAGGACCAGAAAGGACACAGACTGAACTCCAGGATAAAGCTGCAAGTCAGAGGGAGAAGGTAGAGGAAGAGGCAGAGATAAGGATGTGGGAGCAGATGATGTCACGGGATATAAAAAGGAAACATATGAGATAGATCTAAGGTCAGGCGTACTTGGCATGTGCAGAAGGGTGTCCGCAGAATGGGGCCTCCAGATTTATACTGACCCATTTACCCACTACAAATACAGACATATAGGATCCTTATATATGTACAATATGTAAGTAAATCTAATAGCTTCTACACTGCTCTGTAGTAACTTTATAATGTGAGTCTGAGAAATATAACTATTTACTAATGGGTGACAAACCCCTAAGCCTTGAGTACTGCCTGGCCTCACATATCTACCCACTTGGAGACATAACGCCTACACCAATGTGCAGGTTCATAGAAGACACGTTGCTCTACCTGGACATGTTATAACGCAGTATATTCAGGTTACAGACACGATACTCACAGGACGAGGTTACTGAGGAGCCACTGGGCAGCGGAGAACAACGCAAAGATCGGCTGGAAGAGAAGAGGAGGAAGAAGACGGTGAGACCGGCCCAGTAACCTATAGATCACAGCTTTACTCTTAGATCAGATAATAAAAGCCATGACTGAGATGGGAATATTCAGGTCAGGCTCCAGTGGCGGTATATAAAGATTCCTTTATAATGTATAACCTGTATTCAGCCATGTATAAACAAAAGATTAATCCCTCAGTCACATAAGGAGATAAAACAAACAAAACTAAAAAAAGATTTTTACAGGCCCCTCTTATTACATATGAGATACATCCACCATATTGCTCTACCCTGCTGGGTATATTACATATGACTTATGGCCACCATCTTGCTATACCCTACTGTGTATAAATGTACACAGATCTTACATTGAGCAGGTTTCGGCCTCCGCTGTGATGGTGGTACGGCAGCTTACACATCGCCTGGTAATCGTAAAGTGTCACTCTGCAAATGAGAGTAGGACATAATATTAGAGAGAAGCCATTTTCATCTCTCCAGAAGAAAAGTGAATTTGATTTGAGGAGATCAGAATGGTTTTGAGGAGGTGTAATGTCATGGAAGCCTCAGGAGAGCGATGTTTCACTGGTGTTGGTAATATAAGACAAGCCAGGTAGGCCCTGTTGTTATGTCCCATATGAGACCTCCGAGGGCTCTGCTGACCCCTGGACACTGTATTTAGAAGTAGAGCGATGCTTACTGTCTGAAAATCTCCATCTGGAGAAGTTGGGTCATCAACGAACCATCGACTTCCCCGAGGAATACTCCTGTCTGCGGGGGAGAGACAGACACACCGAGAGGAGGTTTGGTGGCTTATAGGAAATATACTGTTATGTTAAATTAGTAGAAATAAAAACAGATAAAGGAAAGAGACAGAAAGATACAGAAGAGAAGAGGAATGAGAGACAGAAAGATACAGAGGAGAGGAGGAATGAGAGACAGAAAGATACAGAGGAGAGGAGGAATGAGAGACAGACAGATACAGAGGAGAGGAGGAATGAGAGACAGACAGATACAGAGGAGAGGAGGAATGAGAGACAGAAAGATACAGAGCAGAGGAGGAATGAGAGACAGACAAAGATACAGAGGAGAGGAGGAATGAGAGACAGAAAGATACAGATGAGAGGAGAATTGAGAGACAGAAAGATACAGAGCAGAGGAGGAATGAGAGACAGAAAGATACAGAGCAGAGGAGGAATGAGAGACAGAAAGATACAGAGGAGAGGAGGAATGAGAGACAGACAGATACAGAGGAGAGGAGGAATGAGAGACAGACAGATACAGAGGAGAGGAGGAATGAGAGACAGACAGACAGATACAGAAGAGAAGAGGAATGAGAGACAGAAAGATACAGAGCAGAGGAGGAATGAGAGACAGACAAAGATACAGAGGAGAGGAGGAATGAGAGACAGAAAGATACAGATGAGAGGAGAATTGAGAGACAGAAAGATACAGAGCAGAGGAGGAATGAGAGACAGAAAGATACAGAGGAGAGGAGGAATGAGAGACAGACAGACAGATACAGAAGAGAAGAGGAATGAGAGACAGAAAGATACAGAGCAGAGGAGGAATGAGAGACAGACAAAGATACAGAGGAGAGGAGGAATGAGAGACAGAAAGATACAGAGCAGAGGAGGAATGAGAGACAGAAAGATACAGATGAGAGGAGAATTGAGAGACAGAAAGATACAGATGAGAGGAGGAATGAGAGACAGACAGACAGATACAGAGGAGAGGAGGAATGAGAGACAGAAAGATACAGATGAGAGGAGGAATGAGAGACAGACAGACAGATACAGAGGAGAGGAGGAATGAGAGACAGACAGACAGATACAGAGGAGAGGAGGAATGAGAGACAGACAAAGATACAGATGAGAGGAGGAATGAGAGACAGACAGACAGATACAGAGCAGAGGAGGAATGAGAGACAGAAAGATACAGATGAGAGGAGGAATGAGAGACAGACAGACAGATACAGAGCAGAGGAGGAATGAGAGACAGAAAGATACAGAGCAGAGGAGGAATGAGAGACAGACAGATACAGAGCAGAGGAGGAATGAGAGACAGAAAGATACAGAGGAGAGGAGGAATGAGAGACAGACAGACAGATACAGAGGAGAGGAACTTGACTGTTAAACTCAACTGACGTAACACACATAGAAGAATATTTCCCCCTCGCAACATAAAATATCTCCGATTCTGATCAGCTACATACAAGATCGGCAGCATTAGAAGAGGGAGTGACTGTGAGTATTCACCTGTGGAGAGGCGTGTGTGTCTGTGGGCACAGCAGAAGGCATGTAATGGATTTTTAATATCTAACAGACCAGACTGCAGATGGTAGGTTAGTAACTCATTATATCAGAGTCCTTCATGTAACCCACTCACTGCCAGGGGACCCACTCTCCCTCTATCTCGTTGCTGCCCCTTCCTGGCCTGATTTTTTTCCCTACATGAAAAACCAAACTTCATATTTATATTTACACCTGCAAAAATGGTAAATATTCCACATTCACCTTCCATACCCAGCCCCAGTAACACTTACCTATCTCCCAACTACTTCTTCACTTCCCAACTCCAACGTCATTAACTTGTTCCTTAACCCACCTGCCACATCGAAGGCCTTCTCCACACACACAGATTCCGACAACTTTATATTG
Organism: Mixophyes fleayi; assembly: GCF_038048845.1. Taxonomy (NCBI): domain Eukaryota; kingdom Metazoa; phylum Chordata; class Amphibia; order Anura; family Limnodynastidae; genus Mixophyes; species Mixophyes fleayi. The sequence goes on along the minus strand of NC_134405.1, from coordinate 341,405,836 downwards.
GTCCCTTCACCCAACTTCCACACCACATGCATAATGCCACTCATCCCCTGCCACATCCAATGCCTAATCCCACTCAGTCACCTGCCAAACCCATCGCCTAATCCCAATCAGACAACTGGCACACATAAAAAGTAGTTCACTGGTTTCCAACCCCAACAAGCTTTAGTTCCTTCACTCAACACCAAATGCATAATCCCGCTCAGTTAAATGTTCAGTTAACTGCTACACCTAATGCCTACTCCACTCCTCCCAAAACCAACAACTTAAACTTTGTTCCTTCACACAATTTCCACACCAAATCTCACTTTGCCACCACCCAAAGCCTAGTTCACTCACCCAATTGCTACACCCAACTCCACCATCCTCAACATACTCATCTCACCCAACTTCCAACACCATACCATTCACCCAGCCATCATACTCAACACCAGTTCTACATATCAACCTGCCACAATCATTAGATGCAGTCACCCTCCAGCAGCACCCAATACTTAATACCACTCACCCACCTGCCACACCAAATGCCTAATCCCACTCAGTCATCTGCCATACCCAACACCTAATCCCTCTTTGCCACACCTAAGGTCTAGTCCACTTACACACTTGCTACAACCAGCACCAAGTCCACTCACCCGAACTCCAACATCCTCAACTTATTTCCTTTGCCGAACTTCCAGATCCAACAGTGTCCCACTCACTCAGCAGCCATACCCCGCACCTAGATCTGCTTACCCAGCTCCTGCACCCAACACCTAGTCTGACACCCACTGCCGATAACATAGATTCACTCAACCCCAATATCCCCAACCTTGTCTGCTCACCAAACTTCCAGGCCCAACATTGCCCCATTCACCCACCAGCCATACCCAACACCTAATCCCACTCACCCTCTTACAACACCTTCTCTCCAGCCACCCAAATCCTCCTCCTTGTCCCATGTACTCATCCTGCACTCACCGTTCCTCAACTCACCTGCTCCTGGACCCTCGACACCACGATAAACCCGTTGTTGTCAACGAGATAGCAATTCAGTCTCTGAGAGAGAAAGGCAGAATGTCCACATGTAAACCAGAGTGATAACACATAATTACATTATACACCTATAGACGGTGTCTGTGACTCCAATGGTGGCTAGCCGCGTTCTACACATTCACAATGCACACACAGGGGAAGCAGACATTTTGTGGGTTAAGCCAATAATCATGAACATTATCAATACACTAGGAACTGGAGGCATTCAGTGATTGGCTGCATTCCACCAATATTGGTTCAGCCCACAAAATGGCCACTCCCATTGTCTGCAGGTGATGAATAAACTGTAAGGGCTAGATTTACTAAGCTGCGGGTTTGAAAAAGTGGGGATGTTGCCTATAGCAACCAATCATATTCTAGCTTTCATTTTCTAGAAGGTACTAAATAAATGAAAGCTAGAATCTGATTGGTTGCTATAGGCAACATCCCCACTTTTTCAAACCCGCAGCTTAGTAAATCTAGCCCTAAGTGTTATTTGCTAGATTCTGTCCAACCACTTAGTAGATTCCCTCATAATATCAAGATCTATCTTACCCTAGTAATACCCAGTAGGGGGGATTTATAACATTTATAACTATCCCCAATCCTGGCATAGGACAAGTGACTTAATAGCGGCAGTTTCACGGACAGAACAATGTTACGCCGCGGGTCCTGTAAATAACTTGCGCCTCTTTTCTGTGAAGTAGTGCCCTGTTCTTTCATGCAGGGGGCAAGATGGGACTCTATATATTGTAATTTGCAAAACCAAAACTAGTAATGTCGCCCCAGTATATGATGCACAATGACCCATGAATGACCCGATATGTTTATTACCTCGTCCGCACAGCTCAATGGACACAACCCATCCACATCGCTACACTGCGGAAAAGACAAAGAGTTTACAGTATTATACAGGCAGTATATATATATATTATATAGTATTACACAAGAAAAGAACCCCCAGTCTAGAAATACTCAATCGTTTTCTTGTTTTGTTTTGTTTTTTTTGCCATAAATCAAACTCTATTTTTATTATCACAGAAAAACAGGGTCAGAATTAAGAATTATGGTGTAACGATGTCCTGAAAACGTTAACATAAAGCTACATAGGCGTGCTTGAGATCATACAGTCATCGTCTATGGGAAGTTAACGAGCGGCATACGATAAAGAAGCGTTTACACAAGAAAACTAACGAAAGCAAAACAAATGTTACCAGCAACGCTTGTGTGTATTATTATTATTATTATTATTTATTTATAAGGCGCCACAGATTCCGTAGCGCCGGATACAGAAGCAAGTAACAAATAGATGAGGTAATACATGTCAGCAGCACAGATTAGTGTGAGTAATGCTATGGGGACTCACACAAAGTGGGACAATAGGTAGAGAGGACCCTGCCCGCGAGAGCTTACATTCTAGAGGGAGGGGTGGGGAGAGACAGTAGGACCAACTGGGATAAAGAGTTAGATGGCAGATGAGGAAGAGGAGGTGATGGATAGAATGGTCAGGAGGTGGTAGGATAGGTGAGCTTGAAAAGGTGAGTTTTGAGTGAGCATTTGAAGGACTGAAGGTTGGGGGAGAGTTGAGTGACACAGGGTAGGGAGTTACAAAGATTAGGGGCAGCACGGCAGAAGTCTTAGAGGCGATCATGGGAGGAGGTAATAAGAAGTGAATTGAACACACTCATATGCTGTATTTACAGGTCCACTTGTGTTTAACGATTAAATTCAGCCCCCAAGGGTGCAGCCCGGGGTGACAAGACTCGACTCAGCAGCCTATTTGGAACATTTTAAAGGGAAAAAATGCAGGTGCCCCAGTGCCCCAGCCCAAGGTAGCCCGCTACGGGACCTGCCTGGGGAAGGGAGGGCGGCAGATGCCCCCCTACCCCCAGCTCAGCCTGCCCCTGGGTGCAGCTCATACTGAGCTCATTAGAAGATTCAGGTGAATAATAACTCATTTTTCCCGCTTGGTCACACAACTAGAATACGTCCCTCTATATTCTTCATTATGCATAAATACATACAAATGTATCATACTTCAATGATCTTTTAAAATATTTATAAAATTAAAAAAGAAAAGGATGTAGGAGGAGTCGGTTTGTGAAGATCTCCACCAGGGCTTCCATCAGGCACAGACTAAGGACTCCGCTACCTGGGCGATGTTAAGTGATAAATCACATTACACCAGTCACTTGTTTTTCTGTAATAAATTATTTTTAATGATTTGTGCTACAAGTGGTTTTTAATTGCAGTTTAGAGCAGTGATCTTGTTCAATGACAGAGTGTCACAATTTAATCACCTTGCAGGAACTTCAGGCGATTAAACGAGTCCATTGCTTTCACTGGGAGAGGAAATGTCTCACTGATCACTGATGTTTGCCAATTCCGGGCACAAAATTCTCATTTTAATAGAAGATCATTTTTGGGGGGGGCGGGAGGTGCAATAACTCCCATGAGATTAAATACATAAAATCACACTTAATCATACAAAAGGTCATTTATGATATGCAAATATGTGAATGCAGAATACATTCCATTATACGCAAATACGCCCCATTATCCCCTCGCACACAGTGGACAGCCACTTTCCACATTTGGTATCTGTCCACGTAAAACCGCTCTGTGTCTGTTTTGCTGGATTGCGGGTAAAAACGTACGTGGTACTATGAGTAAGACCCTTAATCCGGCCAGTTTACACTTTTCTATGTCCTCAGGGGTCGTCGTGTACGTTGATGAGATGGATTTCTTACCATCCAGCTGCATTTCATAAGGTCAATGCATTGTGAGGGAGGCAGATAAAAAAATACCTCCCAGCTTTCCTGATTTCAGCAGGACAGTCCCAAATCAAGTACCTCAAATGGGGAGGAGCTTAAATGGAAGAGGGAGTGGCTTCTGCAAAAAGAGGTTGTTTTGGGTGGATCAGAGCAGTGATTATCTTGTCCAGATTTAGCATGTTCGGGGGGGTTGTACACAGATGCAAAAACAACACATGTAAATACTATATATAATTTACTAATGTACATAAGGTTTATAGCGTTCTCCAATACTTTTTTTTACTGAGTAAAAAGGTCACTGTCAGCACCGGATAGCAAGATATAACAAACAGCAGCTCAATACAGTCTTGACAAACAACATTAGCAGCATATTCCTATTTTTGCTCATTATTTAATGTGGACCCATCATGTACCCGCAGCGGATGGTAAAACATACCTCCCAACTGTCCTGATTTAAGGACCTCAAAAACTGCGTAGGTGAATATTGGGCAAAAAGTGGGTGTTTTGGTTGGATTAGAGGTGGGGCTTATTTGGCCCAATTTAGGATGTATAAATGTTGGGAGGTGTGGCTAAACCAATATTCATGATAATGCAGCCTGAAGACTTACCAAGAACCAGTAACACTGGCTCCTAGTGACTGGATAGGCTGCATTCTCAGTGATGTCACTGGCTCCTAGTGACTGGATAGGCTGCACTCTCAGGGATGTCACTGGTTCCTAGTGAATGGATAGGCTGCATTCTCAGTGATGTCACTGGTTCCTAGTGACTGGATAGGCTGCACTCTCAGTGATGTCACTGGTTCCTAGTGACTGGATAGGCTGCACTCTCAGTGATGTCACTGGTTCCTAGTGACTGGATAGGCTGCATTCTCAGTGATGTTACTGGTTCCTAGAGACTGGATAGGCTGCATTCTCAGTGATGTCACTGGTTCCTAGTGACTGGATAGGCTGCACTCTCAGTGATGTCACTGGTTCCTAGTGACTGGATAGTAGCACTCTGTGATGTTACTGGTTCCTAGTGGCTGGATAGGCTGCATTCTTATGAATATTGGTTCTGCCCACAAAGTGTGGGCAGGAGTTGGCACTTCCAGGTATATCGGGCTGTACATGTTGAGGTTCACACTGGGTTCAGGGAACAGGATATTTGAACAACTTACATCAGTGTCGTTGGGCTGAGATGAGATAATCAGGAACAGACAGAGAAAGAAATAATTAGTGCAAACTGCTCAAGGTCAGAAACAACTTACAGGACATCATCTGGTGCAGCCGGTGAGTCTTTAAAAATCACTGAATTTATAGTGATCCAAGATGCACAGATACAATGTAACACTTAGTGTATCAAATATAAAATAATGTGTCTTACAGGAGCATTTATCTAAGTACTCCCCTAAAGTGTGTTAATTTATTCCAAGTACCCCCTAATATGTATGAATGTATATCAAGTAAACCCTTATATCCTTAAACAGAAAATAAAATACCCAATTTAATTTGTTTTGTGCAAGTTTCATCACTTCCCAGTACAATAAACAGTTATTACTAGTTTAATTTAAGAGTCTGTCAAATATATCCTTTTCACAGGTTGGGAAACAGTGTAACATTTCTCATAGTATAACATCATTTAAATTATATAAAAGAGCTGCAATTAATATTCCATGATCCATATGTAAAAGTTTCCATACATTGACAGAACCGGGAAAAGCTGTCCCTTGTGAAAAGGGCACCAGATTATAAAGGCAACAGCAACATTTCTGTGGAATTTCATGGTTGCATGTTAGGAGGAAGGATGGAACAAAACAGGCAGAATTTGATTGATAGCTTGGCACACTTGCATTGCAGAAATGCTCTATGTGGATTGGTTGATTCATACATAGAGGAGGGCCAGTGATGCCACAGCAGCTCAATGACTGCAGTCTTAGCATTTTATCCTGCCTCAGATGCCATTAGGACACTGTCCTATAGATGTGGGAGGAGCTTTACCTGTCTGTAATGAGGTAGGAAGGTGATACTTCTTAACAGAGCTGTAGTGGAATGTCAGGGTGACACTGAACAGTGTATTTTCCCTTTGTGGTTCATATTTAAAAATTTCAACTTAGGGCTTAAAAAGTCTTTTCACATAAAAAGAATGGAATCAGTGAACACATTTAGGGTTTGATTTAGAGTTATACTGATGCAGTATTTGCCTATGAGGAACGATGTCTTTGCACACTTTTGCCTTCAATATTTGAAGTTGCATCTTGTGATATGTGCAATCCTAAATAGAGCACATCAACGCGCCTGGAGTATAGATGTGTCAGTCATCATCATCAGCTCCAAAACTTGCACCTAGTTTATGTAAGTGCAAGATCTCGTCCTAACGCATTTCATGATCTCTGTAATTCAAAATAAAGCGCATCTCAAATTGGCGCATTATCATCCGTGCGTCTTACTGCATTGGCATGGTGGTGCCCCTGATACGTCTCTCTAAGGGGCCACAAGTGCAAGATGCGCGCTACTCTAAACAAAGACGTAAGTTGGGCACAGTGAGTCTCTTTACCCCAAAATATGTGTTGCCATTTCCAATGTATTATATATACTGCTCCGCCCTAATAATAGGATGGTCACTTACCTGCCGGGTCGCCCTCCAAAAGATGTTCCGCAGCAGAGTCAGCTTCATCTGAACCCCAATAGCTGGAAAGACAAGAGGAATACACTCTGGTTTAATAACAGGGGAGCAGCGGATACCAATCTCTCCTGACTGTGACGACCCTGCAGATTTTCACCTTCTCCTTCAATAGAAAGAAAAACTAGGTTCTGACAGAGGATCAATTATATGTAGGAGCCGAGGTGCCAGGACTGGTGATTTAAGACGTTTACACACGTCAGTGAGCACAGAGACAGATAGCTCATTATCCGCGTGTCCCACACTAATGGTCCGTACACAGAGAACGGGCCTCTCGCTTCCATGTGGGATGATATCACGGAATAACTTAATGGTTACAAAGACAAAATGCAAATGGAAAGTCTGTAACACTAATAATTCTATAGAGCACATTGGAGGTACTCCCATGTCTTACAGAGGGGTGCGGAGGGCCTGGAATTGCCCCCACTCCCTGAGTTCCCTACTCTGCAATTTCGGAGTATGCGCCGTTCCGGTACATGCGCACCGTGCATGCTCCGTAGAGGTCCCGCTCTTCTCTACTGAGAGTGCGGAGCCCAGGAGGCCAGAATGACGTTGCCGGGCCCTCACCCAAATGTTGCTATGGGGCCCGGCAGTGGCCTGTTCTGCTCTATGAGTTCAGGAAGCTTATCAATGCTCAGACGGATGGTGACAATGTTCCTCACTGATATAATGGTGACATATCCTGAATACGTATTAACTCCCCCCGGAGCAGCCTCGGACAGGCGGCCGGGACAACAGTCTCACTTTATATCCTGCATAATTATTCACTGATTATGAAAATACATCCAAGATGGTTCCACAAACCTGCACCACACAGCGAGGGCTACTAAAATATTTATCTCATTCCCTTAGTACTTTAATAATGATCCACCCTGAGAGCGTCACTGTAACAGAACGTACTGGCTGATACTTCTCCGTGTGCTGCAAGGTACAATGTTATTCTGGGAGATGATCCCACCCCTTCCAGGGGTCTTCCTGCGCTGGTAACAATATTTTGGCAATGCCTTAAAGCATTTATAACTTGCGATGCGATCTACAGAAATGTTCAGAGGATCTCAGTAAACAATTTGGGGGGATTTAGGGCCTGAATCATAAAGGAAAGTTATGCAAAAAGTAAGTAAGGCAAAACCATGTTGCATTGGGGGGGGGGAAAGTAAATTTAAAATGTGATGGCAGATTTATATTTGGGGTAGGACATGTCCTAGATCAACTTTAAATGTCAGAGCACAAATAAGCTATCAGGTATTTGTTTGCTACATGAAAAAACAGCCAGTATTTATCTTATGTGCAAAATAATAAACTCATTTGCACCCCTTGTATTGTAACATGGATTTGTCCAGAAAACGTAAGTTTAGCAATTTTTTTGCTTAACTTTCCTTAATGAATCAGGCCCTTAGTATATAACTTAAAAGAGCCCTGTTTACCCAAATATGTTACTGTGTATTTATTTACCTTTCCATATCTTTGATCCGGTATGTGCACCCTTAACTCTAACATACAGATGCGTTTGAAGCAAATATACGGCAATGTTAAAAGTGCCCCCGTCTTTCGCAGATTTACGCTTGGTAAGAAATGTATTTCAAAGATGGGTGTAACCCAAAATATGGCACATCCCAAAGAGACGTTCTGGACCCGCGTCTGCATGTTAGACAATACAAGGAGCCACAAGAATCAGACATCTGCATCTCAAAATATTGCTGCAAGTTGTGTGCGTGCGGAGAGCGACCCGTTTTAAGTGAAGCGCTAAATTATACAGAGCAAATACACTAATGCACAGTTCTAACCCCCTCCCTCCCCCCCTCAGCTTTATGTGAATCAGTCTGATATCTAACGCCCCACATGTAGAGTTCTCACAACGAGCGACGAGCAGGTCTGCACTCAGGAACGTCTCCCAGGTTCTCTGTATAGAAAAGAGAACTGTTAGTATCTGGATGAAATTCCATCTCACTGTAAATACTGACACATGAGCCAGGTGGTTGTTACTGAGAACCCAGCAGCACTCACTAATCAGCACTAATTCTCCCAATTTATTTCATGCTCCAATCAAATTATTTTCTGCCAGAGTCGTCTGCAAGTGTCCTCGGTCTTTGCATGGAAAGTGCTCTTTCCCCGGGACACAGAATAAACCATAATGACAGAAAATAATATTATTTAGATGTCAGTAAAGAATAAAGAGATGTTGGGGATATCTACCTGCGACGTCTGGACCCTCTCCTAGAGGGAGTTAAGTCACCAGATGACGCTGATCTAAGAATATCCCGGTTTCTAGACTCTCTCTCACCTTTCCTCGCTGTCACCTCTCACACTCTCCCAGCAGTGAAAACGTGAAAAGGTTTCTCTGCGTCATTCACAAATATAGGAGCATTGCGTCTTCTCACAGCCCCAGTAAACTTCCGGGGGGACCTGGTCACAGCACCTGCTGGGTAATGACTATCAGCGGCTACTTACAGCTAAACCTACTACAGGGTAACTGCCCACAAAGCAATGAAGCTCATCATGCGCAGTTTTGTGGATCAAAAAGTGGTCTGGGGATGGGTGCCCATTTTTCTTCCCTAATCGTGCACATTTTCCAGAATGTACTAAATGAATGATAACTAGAATCTGATTGGTTGCTATAGGCAACAACTCCACTTTTTCAAACCCGCAGTTTAATAAATATACCCCCTTGTGTCTATTTTGTTACTTTCACGCCAGAGGAACATTATATCTGATGCGTGATTTGAAGCCTAATAGCAAATGAGCTTTTCCTGTGAAAACAAATGTTTGCAGCGTTCTATTGCGCTTACGACCTGGTTCTGTGTACGTGGGTGTAAGAAGCCCCTCCGTAAACCTGGCGCATACATTACAGAACTGGACTCATCTTCAACTCAGCAACCGGGGAGAAATTCCCTGATTTTCCATGTGCATCTTTGGGCCGTAAGTTAAGCCCAAGTTGCGTTCATCTCTGATCCAGGCCCACAGCGCCTAAGTGGTGTCACTGTTGATCTGAGGACACGTGAAGAGCACACATTACATATATGTTTCATTTCGCACTGTAGGTGAAACACACGCTGGGTTTATTTAGTCACACGGGGCTTGTCTGAATTTGGTTTGTCTCTAGAACGTTGTAACTTGGAAACAATGGCGTAAAGTCCGGAGATATTAACTAACAATGCCACTTACAGAGGGACGCAGGTGAGGAGGTATCTACCTGTAGTACAGACACCTGCTCATGCCCTAACGTGACGTCCACGTCTGCAGCCTCCTCACCCAACGTCTGGTGATATAATAAGTCTGGATTTACCATGGGCTGATTACATGGCAAATAGGCTGATGAGATATAAGAGCCGTGTATGAGATGCGGGAGACCTCCGCTGTCGGGGGCTTGTTACTTATATGATTATGATTTCCTGAAGAGATCATTTCTCCTGAGTTTAGTCATTGCAGATCGGTGGTAATCGAGTTATCGGTGCTGCAAACACCGACACTGTTTACTCCTACATAATTATTCCGATAATGAAGAGAGCGACATAGAAAAAAATAACTACTTACCAGTAAAGAGACACAGAGGAAATCCGACGAGAGGACATCGCGACACTTCAAATTGACGTCAGTTGTGTGCACGACTTGGAAATTTCAGCTTTTAAATCGGCAACGCACAGACCCAGGTAAGTATTATCTTTACGTTAGAGGTTAGGGTTAGGCTTAGGAATAAACTTAATAATAATACCATATTACGTGCGTTGACGCTTTAAAAAAAACAAAAAACAAAGTGGCGCACGCAACTGACATCATTTGGAAATGTTGCGATGTCCTCTCATCGGATTTCTTCTGTGTCTCTTTACTGTCGCTCTGTTCATTATCGGAATAATTATGTAGAGGTAAACAGTGTCGGTGTTTACAGCACTGATAATTCGTACTACGCCCATGCAGATAGGTGGAGGATGAAGACCATAACACTCCAGTTAGGCCCTCAGGGAAAACCTAACACCATGAATGCACAATGGAAACTCAAAAAAATCATCACCAAGACATTAATAAATATTTCATTCAGTGAGATAGAAGTTTGTGGTGCTCCTAATAAAACTATGAACACAAAGTGGCTCAGTGGATAAAGGAATATACCACCTTGAAGCAAGGGTGCATGGTGCATTTGACTAGGATCAAATCAACATTTCCTTATCACTCTTCCCCTCTCACACATCTGTATGTCGCCTGTTTTGAAGCTGACAGGGTAAGAACAAACTTTTGTCCATTATCAAAATGTTGACACCAGCACAGAGGATTTCAGGAGATGAGTGTTGTGGGAGGCAGTGATTATGTTGGTGAAAACAACTTTAATCTCCACCATGTAGAAGCTCAAAGCTTCACAAGCAGCTGATGTAATGTCCCAGCTAATAGGTGAAACGTTTCAGGACCAAGGACAGCAACTTCTACTTTATGGAAAGTAAGGCAAAACAAATGAGTAACTTTGCATCTGGGCAAAACCATGTTGCATTGGAGGAGGAGATACATTTAATATGTGGGTTAGATTTATTTTTGGGGTAGGGCATGTCCTAGATCAACTTTAAATTTCAGTGTACATATGAAGCTGTCAAGTATTTGTGTGCTACATGAAAAAACAGCCAGTATTTACCTTATGTGCAAAAAATAAACTAATTTGCACCCCTTGCATTGTAACATGGTTTGTCCCAGAGAATATTTACTCATTTTTTTGCCTTACTTTCCTTAATGAATCAGGGCCTTCAAATATTAAATACTAATCACAGCATATTTAGAACAGTTATATAGATTACATTACAGATTAGTCTAAACCTTCACTATGTAATGTTTTGTTGTTATTTCATAAGAAGGGTTTGTGCAGAAGTGTTAATGGCGTTACACACAATGATGGCGCACACAGCGCAATTCAGCTGCTGGTTATAGTCACTGTACTAGTTGTACTTATAGCTGCTGGTTATAGTCACTGTACTAGTTGTACTTATAGCTGCTGGTTATAGTCACTGTGCTAGTTGTACTTATAGCTGCTGGTTATAGTCACTGTGCTAGTTGTACTTATAGCTGCTGGTTATAGTCACTGTGCTAGTTGTACTTATAGCTGCTGGTTATAGTCACTGTGCTAGTTGTACTTATAGCTGCTGGTTATAGTCACTGTGCTAGTTGTACTTATAGCTGCTGGTTATAGTCACTGTGCTAGTTGTACTTATAGCTGCTGGTTATAGTCACTGTGCTAGTTGTACTTATAGCTGCTGGTTATAGTCACTGTACTAGTTGTACTTATAACTGCTGGTTATAGTCACTGTACTAGTTGTACTTATAGCTGCTGGTTATAGTCACTGTACTAGTTGTACTTATAGCTGCTGGTTATAGTCACTGTACTAGTTGTACTTATAACTGCTGGTTATAGTCACTGTGCTAGTTGTACTTATAACTGCTGGTTATAGTCACTGTGCTAGTTGTACTTATAACTGCTGGTTATAGTCACTGTGCTAGTTGTACTTATAACTGCTGGTTATAGTCACTGTGCTAGTTGTACTTATAGCTGCTGGTTATAGTCACTGTACTAGTTGTACTTGTAGCTGCTGGTTATAGTCACTGTAATAGTTGTACTTGTAGCTGCTGGTTATAGTCACTGTACTAGTTGTACTTGTAGCTGCTGGTTATAGTCACTGTAATAGTTGTACTTATAGCTGCTGGTTATAGTCACTGTAATAGTTGTACTTATAGCTGCTGGTTATAGTCACTGTAATAGTTGTACTTATAGCTGCTGGTTATAGTCACTGTAATAGTTGTACTTATAGCTGCTGGTTATAGTCACTGTACAAGTTGTACTTATAGCTGCTGGTTATAGTCACTGTACAAGTTGTACTTATAGCTGCTGGTTATAGTCACTGTAATAGTTGTACTTATAGCTGCTGGTTATAGTCACTGTACTAGTTGTACTTATAGCTGCTGGTTATAGTCACTGTAATAGTTGTACTTATAGCTGCTGGTTATAGTCACTGTACAAGTTGTACTTATAGCTGCTGGTTATAGTCACTGTACAAGTTGTACTTATAACTGCTGGTTATAGTCACTGTACTAGTTGTACTTATAACTGCTGGTTATAGTCACTGTACTAGTTGTACTTATAGCTGCTGGTTATAGTCACTGTGCTAGTTGTACTTGTAGCTGCTGGTTATAGTCACTGTGCTAGTTGTACTTGTAGCTGCTGGTTATAGTCACTGTGCTACTTGTACTTGTAGCTGCTGGTTATAGTCACTGTGCTAGTTGTACTTATAGCTGCTGGTTATAGTCACTGTAATAGTTGTACTTATAGCTGCTGGTTATAGTCACTGTAATAGTTGTACTTATAGCTGCTGGTTATAGTCACTGTAATAGTTGTACTTATAGCTGCTGGTTATAGTCACTGTACTAGTTGTACTTATAGCTGCTCGTTATAGTCACTGTACTAGTTGTACTTATAGCTGCTGGTTATAGTCACTGTAATAGTTGTACTTATAGCTGCTGGTTATAGTCACTGTAATAGTTGTACTTATAGCTGCTGGTTATAGTCACTGTGCTAGTTGTACTTATAGCTGCTGGTTATAGTCACTGTGCTAGTTGTACTTATAGCTGCTGGTTATAGTCACTGTACTAGTTGTACTTATAGCTGCTGGTTATAGTCACTGTACTAGTTGTACTTGTAGCTGCTGGTTATAGTCACTGTACTAGTTGTACTTATAGCTGCTGGTTATAGTCACTGTACTAGTTGTACTTATAGCTGCTGGTTATAGTCACTGTACTAGTTGTACTTGTAGCTGCTGGTTATAGTCACAGTACTAGTTGTACCTATAACTGCTGGTTATAGTCACTGTACTAGTTGTACTTATAGCTGCTGGTTATAGTCACTGTACTAGTTGTACTTGTAGCTGCTGGTTATAGTCACTGTACTAGTTGTACTTATAGTTTCTGGTTATAGTCACTGTGCTAGTTGTACTTATAGCTGCTGGTTATAGTCACGGTACTAGTTGTACTTGTAGCTGCTGGTTATAGTCACTGTACTAGTTGTACTTGTAGTTGCTGGTTATAGTCACTGTGCTAGTTGTACTTATAGCTGCTGGTTATAGTCACTGTACTAGCTGTACTTGTAGCTGCTGGTTATAGTCACTGTACTAGTTGTACTTGTAGCTGCTGGTTATAGTCACTGTACTAGTTGTACTTATAGCTGCTGGTTATAGTCACTGTACTAGTTGTACTTATAGCTGCTGGTTATAGTCACTGTACTAGTTGTACTTGTAGCTGCTGGTTATAGTCACTGTACTAGTTGTACTTGTAGCTGCTGGTTATAGTCACTGTACTAGTTGTACTTATAGTTGCTGGTTATAGTCACTGTACTAGTTGTACTTGTAGCTGCTGGTTATAGTCACTGTACTAGTTGTACTTATAGTTGCTGGTTATAGTCACTGTACTAGTTGTACTTGTAGCTGCTGGTTATAGTCACTGTACTAGTTGTACTTGTAGCTGCTGGTTATAGTCACTGTGCTAGTTGTACTTATAGCTGCTGGTTATAGTCACTGTGCTAGTTGTACTTATAGCTGCTGGTTATAGTCACTGTACTAGTTGTACTTATAGCTGCTGGTTATAGTCACTGTACTAGTTGTACTTATAGCTGCTGGTTATAGTCACTGTACTAGTTGTACTTGTAGCTGCTGGTTATAGTCACTGTACTAGTTGTACTTATAGTTGCTGGTTATAGTCACTGTACTAGTTGTACTTATAGCTGCTGGTTATAGTCACTGTGCTAGTTGTACTTATAGCTGCTGGTTATAGTCACTGTACTAGTTGTACTTATAGCTGCTGGTTATAGTCACTGTACTAGTTAGCTGCTGGTTACTGACTCTGTCTAGTCATTTGCTGGAGTCATACTGGATGCTTGAGGTGGGTGGCTGATTCCATTGTACTCACAGATGGGTCATCAGAGCTGGTAATTACAGGGAGGAGATAGCAGTAAGACAATAATATCCAACATACACTCCGAAAACACCAGAAAACAAAAGACTAATAGACAAACACAGAGATGGAGAAGACAGGGGGAATGGGAGAAATGGATAATAAGAGAGATGCAAACAGAGAAAACAACACATTCACCAGCAAGAAACTGCCACAATGTAGACAGAGAAATTAGGGGGAAATACTGATATGTGAGGGCAGAGACAGCGAGAGGGGAAGAGAGACAGCGAGAGGGGAGGAGAGACAGCGAGATGGGAAGAGAGACAGCGAGATGGGAAGAGAGACAGCGAGAGAGGAAGAGAGACAGCGAGAGGGGAAGAGAGACAGCGAGAGGGGAAGAGAGACAGCGAGAGAGGAAAAGAGACAGCGAGAGGGGAAGAGAGACAGCAAGAGAGGAAGAGAGACAGCAAGAGGGGAAGAGAGACAGCGAGAGGGGAAGAGAGACAGCGAGAGGGGAAGAGAGACAGCGAGAATCTGATTGGTTGCTATAGGCAACATCTCCACTTTTTCAAACCTGCAGTTTAGTAAATATATCCCTGAGTGTGATGGGGATAACAGAGAGACGACAGCGTAGTAGAGAATGCAAATAACAATTAAGTGGTGTGAGATATGATGGATCTGCAGTCTTTTATTGGCCCAGTAGATGATAATGGGGCTGTATGACAATGTTGTACCCGTAGGTACTGTATATGCTGCATGTCCGATATCTTAGAAAATATCGATATATACAGAACTGTATATATTGGTATAACCCAGGATCAGAAGGTCCGACAGCAGCAGGATGAGCGCAGCCCCCATCGTATGATAACGCTTCATACACAACTGGGATCATTACACAGAAGTGGGGGGAGCTCAACCAAAAAGTGATAATTTGGGGTGGATGGGGATTATAATGGCACAATTTAACATATATAAATGTTGGCTGTTATGTCTCTTGTAAGACCTACGTTCCCTCCTCTTATTTACCCTGCACAGTGGTGGAAGGATTTCATCTTATCTCAGATTGTTTCTATAAATTAAATGTCATAAAATCATGATGTTCAGACACAGAATCACAGGATATTACACGGGACGACTCATAATCATTGTTCTAAGGAGAAGATCTGCTTTATATCATACTTTCCCACTCTCCCAGATTTCGGGGAGACCTCCCGGACTACTGGCAAAGTAGGCAAAACCCAGATCCTACTTCACTTCGCCCTGAAGTGGGCGGGGCCTCAATGTGAATGGCATCATCTGGTCCATCTCCCCACTGCAGTATGACGCAGATCATGTCATTGCGCAGTGGGAGGCGGCCTGTCATGATGCAAGTCCTGGAGTCACCCCCCGCACGTGTCCCCTAAACCTCCACTGGGGGCTTTATATTAACTACACACACATGTAAAGTCATCTATATCTATATATAGGACACTGCAAAACATTTTTTATTAATTTCAATGTTTGAACACACAGATAAGGAAATTCACCAAGGAACATTCATGCCGGTAAGAAAACAACGTTGTTTCCTAAACGTACAGTAATATAGTTACAAATACAAAGTGTACAGAGGTTGTGATGCGATTTGCAGCATCATCTTTCCAACCCCCATTGCGCAATGATGTAATGACGCAGATTGTGTCATAAGGTCCCCTGCAGCCCCCTTTGGAGCAAGTGTGATGAGTGTGAGTGTGTGTGTTATATCAGCGTGTGTGATGTGTGTGTATATGTTGTACTTGCCTACCATGCAAGTATGGTATATGTATGAATAAGTGCGTGTGGGTACATGTGTATGATGTGTTTGTATGTGTGTGTATGATGGTTGTGTGTGTCATGCATGTCTGTATGTATGATGTATGTGTGTGTGTGTTTATGATGTGTGTGTATGATGTATGTGTGTGTATGATGAGTGTATGATGTGTGTGCATATTGTGTATATCCGTGTGATGTGTGTTATGTGTATGTGTGTATTTATGATGTATGTGTGTATGTATGTATGTGTATATATGTATATGTGTGTGTGTGTGTGTGTGTGTATGTTTTTGATGTATGTGTATGTATGTATGTGTGTGTGTGTGTATGATGAGTTTATATTCTGTGTATTTGATGTGTGTATATAATGAGTGTATATGATGTGTGTGTGTTTATGTGATGTGTGTGTGATATATGTGTGTGTGTGTGTATGTATGGTTATGTGATATGTGTGTGATATGTGTGTGATATGTGTGTGTGTATGTATGGTTATGTGATATGTGTGTGATATGTATGTGTGTGTGTGTGTGTGTGTGTGTGTGTGTGTGTGTGTGTGTGTGTGTGTGTGTATGGTTATGTGATATGTGTGTGTGTGTGTGTGTGTGTGTGTGTGTGTATGGTTATGTGATATGTGTGTGTGTGTGTGTGTGTGTGTGTATGGTTATGTGATATGTGTGTGATGTGTGTATATGATGTGTGTGTATGTATGGTCATGTGATATGTGTGTGATATGTGTGTGATATGTGTGTGTGTGTATGGTTATGTGATATGTGTGTGATATGTGTGTGTGTGTATGGTTATGTGATATGTGTGTGTGTGTGTGTGTGTGTGTGTGTGTGTGTGTGTGTGTGTGTGTGTGTGTGTGTGTGTGTGTGTGTGTATGGTTATGTGATATGTGTGTGATGTGTGTATATGATGTGTGTGTGTGTATGGTCATGTGATATGTGTGTGATGTGTGTATATGATGTGTGTGTATGTATGGTCATGTGATATGTGTGTGATGTGTGTATATGATGTGTGTGTGTAGGTTGCTGTCTGGCCGCTCTCCTTGGTGCAGTCAGTGTCTGTCATGGAGCACATCAGTCTCTCCTGCACTCTCCCTGTCTCTGAGCATTTACTGCCTGCTCACTGAGCATCGGTACAGCACATAGTCCTCTCCTCCGCTCTCTTCCCTCTTCTCTGCTGTCTCTTCACTCCTCTGCTATCTCTTCCCTCCTTTCCTCTGCTGTCTCTTCCATCTCCTCTGCTGTCTCTTCCCTCTCCTCCTCTGTCTCTTCCCTCTTCTCCGCTGTATCTTCCCTCCTCTCCGCTGTCTCTTCCCTCTCCTCCTCTGTCTCTTCCCTCCTCTCCGCTGTCTCTTCCCTCTCCTCCTCTGTCTCTTCCCTATCCTCCTCTGCCTCTTCCCTCCTCTCCTCTGTCTCTTCCCTCCTCTCCGCTGTCTCTTCCCTCCTCTCCGCTGTCTCTTCCCTCCTCTCCGCTGTCTCTTCCCTCCTCTCCGCTGTCTCTTCCCTCCTCTCTGACCTGTTCCTCATTCTGCCCCTCGCTCTCACCAGCAATGAATGGCTTTTATTCTCCTGTGGCACCATCTCAGGGCTGTATTGTTTGTCGGGGGTCCGGCTCGTCTCTCCTCAGCTGTGATACTGACATCTGCTGAGGGTCTCTCCATAGAGAACGGTAAGGATGTGGGGAATGGGGGGTGGACACTGGGATTGGGCGATGCTGAGGGTATATCCTACATACCTGCTGTCAATATTTATATCTACATGATTGAAGTAAGGGGCAGTGCCAGCCCCTTTAACCCTCTAGCTGCCAGCCTGGCACAGTCACCCATGTTACAGTCATATAGTCATACATGTGGGGCTCAGCATATAATGACGTGTGTAGCAGGATGACGCACAGGTGAGAGGATCGTGTCCTGGATGGGTCACCAGTTTGTGGCACACGTATGTTTACATGCAGCTTATACCTGTTACCACGTCCGTCTTTTCTTACTAAGCTTTTCCTCTTTAATATATAGACTTTTATAGATAAATGTATTGTTTGTTTTGTGATGAAGTCAATGTAATGACATCCACTTTGTGTGTCTTTGTAGATATGTGTGGTTTATTGTGTTTTTAATGTTAGATTGTAAGCTGCGTGGGCTAATTTGTGCATCTGCAGGTCTTTATCACAGATTTATCAGTTCCGTTCTGAAAGGGTTAAACAGGGTAAAGTTAACGTGATTGGGGAACATACCTGGAATAGGCACCTTTCAGTTGGTTCACTGTGGCCAAAATCCACTCACTACTCACCACAATGGGAATACCCCACCCCCCTTCGAATATCTCATGACCCTATTGCTCTCAGTACAGCAATTCGGCTGTTTGACCCTGAAAATAATGCTTTAAAAGGAAACTAAACCTTCCCTAAAATATGGAAGGGAATTGTATTTTATTTTTTTATGCCAGATCTGTTTTGTTTACTAAATAAAATCATTCAGAAGTTACGCGCTAAAGGCTACCATAATGCTGTGAAAGTCTGTCACACAGCTCAGGTCTCAGTGTCTTTATCACAAATAACTACTAACAGGGCAATGTATTTATTCCTTAATGTTAGTGTCCTTTAGCTTCCTTTATCCCTAAACCGGGGTGAAAGGCTCATTTTGTAAGGGGGTAAATGAGTTCAGAGTATAACAGGAAGGGGTTCATAAGGGACTATATTGTATATATAGTGTATATATATATTTATCACAGACCTCGTTCTCAGAGCTTATGTTCTAATTTAGTAGTAAGTAGAAATATAGTAATTCGCCCAAGCTCACAATGCGCTGACACTGGGATCTGAACTAGGAGTCTCACAGCATCTCAGGGGTATATTTACTAAGCTGCAGGTTTGAAAAAGTGGAGATGTTGCCTATAGCAATCAATCAGATTCAAGCTGTCATTTTGTAGAATGTACTAAATAAATGATAACTAGAATCTGATTGGCTGCTATAGGCAACATCTCCACTTTTTCAAACCTGCAGTTTAATAAATCTAGTCCTCAGTGTCTGGGCATTCTGGGCCTCCATAGGAAGCAACTTCTGGTTTCCAGGTATGAAATGCTCTGTACGGTCCATTAATACAACTTGAACTAAGAACAAAGCAACGATACGCAAACCTTCCAGTAAATTAATAATCTGCAAATAGTAAGATATCAGTAAGACTCTGCAGAGGGTGAAGTGTCAGGTTCTGGATGTTCCATATGTTTTAATCCTGTAGTTAAACAAAAATATTTGCACCCCTGTTGAGTGACAGACAAGATGTGTAGAACAGAGATCTGGCTACAGGTCGCTGACTCTATTTGCAGTTTTGGTGCAGGTTGTAGGGCAGGTGACGGTCTGTTGTCGGACAGAGGTGGTTGGGCTGCAGAGAATTAATGTACTGTCACACCCCGGCGCTGAGTTATCTCTTCAATGCTAAAACGATTAATTTATTGATGCGCAGACACCGCAACGCTGGGATTCTACCTCCCGCCTGCACAATGATGTATTGTAGGGGGTCACCGTGCTGGTCTCCTTCCTAACTCTTTCATCTATAGCCTATTACAGTGTATATAGGCGGGAGAGTTGCACAGAAAAGTGGGAGACACATTATAAAACACAAATTATATGTTAGTGAAACATTGAGATTTTATGAATTCAGCTCTATATAAATTTTCCTTTTACATGGTATGTTTAAATGATATGTTCATTAAGTCCATACCCCTTCACTAAGGAATCAATATGCACCCAGAAACTTATACGTCTGCATTTTTTAACATAAAACTGCTTGTTGAATAAAAATCAACCAATGGAACAGCGCCACCCAGTGGCCACGTTACCATGAAGCACAGCAGAACACATGTTTGACATTACCAATAACACCCTCATTTCTGCCAGTAATAAGAAATCTCCAATACATTTATTTACAACCTCTAAGTCAGTCATATCCTATTTCTGTCCTATCACGGACCCCGAAATAGAAGACGGAAGATATTTCAGTCTCTTTTCTTTTGCACCTCACCGCAGTCTCCAGGCTTGTGTGAAAAGCTGCTGGGTTCTACATACAGTTAAACCCTCTGCCCCACGCACATAAAACAGCTGATAATCATTATGTTTTCACCTTGAATCCTGCAGATAAAACAGGCTTCTCATATCCCAGATCAACAAGTGGTTGGAGCTTAGAGCAGCCGCCCAGCAGAGGTGGTAATGGCAAATTATTACATGGATTTTTAGACTTTAAAGTTGGCCTTTCATTATCATCTGATGCAACTAGTCATCAAATTAGCCCCTCTCTAATATCGGTGGTGTTCTATGCAAATAAGAAAGAGAGAGATTCAACAGGTATTCCGCCTGTTCGAAAAGAAAGATGGCCGCTATAGGGATGAAAATGTAATGACACCAGTTGGATGCCTGAATTTGACGTGTTACACGCATGCGGCTTGATATGTAAGAGGTACATAGGCGAAGAGATGGGTAACCTCAATGCATGAAAACCTGCGCAATGTGTTTCTAATGAGCTTTCCATGCCTTCATCATAACTCCAATCAGCCAAACCCATTCCTGCTGAGTGCGTGCAGAGGGGCACGCTGCCCTTTCCAATCCGCCAAAGGCCTGGATATTTTTATCAGAGCTGTTATTATAATTGTACGTATATTGCTGTATATGGGCAGCACGGTGGCGTAGTGGTTAGCACTTCTGCCTCACAGCACTGGGATCATGAGTTCGATTCCTGACCATGGCCTTATCTGTGTGGAGTTTGTATGTTCTCCCCGTGTTTGTGTGGGTTTCCTCCGGGTGCTCCGGTTTCCTCCCACACTCCAAAAACATACTGGTAGGTTAATCGGCTGCTATTAAATTGCCCGTTTTGTGTGTATGTAAATTAGGGGATTTAGACTGTAAGCTCCAATGCACCAGGGACTGATGTGAATGAGTTCTCTGTACAGCGCTGCGGAATTATTGGCGCTATATAAATAAATAGATGAAGACGATGATACTGCTACTTCAGCAAAATAGTCAGTTTCTAGGCTTCACCCAAGAAGCTTCAATCAGACAAAACTCCTGACACCCCCTCACACTAAGGTGATGGGGCATATCTCACCAATTTAAGTGGGACAGTCCCCATTCTTTACATCTCTGCACATTTAGGCTCCTGCAAGCCAAGAGTGGGATTGGGCACTTTAAGTTGTATTCAGTAAACCATCTAGGCCAAGAATGGGCAAGTGATTGTCCTTGGGCCGCACGCTGGCCTCCGAGCCGTCCCCTGCGGCCCCAGCTCCTTCCTGCTGTACTGTCAGATAGCGTGTAACATGTATGTAAAATGCCTCCTGATACGTTATTACCGATAGATGTCTTTTTCTTTGATTAAATGTATTGTTATAACGTATTACTGAGAATGAGGGCAATGTGTGGCCCTTGTGTACGTTGGGGGGCCACGCCATGATCCAGGATGTAAGCGAGGTACGCGGCCGCTGACGATAGACCCCGATACTCTTTAGTAACAGCTCACAGTTGAGTAGGTAAATGTTCATTTAGTCTGTGGCTTTGTGTAGCGCTGAGCGGTGAATACGTGACGGACACATTGTGTCACCTCTAGGACCTGTTAGTACCCGAGTAAGATGTTACAATCTGCAGGGCACAGACGTACTGACCGTGCAAATCCCAAATTAAATTAATCCCCCAGACTCAGGTGAAATATATTAATTACAATTCAATATGTATTTCATCAGAACATCACCACAGGCTCTCTGTGATAAAGCTTCGCTCAATAATTAGTGCCTCAAACTGTACTGTCAATTCACGGTGTAATGAACATGACACTAAACTCACCCTGGGACCAGAGCGAGATGTGTGTATATTCTCTATATATTATATGATATAAGGATTTATACCACCACCCCAACCCACACACTGCTGCAGGGTAAGATATATAACATTCATCCTGCTTATAAATTAGATTTATTCTCAGTATATTTTGATCAGCCTATTCTGCAATTAAAACTTTCTTCTCTGCATATTTGCATTTATTCACCTAAGTGGGAGGTGCCATAGTGATAGCTCGCTAGAGATGAAAAGAATTATGGGTCATAGGAAATCATGAATGACTTGTAAAAAGGGGCAGCGTGTTTTATTTAGATGTGCCTGTTTTATGCTCTGTAAATCCATTGTACTTCTGCAGCTACATGTGACAGTTTAAGAATGAAAATTAAATATACAAATATACAAAAGTATCACCCAACATCACCATCCACATAATGTTTCCTCTGCTTGTTTGACCCTCGTTGTATCCTGGGAGACTGTTGGCAGACACCGGTGTATGAGGAGTTACAATAGAGGATGCCGATACTGTTACACTCAGTGGTTACAATGTAACTATCTAATGACACAGTACTGTGTGGTGTATATTACAGTACTCTCACATGTAATACAGACAGGTGTGCGTGTATTCATCTCTGTTGGAGAAGGAGTCTACCCGTAATTATATTTCATTGAAGTATTATATTAATATATTTATTTATTGTTTATTTATTAGAATTCTTTTAAAAGCTCCTTTTGAAACTATGTTCAGACAACTTGGGATCTATTTATTAAGGGGCGAACTCTGAGAGAGGGTAGGAATTGGGCCGTATTCACACAACCGCTCTATAGTTAGCAGAAGTTGCCGCAGATACGCCAGTCTGGAGGTGTTGCGCTTGCAGATGCTCCACCCCTGGAGCAATGATCTAATGATCATCAAGAACCCTCTCGGGTGTAAGAACAAAACAGATTAGGAAGGAATTTCCCGAAGTATGAAACTTCCCTGTTGTGAAACTCAACTACCTCAAACACCAATCAGCAGGGGCTGGCACCCCAAATCACAGGCTTCAGCTGTGCAAATGATCAATACCTCCACGTGGATGGAAGAAAACCCCAAATATGTCAGAGCGGACAAGAGATCAAATCAGTAACCTCAGATTACCTCCATAATCCTCATCTCACATTACCCCGGCCATATACCGGACTGTCATATCCAAGACCATCGTCAAAGCCAGGATTTACCTTCACATAATTTGAAACATTTTAAGAACAGGGGGAAAAAAATCTAATAAACAGAAGAAGTGGGAAACGAGAGTGGGTGATAAGAAAAGGATGATGATGAGAGTGGGAAGACAGAGGATGGGGATATTACATCATTTAGGCAGCACAGTGGCTCAGTGGTTAGCACTTCTGGGATCATGAGCTCGATTCCCGAACGTGACCTTATTTGTGTAGAGTTTGTATGTTCTCCCTGTGTTTGCGTAGGTTTCCTTCGGGTGCTCCAGTTTCCTTCCAAAAACATACTAATTGGCTGCTATCATATTGCCCTACTCTCTCTCTCTCTATCTCTGTGTATATGTTAGGACATTTAGACTGTAAGCTCCTATGGGGCAGGGACTGATGTGAGTTCTCTGTACAGCGCTGCAGAATTAGTGGCGCTATATAAATAGCTGATGATGATATTGTCTTTATTGGCATGAAGCGATGACATATAACCAGGCTGGCGGACAGAGAGGACGAGAAACGTTTTCTAAATCCTATCTATAGTGATTCATTCATATGTTTGGTAAACTGTTCAACACATAATGAGTCCGCTACACATTTATCGTCTTCTCATTCATACCGTTGTGTCATACAAGCCATAACCCGTACATCACACAGCTACCCCGTCCTCCTAGACACCAGTATGACACATCGGGGCAAATCTCCTAGAACCAATCTCCCTCTAGACAATTATCTGTATCAGATATGAAATAGAACTAGCTCTCTTTATGGATAATATGACATAAAACCTGAATTTCAATGATCACTTGGACATTTTGTAGACTGAAGTTGAGTTGTCGACCTGTAGGACATCACCCCAATTCCAACATCACTCCTGATCTGAAGGGACTCTACAGAACTCTAACTCAGGTCATGATGAGGTCCCAACGCTCTACGGGAACTCCAAGACTACAAGTACTTATTCCACTACCAGAAAACTCTAGAAATAAGTTTCTCTGCTTTGATTGGCCACGGAGTAACCCCAAGGAAAATAAAGATGCCGGATAGAAGGCAGATTACATCAATTAGGCAGAATAAACAGAGACCTAGGGCCCTGATACAGTGTGGTCTGATGATGACTACATGTGACTGTTAGCCTAATATATTGACCAGTCACCCCATACAGCACACTGTACGCACCCTCCCCCATATTTATAAGGAGCCTTGTTATCACTGCTTATGTTTGAGGAGCTACAACCTGTGCGGGGCTGGACAGGTGAGAGGTCAGAGGTGTATGGACGGGAGCAGTTGGTCAAGGCTTTGAAGCTGAGGTTGACCTGCTGTAGGTGGATTGAAGGTTACGGGGAGAGTGTAGGGATCTGCAGAGACTTCCAGTGGACGTACAGCGACACAGGAGGAAGAGGAGGCTCACAGCATCTAAGGTGGCTGCAGTGACAGATGGGGGCAACGCCGGACAGGAGGAGGTTGCAGTAGTCCAGGCGGGAGATAATGGGAAAATGGAAAAGGGTTTTGGTAACATCCAGATTGATGACGGGACAGAAACAGGGACTGAATATGAGGCTTAAAGCTGGAGGCCGAGTCAAGGATGACACCAAGACAGCGACATGGGGAACTCTATGTATCATGGTGGAAATGGTGGAGCAGCTGGACACATAAATATGGATAAAAGGGACACATGGGAGGACAGGTAGGTGGATGTCGTCTGCATGGAGGATGAAGCAGCGGATAAGGTGCAGAGAGAAGAGGTGTAAAGAGAGAAAAACAGAGGTTCAAATACAGAGCCTTCAGGGGCCCCAACAGGGGATGGATGAAAGGATTATCAACTGGGAGATGATGGGGCCACAGAAAGGATTGTTTGGATAATACAAGAAGAAATGTGACAAAGAGGTCACCAGATCATCACTCTATTGTCAGCTGAAATAATAGACTCCTGGATATTGTGCATTGGACGGTCGGTCATATACAGAGGTACACTTACCTCCCCCCTCCTCCTAATACACAGACATCAGGACACACTGACCTCCCCCCTCCTCCTAATACACAGACATCAGGACACACTGACCTCCCCCCTCCTCCTAACACACAGACATCAGGACACACTGACCTCCCCCCTCCTCCTAATACACAGACATCAGGACACACTGACCTCATCCCTACTCCTAATACACAGTCATCAGGACACACTGACCTCCCCCCTCCTCCTAATACACAGACATCAGGACACACTGACCTCCCCCCTCCTCCTAATACACAGACATCAGGACACACTGACCTCCCCCCTCCTCCTAATACACAGACATCTGTACATTAGGTTGGCAGTGAATGGGTTACAGAGTGCCAGCACCTTTCCTCTCATAGATTAGGGGTTCAATGTGCTAAATCCCCCCCACCGCCACCATGTGAAATGAGAAGCACAGATTAAGACTTGAGCCGTATTTCGCCAAGAGATTATGCCCCCAGCAGGAAATTAAACCAGCGTTGGCAGAGGGTAGTCTGAGCGCCCAATCCAATTCCTTCACACAATCCAAGATCCTCACATTCAAAAACTGTCAGCATCACACAGGGCACAGCCGTACCCCGGCCAGGGATCACCAGCTGCCAGACACAGACATCAGTACAGGTAAATCTTACTGCAAAGGTTTTATTATGTAAATCCACAATCTGTGCATGTAATGTGTGAGTGTGCAAATGTGCGTGTTCTGTGTACGTTCAGCTAAACGACTTTCATTTCATTCATGCTGATCTCACATTGTCATTGGCTGCCCTACAAAGCTAGCAATCTAATTTCAGTTCTCAGCCTAGGAATCTGAACGGTATCGCCCTACAAACACCCATCAATGTTCCAAGATTCTTTTTCAGAGCAGAACAATACACATATGTTTGCAGTGTATGACTGTGGCACCATTTGTACCCTATAGACATGGAGGTCTGTTTATAACATTAATATGATTTTCGATTGGTGCTCAGTAATCTCTTTCTTCCTCCGCTCCTCGGCGCCACTGGTTAGCAGCGGGAAGAGGAGTCTTGCCGTTTGCCCAGCCCTTCCCGGGACCCTCTGCGCGTGCCTGAACCAGCTAGGACCTGGAAGCCCAGACTTGGGGTCACCTGTTCCAGACACTTGTCAAAAACTAATATTGAAAAAAAAAAAAAAAAAAAAAATGAATTAAGAAAAAACAGAAAGGAAAAATGCTTTATTGTAATAAGCATTGGAACGGCGTTCGTGATCGGAGGAGAGTAATGGTAGTTGTGGGGGTTTGGCAAATAGGGAGAATCCTGTTTTTCGCAGGGGTTACCTCCTTTTGATAAATAGTCACCATCATTTGTTTAACGGCAGATTAGATGTAATTATTACTGTGTTTATGACGTCTAATTTCTTTCCCGGTGGTATTTCTGCCACATCTACCTGGGCGTCGGATCCAAGGATCTACTACTTTCAGTATAAAGAAATATATACATTTTCTAACATTCTCAGAGAGACCGACACTTGTTTTATAATCGACTTATTCATGGCTCTGTGTTACCAGGACACAGAGAAGGTCGCGATGCTGTAAGATATAGTCAGCGTCTGGCTGTCCGTCACAGCCGAGCAATTCTTATTTGCTTATTTTATTTACAGCGACAATTCCCCCCCAGTAACGCGACAGTTAACTTCTCGTCCGCCCCACTTTACTAGATTACCCCAGAAATGTTGTATTGGAATAAGCAGATTAGTAACGCGGTATCCTAGAAAATAACGCAACTTTTTAAGCTTATAATATGCCGTATGTGTAACATTTGTCCCAGCAGCTGTGTTATAAAGCGGTCGCCATGTTTGGTGCCTACTGACCTAATATAGCAGTTTTACCCTTGGCTCAGTAAAGAATGTTGGCGCACGTAGATTGCAAGCTCCATGGGCAAGTTTCAAGTGGATTTTCTATGTTATTTGTATTATCTGTTGTAAATGGATTCATTGTGATAAATAATACACATCCAAGTACAATACAGCGTTTATAAAGTGATCTGCGTTCTGCAGCGTTGCACATAGATAGTTTAACCCTAGTGTGCGTGTGGTGGGGAATATAGATTGTAAGCTCCACTGGGGATCGGACTGATGCGAATGGTTACATATTCTCTGTACAGCGCTGCGCAATATGTAGGCGCTATATAAATAACTCTTATTAATTATAGTTAATCACTTTCCATGCAGGAAGTGAATATATTGATTTATATCATTGGACCACCTAGAACCTCACATTTGCTTCCCTATCCAGAGCTCAGAACCTGGTTTTATTATGACAAAGTTATAAATCCCAACGTTACCAACGTCCGCTCTAAGTGCGCCGTCGGAGGTAATGATTCTGCCGGCCGGAGAGAGTGCGTCAACCCCATTATCAGGAATGATATGAGCACCGAACTCGGTTATAGTTTTATTTTAAAGACCCCTTGTTGATAATTGTTAGAGCCTAGATAATAAGGAAAGAATGGTAAAACCCTGTACCGCTCCAGGACATTAGGATCAGCTGGCAATTATTATTATTATTATTGCACTGTACAGAGTATACATAATCACTCACATCAGTCCCTGCCGCATAAGAGCTTACAGTCTAAATTATCTTCCAATAAGTAAACACTGACTCAGGCCCATTAACCTACCAGAGTGCGAGGAAACACACAAACACGGGGAGAACATACAAACTCCACACAGATATGACCATGGTCAGGAATCGACCTCATGACCCCAGTGCTGTGAGGTCACAATGCTGACCACTCTGCCGCCATGTGTCATCCACATACATGTGTGGTCATCAGCTTCCACGACTACACGAGTTTAATAAATTCGGTCTTTCAGCAGTCGGGTGTTATGACAATCGTCACCTGTGGTCATACAGACATGACGTTAGTGCACAGCGTGACACACAGAAAGCAGCTTTGGAAGACGCTGAATATCTGAGTCATTAAATGATCTCAGGATACTGTGAGGTTCAGAACCAACAAGCAGTACGACACAAAATAAAGATAAACAATGTACAGTTCAACTATGATTAACTGACACCAATTTACCTGTACAGTGCAATCCTGGGAGTAATATGGACACAGGGAGGGGGCACTGGGGTACAGGAGAATCCCCTTCTCTCGGGGGCACAGATTTAAGAAGAATTTATATAAATGCTTGTGTATCTTTATATAGATATATATATATATAGAGAGAGAGAGAGAGAGAGAGAGAGAGCGGGAGAGAGAGAGAAGGAGAGAGAGACAGAGAGCGGGAGAGAGAGACAGAGAGAAAGAGAGAGAGGAGAGTGAGAGAGAGACAGAGACAGAGAGAGAGAGAGAGAGAGAAGGAGAGTGAGAGAGAGACAGAGAGAGAGAGAGAGAGAGAGGAGAGAGAGAGAGAAGGAGAGCGAGAGAGTGAAGGAGAGAGAGACAGAGAGCGGGAGAGAGAGGAGAGTGAAGGAGAGAGAGACAGAGACAGAGAGACAGAGACAGAGTGAAGGAGAGAGAGGGGAGCGAGAGAGACAGAGAAGGAGAGACAGAGAGCAGGAGAGAAAGATAGAGAGAGAAGGAGAAAGAGAAGGAGAGATAGAGACAATGAGAGACAGAGAGAAGGAGAGAGGCAGAGAAGGAGAGACAGAGAGCAGGAGAGAGAGAGACAGAGAGAGAGAGACAGAGAGCAGGAGAGAGAGAGACAGAGAGCAGGAGAGAGGGGAGAGAGAGAGACAGAGAAGGAGAGACAGAGCAGGAGAGAAAGATAGACAGAGAGAGAAGAAGAATATATGTGACAGGGAGAAGCTGTAAGTGCTTTGGTTTCTGTTGCCCGCTGTGTGTGCGCAAGTACATTACTAATTGGTTTCATGCCTGTAGGTCGCTGCATAATGTAGGTCACCTCTGCCCTCATGAGATGAGCTGCGCTGTGGGGCGAGGGCAGCGAGACCCCCAGCACATGACATCCAGGGCAATGGTAGCCTGGTAACTCTGAGCCCCTAAACCAACACAGGTCCCTGGGTGACCTGGAATCAGCAGCCTGTATGATCCGGGTGAGAGGGGAGGACGCTGATCTCCTGCCGCTGCGGAGGAGAACGCAGAGAAGGTTTCCCAGAGGACGCAGGAGCAGCAGAGGGTGAGTCCCCGTGTGGGTATCTGTATAATGAGGCTACGCAGGGGGCAGAGACCTAATACCAGGGACAGGTGTTACTGCGGTTGATGGGTTTTGTTTTCGCTTCGACCAATACAAGAAGCCGGGAAGCCTATTCAACACGATTTGCGGCGGTATTTGTACAGTCGTGACACCTGTTCTGTTACCGCCATGTGAGGATGGAAGTAACAGAACAAAAGCATTAAAAAAAGGTTTTATTTTCTGAATTGTTTTATCTTTAGTATAATACAATCTATTTTTATACTCTATTTAATATTTTGTTCCATTGAAAGGCATGCTGGCTCAGACATGCACACGCTGGCAATATTTTTGGGGTTGTAATGATAAATAGACCCAACACGTGCGTTACTGTAAGGTTGTAATAAGACGCAGGTCTATTGCGTTCACCCTCTCGTAGAATATAATTTTGCTGATGGAGACAAAAACCCCACTGTGACAGTTGATAATTTAGGGGCTTATTTATCAAAGATAAGTATGTGGACCCCCTCCCCCAAAAAACATGGCAATCTGATAAAGTCCCTGGATCAATCACTCACATAATGTCCTCTACTAAGTACAGACACCACTTCCGATCCATTTTTCATTCTGGTTGCGAAGTTGCCATCACTGCCTCATGTAATAAAAAATCCACA
Organism: Mixophyes fleayi; assembly: GCF_038048845.1. Classification (NCBI taxonomy): domain Eukaryota; kingdom Metazoa; phylum Chordata; class Amphibia; order Anura; family Limnodynastidae; genus Mixophyes; species Mixophyes fleayi. The sequence goes on along the minus strand of NC_134405.1, from coordinate 341,375,911 downwards.
GCTTCACTACCCTTACAGTAAAGAACTCTTTCCAACGCTGGTAGTGGAAGCATCTTTCTTCTGCATGGACCTTGGTATGAAAAGTTCATTAGACAAATCTTTGGATTGGCCTCAATTAATATGTCTAAATCTATTTAGGTCACCTCTAAGGTGTCTTTTGTCCAAAATAAACAACCCCAGTTGTTCTAACCGGTTTATAATTTAACTCTTCCTTTCCCTTTATGTATTAACATTTCAGGTTTCCTTATCTCCTTCTCACATTGAGGTGCCCAAAACGGTACCCTGAAACTGTCTAATTAGTGACTTATTGGTAACACATTGTCCTAATTCATCTTTCTTAAGATTCAAATGAAAACATATCTTGAGATCCGCTTGTATCTGTATACAGACACGCAGGAGTACAAGTTACGTGCGTGAAGTTGTGTTCACACTGCATACGCAGATGAATCCAGCCCTACCTCCGCACCTACCTCCCTTTTTATGCATCCTGAAATTTTTTTGCAGCTGCTGCCTGGCACTGTGCTGCTGTGAAGGGTGCCCCTGGTGGCCACAGCTGCAATTACAGGCAGTACTCTGCTTTCTATTAACTAGTATTCCAAAGTCCTGTCCATCTCAGGTCTCCCGGTCTGTATTCCATCACCTATGTAGGTATCATAGTAACATGTGTCATGTTTACTGGGAAAAGAAAGAGTTCTGTATAAATTAATGCAAAATGTAACTGAAAGAATGCAGCTTAGCAGTTCTCAAAATGGTGAAAACAGCTGAAAATCAATTAATCGCCACAATAACACTAATAATACTAATACTAACACTAACAGATCATCATCTCTGCAGATATAGGCTCTATAATCTTAGAACAAGAGTTGCACCGAACAGCAGATTCACTACTTCTCTAAGATTACAACTAAGAGAAACGGCTTTAATTGAAAAGGACGGCTGATTTCATTGATGAGTATTAAACAATTGTGCTAGCTGCCAGGTAAATTCAGGTATTTTTAATTTTGTCACATTAAAAAAAAAAAGGATTTTTTTTTTAGATTTATTTTGACTCAGTTTTAGGACTAAATCCTCTATTGATATTCTAATTCCCACTGACCACGCTCTGGGATAACACGTCCAATTTTTAGTTCTGCAAAGTTCAATTGAATCTGCCAACAGCTCCTTTTTTTCACCGATTCACTACTCACTGTGAATAATTTTAGAAACAGACAAAGACAAATCTGTTCTCTAAGGAGGTTATCAACAGAGAGACATAAGGAGATCATTATAAATAGTGTCCGTTGCTTTTAATCTGATTATCATTTGTTGGTGCCAAATTGATTACACTATGGGGGGACTTCACTTGGCCGCGTCACTCACTCGTGACAGTAACACGTTCTGCGCACTATACCGATACTATGATGATTGTGCGTATTATTACCATTAGTACGGTAGTTTCAACGCTGATTTTTGCTCGCAGCACTGAGACCCGCGAGTAGAAACCTGCGTTAAACTTACCGCACTATCAGTAATAGTGCGCGGCCAATTGAATTCCCCCCCATCGGTGTTTCTTTTCGTTTATCTGACAGTTTTAGGACAAATTCTACTTTTTTTTGTTGTCTACATTTTTCTTTTCTTATCTGATGAAATGTGACGCTTCGTTCTATGTATAATATATGGCGAAATCTATATATATCTTATACCTAAACAGACAGAGACGCTGCAGAAAAAAATCAACTCTGCCAAACAGCGGCCGTGGGTCGGCGTGGGGCTTATTTTAGCCGTTACCGATTGTGTCAGAGGCCTCGTCACATGTGATGCGGCCGACAGTGTGCCCCCCGGGCTTCCCTCTCCCAGCCCGCCCCTGCCTATGGTACACACACACCATAAACTACACACAACTGCTCAGACGTTCATTATATCACAGCACACTAGTGATTGGCAGGATTTGTAGAGGGGGGGTTTCCACACCACGCCGCCAGTGGGCGTGACCAGCATGAATGGGGGCGTGGCTATAATTTTAGACAGTGCTTGGCTGCTCCCCAACTCTTCCTATCCCCATAATATACATGGGCAATGCTGCGTGTACTACTGTTAGGTGCACGCAGCTCTCCCTTTTCAAGCAGAGCCGGGTGAAGCGGGAGCAAGGTCCAGCCACCTCAATTATACATTGCCTTGCCTTAGGCTTGGAGAGGGGTTTCCAGGCACTAGGAAATCCCCCCCCCCCCCCTCGGTTTGCCTATGATTGGGTCTGTACAATCTGCCGGATAATCCCAAGATTTGTGACCATAACTTATATTACAGCATCTTGTGCAGGAGTTTAGGATGAATCACGTAATGAATGCACTAGACCTTTATTGTCTATCACCTTATATATTGTGAGTTAAATCAATATCCATAGGAATGTTGTGTATCAATTTCCCGATTCCCAGTAAATTGATAGACGGAATATCTGTGTGTACTCTAAACCCACTGGAAGGAGTCACAAGCTGAGTAGGAGCCGGTCGAGTTTTCCTGTTTGTAATATTTTAGTTTTGTAGATGTCGTCTTGTACTCTGTGGTCATGACCCACAGTGTCTTATTTAAGCTTTGTGAATTATGTGTTGATTACTATAGAATGGGACAGGGGAGAGGGACGCTCGTTAGCTTGTGTTGGTAGAAGAAGACAAAGCTGTTTTCATTGTCCTCGTTCTAATGGAGCGGTTTTCTCTAAGCAGGAATATGATTTAAATGAGATGAGAAGCTTGTCGGAAAATGCTTGTGCACAGGTCTGTTCTCTTCAGCCTGAAGTACGGTTACCGGGCTGTAAAAACACGTGTTGCACTGACAATACCCGTGTGCACACACTCTGAAGAAAAATTAAAATGTATCACCACAAATGCAGCAGTACTGTCTACACGTACACTACAGTATTCCGCTACGTCCTTAAAGAGTAACTGAGAAATGATGTGGAGTAACTAACAGCATTATGCCGGGTGCTACAACTTACAATAATAACACCTGGTAATTAAATTGGGACTTATGCCTGAAATTGCCTGCTTAAAACACAGACAACTCAGAAACACACTGTTGCAGCCATTTGACAGATAGGTTGGATAAGGACTGACACATCTGTAGACACAGAAACAAACTGTGGACTACACTGACTGTTTCCATGGTAGCAGAGGCTTCTACTGAGAAGTTGTCTTTAACAGTCTGTCAAATGGCAGCAACAGTGTGTTTCTTAGATTTCAGCAGTTCATTTCCACCCAAAAGTTATACTAAAAATGCGGACAGATTTAGAGTTGGGAAGGGGAGTGTCTTGGCTCGACTCTAAATTAAAGCTGCAAAATCTGAGCTGGGCCACTCACGACTTCGCCTTAACCTTAATAACACCGACCACACCCAAATGTCTTACAGATGAAGTCCCCAGGTTGCTGTCAGCTATGAAGAATGCTACAATAGTGACTCCTTGGCTTATTTACAGAGCAAAACATCATCAAACACAAACACTACATTTCTAACAGCATGAGCGTTATTTCCTACAGGACAGATAACTACAAGTTCCAGCATGCCCATCTGGCATTTGGATGGACATGCTGGGACTTATAGTTCCAAAATACACAGTTTTGCAGGTCTTGGTTTTAGAGACAAAAGCGTCAAAAACAGGAATTAGGCAGCTGACACTTGTTGGGTGAGTTTCGTGGCATTTTTCACCAGGGGCAAATTAGCTGTCACTGGGGGGTGGAGCAGTCAGGTACTAGGCGTCTACTGCGTGTGCACATACATGTATAGAGCCTGCTGACCGTCTGTGTGTGTGTCTCTTGTCTCCAGCCAGCCTCCAGCCAGCGCTACCCTGCACAGACTGACCGATGTGAAGAGGGTACTCCCAGCGCTCTGCGTGCGTTACAGCAGGATGCGGGAACCAGCCAGACCGTTCTCCTGCAGATGGGCGCAGGGATCCTGTAAGTCACTTTCTCAAACTCTGTTTTTAACACAGACGTCACCTAAAGTGTGATTGTTAATACTAATTACCCCATAGTGTGTAAGTTTATTCAAAGTACCCCCTGATCTGAGCTTATACCGAGCCACGTATGCATTTAAAGTAATCTAAACTGATTCTTGTTCTACATTTTTAATTCTTTGCTTATAAATGTCGTTTTTTTGAGTTAAACATAACAGACTGAAGTATCCCCTTAATCTCAGACGCCCCTTGGTCACATAGACAGCAGATTACAGCAGACTGACTTCCTCACTGTCACTTAGGGTCTATTTATCAAACTGTTCTTTTTTAGTTTGCCCCATCTATTAAGGGGTTAATGCTAGTTATGGCCGGAGGTAACTCCAGCCAGTAACCACATTCACCTGGTGTCTCCTGCGATAACTCTCTCCATGCAAAGTGTTAGCACCCTCGATACCGGGAGATCCGTAAGTTCAGCCTCACTGCTCCCGCCCAGTACCGCGCAGATGTCCAGCAAACTCTCATTGATAAATTGCGACGATAGGTGGTTTTCTATGATGGCGATAAGCCGCGATAGCACATCCAGTACTATCACCCTGTCTTAGTAAATTGACCGGTCAGTAACAACTAATTGAGGTGACATAAACGCATTGTTGGTGGAAGGAGAAGGGCTGTCAGGACACATGAATTGCAGACACCGGAGGCTGCGCTGCAGGTCGCTGTGACGCACTCTGCGCCCTGGCATTGTAGCCATTGTGTCTCTACAGTGTGCGTCTGAAGTACGTGCAATAAAAGCCGTGAAGCGTGTGCATTTTATGCGTGTTTTGTTGTACACGGCTGACCTGACAATCTTAAACATTAGAGATTGGTGAAACCAATGAGATACTAAGCTGATAAAATAATATAATTATCCCTACAGCGGCCATCTTCCTTTTTTACACTGCAAGAATGTTTATGGCACCTCTCTCTCTCTCATTTGCATATTCTGCCATCGGCATTAGGGAGGGGCTACCAGCAAAACGCATAGGGAGGGAATGGATAGAGAGATATATCAGTAAATAAGATTATACAGCTGCTTTGATTTAGTATACTGTCATTATATGTACTTGTTATACAGAACGGGATTCTCTGTGCACCATTAGTATGCTGTAAAGTGACTTATATGGAAAACCATCTAAGAGGGCATCCCATCTTAGACAACTTTCTGTTATTGGCATCCGGGAGACCCTGGGGAGGGCAGAAGGGGGGGGGGGGGGAATCTTGTCATTTCTGCCCCGTCCCCGCGATGAAATCATCATTTTGGCTCCCAATGGGCAGGATGCGGGAGACTTGCCTGCTCTCCCAGGAGTCCGGGAGACCTAGCCAAAATTCAGGAGTCTCCATGACATTCAGGGAGAGTTGGAGCATCCCTATGTCCGAGACATACCGTGATCTGGTATAACAAAGTAAATATCATGGGAGAGAATGTTGCAGTAATAACTCTTAAAAAACAAATTATAGTAAAATGTCCCTTTTGCAGAAAAATAGACAGAAACTGGTTATTCTGGTCGTAGTCACAGAGACCGCCTGTGGGTGACGGCTTCGGCTTTTCCCACAGGTGGATAGTTTGGTCTGACACAGGACAGTTCTTGTTTTACATGTCTAAATGTTGGGCGCTATGTGTGTGATATAATCATTTTGAGATCTGACAACAAGTCAAAGGAAAAAAAAAATGGATGTTACTGTAAGACCGCCTAGGACCTATAAATAGCCACAAATGTGCAGAAATATTTAGTTCACACATATATTTATAAATCAACTCAAGGGCTGTTTTCTTAATTACCCTGCACAGGCAGAGACTTTTCTGGAATATATATATATATATAACTGAATATTATAGCAGGTCGCGAGCTGTTGGGGGTTTGTGTACACATTGTATTTACTGGTAGTTCCTGCAGATTGTGACATTAAACTGCGCAGCCTCAGATAGATCTGTAATCAGCACAATTGTTCCACTCGTATCTAAGTGATTTTATTTGCTAGCGAGTAAATCCATAGTAGGATATTTATATATATATAGTGTATTACTGCCCTAAATGGATGTGTTTCTCCCCCATATCTATGTGGCAGGTTGTCTGTCCCAGTCTTGGGCTGAAAGCTGTTTACAAAACTATTTGGCAGCTAAAACTTCTTCACTTGGCATCAGGGTGAATCTACAAAGTGGATCGTAGCTCTAAACCATCCAGAACAGTTCTGATTTGCAGACCCTATAAGGAGGCGGGCTCATGAGGAAGTAGGCGGGCCTCCACTGAAAAATGGGCGTGGTTGGGTGGTTGTGGTGTGAGTTGGGGCGTGGTTTGCACTAGTCAGAGGGTCGGGCTTATTTTGTCACAATTTTGTCTGAATAGAGTAGGCTTCAGAGCATTTAATGATTTTATGTATATACTTTAAAAAAATTGTAGGAGTCAAACATAGAAACATGGCCAGAAATGTTACTTCTAGTTTGCAGAACAATACTCAGCTTTGCTACTTGAGCTTTTTGACTTGTCACAGCCGCTGACTTCTATTTGTGACGGATAGGAGAAGAAATACTCCTTTAGGTTTCTAAATGAAGCTAAACAGTGTAAAATCTTGTGTGTCATTTAAGAACGCTTGGAACTAACCTGAGCATCTAGTTGGCTGAGCAGAATCTATATGTTTATGTACATTGTATTTCAATGACAGAAATATCTGCATGCACTTACTGTAAGTGACTGATATGGGGTACAGAATGTTTAAGGTCTTTTGATAAATACCTTCCCCGATCTTCAGGTAGAATGAAACCAGAGACATGTACAGCACTGAAATGGTTATTGGAACAAATGTTCAGTCTGTATCTATCTCTCTTAAGTCAGATGCATTTATCAGACGTCCGCGGGGGAGATGAGGCATTAAAGAGAAGCAACTAATCATTTATCTAATGAAAGATTCATACATCTCACTTGTGTCACTTTGAAGCTAAATAGGAAAATTCACAGCAAAAGGAGAAACGCTGTCTGTACCACCGTCCCCACCCCTATACCCTGGGGGTCCCCCACAGCCAGACGAGGTTGTCCCCAGAGTGGAGGCGCAGGAAGGTGACATTTCAGAACAGCTACAGTACAGTTGTCTAGGGTCATAACTAGGGCTGTGCGACAGGGATGAACGCCCAGGGCGCAACACCGAAGGGGGGCGCAGTTTAGTAATGTTTCAGGTTCATTCGGATAAAATTGAGGGCTAGGGAGGCGCTAGAATTCTAATTCACGGCTCTGCAGTTATCACCCACTCCCCGTCTCCGCACCTTGGACTGGGGGCTGTATAAAGGAGCCAGGGTAAAGATGGTGATACACCAGCCCAGAGACAAAATTATGGGTGACCATACTGGAGATGATCCAGATGTTCGTCTCTATGGTCCCTTCCGGCTCCACTGATGCCTGTTAGTGCACGGTGACTACAAACCAGGGGTCGAAGTGGAAATTTAGAAGTGGCGGTATGACACACCTCCCACAAACGCTGGACGATAGCGGTCATCTGTATTTACAGCCACGCCAATTTCAATAGAATCATTATCTGGAATCCTGGTCGTCTAAGGGCCACGGATACTGCAGTATTAGGTCAATGAAACAAATTAGAATTTCTGTAGGGCACGTGGGTTCAAATTATTATGTGCATAGTGTGTTGTTTTGATACAAATAACTGCTGCTATTTATGTGCTCTGCTCAGATTGCGAGAAAACATAAAGTTATCCAGGACCGCGGCAAGCTGGCTCAGGCACACGCAGAACTGCGGAGACTGTGCCAGCGATAAAACAAATCAGAGAATACTGATTTATAGGTCTCCTAATCTCACATGATCGGTCTGTTACAATCCAGTCGTCTGTCTCTAATATCATTATCTGTTACCATTAAAGGAATAAATATTCCATTGACAGGTGAGAGAGTCAGGATCTTATATCTGCAGACGCTGCCGGAGTCAATTCTGTTCGCAGACCACCCACCATCTCTAGAATACGATGTAACAACTGCTGTAAACGTAGCACATGGATTAAAGTCCGGAGCGTTCAGTGTACAGAGAGTGTACTATGGAAGTGTGTGTGTATGGGGGGTCGGATGGGGGCTGTAATGTGTGAGATGGTGGAGTTATAAAATATGAGAAAGTGAAATTGGGGATTATATTGTGTTCTCGGTTAACGTGTCGGGTTATAACAGGAGGTGGAGAATGAGGGGACTAAAATATGGGGGTATAATATGTGTGGGATTGAATTAGGGCAAACTCAGTCCTCAAGAGCTACCAACAGGTCATATTTTTAGGGTTTCTATCTGTAGAAACAGATGGGATCATTACTGACCCAGCCAAATGATTGACTCATCTGTGCACAATTAAAGAAATCCTGAAAACATGAACTGTTGGTAGCTCTTGAGGACTGAGTTTGAGCATCTCTGTAATAGGTGGTCTTATAATGTATAATGGGTGTAGAGCAGACTGTTTAGGGGAAATAACTGGGGGGAGTCATGCATATTGATACAATATGCACAATATATACAATCACACGCTGCCCGCACCCTCTCAGTAAACCGTGCCACGACAGGGCCCACGTCTCTCGTTCCTGCTCGTCTACAATTCTCACTTTGTAAATTATTTATGGGAACGATCGGGTGCTTATGGCGTCTCTTACACGGCTCAGCTTTCAGCTCTTAGAGATGAAATTATACCAGTCTGACTTGTATCCCCGACCGGGGGGCATCTGGTCCCATTGTGGGCTACCTTGGGCTGAGTCACTGGGCTACCTGCTAAAATTTGCCAACCAGCCCCCGCCAATCTCCCCAGATCATGACACCCCGCCAGTCCCCCCCGCCTTTAACCTGCAGCATGAAAATAACCATCAGGTGGCGCTGTAGTTCACCCTCTGTGGGTCCTCCTGCTAGAAATGCAGATTGTATCAGACGTTTGTGAGCCGCGCTCTCCATCTGAACCGCGCTTAGTCCCAGATACCGCGGGTATAAGAAGTATTGATCCTCTTTGGCAGTTTTCACATTTTTTTATCTAATTTTTTTTTCTTATATCACAGAATCAAAATAAATTTAATTGAAAATCCTTTCACTTATCAACACAAAACACTAGGTAGTGTCAAATAAAAAAAAACAACAAACCTTTTCTTAATTACAAATAGGTGAGTATTGTTTGGTTTTATTTTAATATTCAGACTAAACCCTGCTGCAATCAGAGGCTACAAATGAATTCATATTAATTAGCAGACAGCACGTTAGGGAACCTGCGGATAGTATGTTCCTCTCTCTCCAGATGTATATAAGGTGTCAGACCTTAGTAGATATTTATTATGTATTTCAGGGTGAGTGACAGCAGTAACAATGACCCCCGGGTCACGTCCTCTGGATGTGGTGTGTGTTACTCTGTAACCAGCTTCTGTCTCTCACACTTTATCCTCAGAACAATAAGATGTGTCCGTTCATTCATCATTAATCAGATGTCATTGTGTTGTATATTTATCCCCCAGTGTAGGTGCACACGGACAGGCAGGGAGTCTCGCTGTACTTATAGGTTAATGTAAAGGTATTATATTACATAGTATAACCAGTATATAGGGGATGGGGTGTGATTGGGTTTTAGGACGGGTTTGGGAGATGATAGAAGGTTTAGTGCTGAGATTTAGGGTGTGGAGAAGCTCAGTTGGGGCTCCCGTCATTTTGAAATGAAATAACAGGCGTGTGGGGGAAGAAGGGACATACTTTAATAGGGAAGACATGGGGGGGCCCAGGGAACTGAGATACATGGGAGATGGGCTATTAGTTTATGCAAGTGGATGCTGGCTGTAGTACAGCTGTGAGTGTACGGTGTGAGTGCACAGTATGTGAGTGTCAGTGTATAGTGAGTGGGAGTGCACCATAGGTGTGTGTGAGTGTACAGTGTGAGAGTATGACTGTACAGTATGTGAGTGTAAAGCGTGAGTGTACACTATGTGAGTGTACAGTATGTGTCTGAGTGTACAGTATAAGTGCGAGTACAGTATGAGTGAGTGTACAGTATGTGAGTGTAAAGCGTGAGTGTACACTATGTGAGTGTACAGTATAAGTGTGAGTGCAGTATGAGTGTGAGTGTACAGTATGTGAGTGTACAGTATGAGTGTGAGTTTACAGCATGTGAAGAAAGTGTGAGCGATCACGATGGGACAATATAACTGTGTATGGGGGTAGTCTGAGCATTTGTAGATGTTCCTGCTGTCTGCACCTCTTTTAGAACCAAATCAACTTGTCCCTATTTTCTGCCAAATTGTCCCTCTCTTGGGGCTGTTCTGTAAATCTGGGTGTGTTTATAAGGTATGTTGCTATGTGATTACTCCAGCGATACGGCGGATACAATAAAATCACTTAATCATCGCAATTTTAAAAAACAATTTGGCCTGAAGCGGTGGTGGGCCACACTGCCGGGGCTGTCCCCGATACGTCAACTGCCCCTCCTTGGCCGTTTTGGCACACGGTAGGGGGGTAAATGAAACAGGCTCAGAAGAGGCTCCCGGGGGGAGCATGACCTGCATAGCCCAGCCCCCTCACCTCTGGGACCGCCCCACTAAAGCTACTAAACGTTACCCTCAGCCAATCACAGGAATTGGTGAATCATCTTTTCTTGAGAGAGAAGTTATTGCAACATTTATTTGAATTTTAAACATGACGGATACAAATTGTTATTTTATGCTGTAAAGAAAAAAAATAACATTCTAAGCTGGGTGACCCCTTTAAAACTATATGCAACTTATAAGTCCCTCACTAGACTATGTCATGTGAAACTCTTCTTACTGTCCTGTGGTTTCACATAATTCAATCACATTCCGTTCTGTTATTCTCCTATTTTAAGAAACTCAAATAAAAACAGCTCTTCACCCAACTGGAAATGTCTATTAAATGAAAACATAGGGAAATATAAAACAATCTGCATGGTCACGGGACATTAATGGTAGATTGGAGGATTCAGTGAGGCAGATCTCTGTTCATTTGTCATCAGGAAAACCATTTATTTCTTCCATGAGTTAACGTTGCTCAGATGGGTGAGAATAGACCAAACAGAACAAAGGTTTATACATCTATATATAAATATATCTCACTTAGTATATTAAACATTTTACCTACACACAATGGAGCCGGTCATTCTGTATCCTGAACTAGCTATGAGAACAGACTATACATCCACCAGGACAGAGGGGCATCACCAGTATTAATCATTAAGTGCCTCTTCTAACCAAATTCAGATAATTTCATTTAAAAAGTGTGAAATCTACAATTATACAATTGTTTCCTCAATGAAACGGGTCATATATACGATCTTATGGGATGTACTTGATGTGGATCACGCTGATTTATAAGTAATATCATCATCAATTATTTATATAGCGCCACTAATTCCGCAGCGCTGTACAGAGAACTCACCCACATTAGTCCCTGCCCCATTGGAGTTTACAGTCTAAATTCCCTAATATACACACACACACACACAACGAGAAAGAGACTAAGGTCAATTTGATAGCAGCCAATTAGCCTTGTAGTATGTTTTTGAATTGTGGGAGGAAACCGCAGCACCCGGAGGAAACGCACACAAACACGTGAAGAACATACGGTTTGTTAACCAATCTGGGAGCAAGGTTTAGTAGGGTCTTGCTGGTATATGCCACCTAAATCATTATGGCCCTGATGCTGAGTTTGAACACATTTGCGTCCAAAACGCAGACACAAAACGCATTCACCAAAAAATACACATTTAAGTGCATATACTGAGTTGCACTCTATTTTTTTTGTTTTAGAAATGTGGACGTCCCTTTAAATGGATTATTCATTGTATAATTATTCTTTACTTATCCATCCACCCTCATCTACTTTACTCTCTGATTGTAACGGTGAGGAAAGAGACAGACTGAGCAAGCATTCTGGCAGTATAAACAGTACACTCTCTCCCAGTAGCTGTAGGTAAAGGAATAAAAGCCTGTACAATACAAAGGTTTCTTTCTCCCCGATACCAGTGTGGTTTTATGTTGGAACATCCAGCCTAGTACTGCAGAAGAACGTTCAATAATTATGCGATTAGATGGAGGTGTTTGACGTAGGATGACGTTGGTTCAGTTGGATAATGAGCAGGAAAAAGTAACTAAGATAAAGTGAGTAAACAATATCTTGCAACAACTGACAGTAATATTCTTGTTCTTTTGCCCTCTCTTTCTCCCATTCCTCTTTCATCTTCTTCTACATCTTCTCTTGGATCCTCATTACCTTTAATGTCAATGTGCCTTTAACTTCCTTCTCTTCATTTTAACCGCTCATCTTCTATCTCGTCCATTCTCCTCCGCTCTCCAGTCTTCGTCTGCTCTCTCTCTCTCTGTGTCGCCTCCTCCCTCCTCTCCTGCCCCCCATCTTGTACTTGTAACAGCAGCAGCATGGAGGTGGACTGCAGTGGGCGAGGGCTGACTTCCGTACCCCCTGACGTCCCCCCGGGTACCCGAATCCTCCTGCTCCTCAACAACCGCATCAGCTCCATGTCTGGAGGGACCTTTTCCAATTTGACGTCCTTACACCGTCTGGACCTCTCCAACAATTTCCTGGACCAGCTGCCTTCGCAGCTTTTCGGGGAGCTGGGAAACCTTACAGAGATCCGGCTGCGCAACAACAGTATCCGTAGCCTGGAGCGTGAGCTCCTGCAGGGCCTGTTGCAGCTGCGCAGACTGGACCTCTCCCTCAATTTCTTGTCTCTGCTGCCGCCTGGGCTCTTCGATGACCTCCCGCTGTTGCACTGGTTGTCTTTACGCTCCAATCGGCTGCAGAACCTGGACAGGATGACCTTCGAGCCTCTGGGCAGCTTGGAGAACATCCAGCTGGGGGACAACCCCTGGGAGTGTGACTGTAACCTGCGCGACTTCAAACACTGGATGGAGTGGTTCTCTTACCGCGGTGAGTGACAATGTGACGGGGAACAGCTCGAATCATTCCATCACTGTATGATTTATTTTCTTCTAAATTAATCAGTCACTGACAATGGATACAAAGTAACATGCGCTGTCCTGGGCTTTACAAGGGATACATGCTCTAGCCAGTTAGTTTATATCATAGCAGAGCAAATAGCAGCAGCAGCAGCTATTTATATAGCGCCACTAATTCCGCAGCGCTGTACAGAGAACTCACTCACATCAGTCCCTGCCCCATTGGAGCTTACAATCTAAATTTTCTAACACAGAGAGAGAGAGAGAGACTAGGGTCAACTTAATAGCAGCCAAATAACCTACTAGTATGTTTTTGGAGTGTGGGAGGAGACCAGAGCACCCGGAGGAAACCCACATAAACACGGGAGAACATACAAACTCCTTACAAAAAAGGCCATGGTCAGGAACTGAACTCATGACCCCAGTGCTGTGAGGCAGAAGTGCTAACCACTGAGCCACCGTGTTGCCCCATTGTGGCTCACAAGCACACCATACACACCTCAACACCACCACACCCACCCCATCACCACCATCACCCACACACCCCTCCACCACCATACACACCCCAACACCACCACGCACAACCCATCACCACCATCACCCTCACACACACCCCATCACCACCATCACCCACACACCCCTCCACCACCACACACACCCCTCCACCACCACACACACACCTCATCACCACCTACACACCCCTCCACCATCATACACACCCCAACACCACCACATACACCCCATCACCACCATCACCCACACACCCCTCCACCACCACCACACACACCCCTCCACCACCACACACACACCTCATCACCACCATCACCTACACACCCCTCCACCATTATACACACCCCAACACCACCACACACACCCCACCATCACCCACACACCCCACCATCACCCACACACCCCTCCACCACCACACACACCCCAACACCACCACACACACCCCAACACCACCACACACACCCCATCACCACCCACACACCCCTCCACCACCACACACCCCATCACTACCGACTCTATAGGGCTTCTTTTTTTTTTTTTTTTTACAAACATTGCGTTGAAGCAAAATAGACAGAATAAGCTAAGGGTTATAAAGTGACATCAGACAAAACTTAAAGGGTAACACCACACAGAAATGGTGCCTAATTGAAATCATTTTGCTGGGCACAAAAATTAACTCCCGATACTTGAAATAGGACATTTTCCTGAATTTACCTCCTTAAGATTCAGAAACATACTGTTGCTCCCATCTGGAAGGCTGTGAATAATTAAGGCTCCTTAGGAACATCTGGAAACATGGTAATACAAGGAACTGTATTGATTGTTTCAATTTACAGATTTTGCTAAGTGATGTCAGTTCTCTCACAATCTCTATATAGCAGCAACAGTCTGTTTTCTGAGATTTGGACAGACAGTTTCAGGCAGAAGTCATATTTCAAGTATCAAAAGTTATAATTATAGTCTTATAGCTTTAACAGCCAGCATAATACTTTTAATTACTAAAAATCCTTTAGACAAAACCCCATAATGTCCCACAAATTGAAATGTAATGTATCATTGTAATGTAATTAGTAAGAAAGATTTCAGTTATTTATATATTTTTATTTTATTTTTTTATATTTATTTTTATTCTTTTTTTTCCCAAAATTGTGATGCTTTGTATTATCTCATAACTACCTGAAGTTACAGCTGTCTATAGAAAGTATTTAACGGACCTCAGCAGCAGTAGCAACGGTGACACCTAGAGGTTAGGAGGATGTACTACACTCCCTTAAAAATAAATGTTGCCATTTCTTGATAAAATTTGTCAGATGTATCGCCGGACAAGTTAGTATAAATCCTAGCAAGCACTGGTTAAAACCATTAATTCCACAATGTTAGTCATTCTAGAAATGATTAATCTCTATGGTTACTTCTTCCCCCATAGACACTAAATGCAGATTTGCCGTTCAGTACGAGCAACGGATCTACCACAGAGATCATTCACTTCTACAATGGCAGGTGTTATGATTGTGACATTTTAACAGTATTTTTTCAGGTATACTTCTGGATAATGAATATATGGAGCTTTGGAAAGACCTGTGTGCATTGAAAACCTATTTATTCAGTTTAAAAATGTAAAAAAAAAAGGTTGAAATATTCTCCCATATAAGATCCAGTTACTTCTGTTTTCCAGATTTAAGAGTTTTGTAAACAAGTGTCATTGTGTTATAAACCTGTTTCTTGTCACCGGGAGAATTATGTGCTCAGTCTGTCACAATATACAGTATGTTATGTTACAATCACGGCATCTGTTACTATAACTGAACGATTCTTACGTGGATGGAAATATTACTAGAGAACGACGCGCATGGAAAACAATGTGTAGATTACTGAGAATAATTAGGGTGAGCGATCAGTCATCATCGCTCATTAGTATGAAATCTATAAGGGCCATTTACAAGCTGCAGAAACCGTGGTTCTGCCAGGTCTCCAATGTCATTGGAAAGTGTACGGGTTTTGGAAACACCCCCATGTAGTCAATCTGACCCTAGTTTTGCAAGTTAGGGGACGCACAGCAAAATGCAGTAAAAAAAAAAAGTCACATCAGTCCAATCTACTAACACTTTACGTCCAACCCCTTTACTAACATGTCTGCCCTTCACCTAAAATACTCCTTGTTTTAGCTTAATTTATGTTTGTAATTATTAGATTGAGGGGCCATCGTGTCTATATTACATGTGACACCTAGAAAGGACCTCCCTCCATCCACCCAATTCGTCCCATCGGGGGGGAGAGAAAACTCTGACCTCTCGCAGATACAACCATCTTGGGCTGCAAATTCATTCGCTTTCCTATAAAACCGGGTGGAATTGCGTAAAACTAATCTTCTGATGTGCAATAACAGAGCATGTTTACTGCGATTTGGAAGTTCAGTAGTTATTAATGACCATTTTATCTCTGTATACACATTGGGTCTGATTCACTAAGGACAGTAAGGCAAAAAAATGTGTAAGTTTTTTCCTGGACAAAACCACGTTACAATGCAAGGGGTGCAAATTAGTTTATTATTTTGCACATAAGAAAAATACTGGCTGTTATTTCATGTAGCACACAAATACTTGATAGCTTTATTTGTACACTGAAATTTAAAGTTGATCTAGGACATGTCCTACCCCAACTATAAATCTGTCCCCACATTTTAAATTTACCTACCCTCCGATGCAACATGGTTTTGCCAGGGTTCAAAGTTACTCAATTTGTTTGCCCTCCTTTACTTAATGAATGTATTTGTGATGTAATTCATAGGAACACTGGCCACTACTTGCAGTATTTAGGGGCTAATGGTCCTTTACTATGACCTGCGAGCGCTTTACTCAAAAGGGATCGATTAGTATTCCAGCATGGAATACTAATTGTCCATATTATTCATTTGTCATACTAGAACCATGTTAAATTCTGATGCACATTTGTGCAGCTGTAGACCCAGGAAATGCCCCGTTCTGCCCTATAAACAGCCCTAACCTTAAAGAAGAACTCTACCTTCACATAACTCTTTTATTCCCACAGAATATTATATCTTGTACTATCCCAGGGTAATAAAACAGATCTGATTGGACAATACTATTATCTGCGGATTCTCCTTTAAGACTAGTAATAAGACATTTGTTTTCTTCTAGTATTTTGATTTACGTTACTTAATATATTACCTCATATTTCAAACAGTTTTCCTGTCAGAAAGTAATTATCTTTCCTTCCCCCTGTGCAGCCAGTGAGGCTGAACATTGAAAATGTAAAACTTTTATGAGCTTATTATTATTAAAGATATTTGATCCTAGTTACAGAGCAAATAAACAATCTACTTTATTACTGAACTAAATAATGCATGGGGGAAATAATGAAATGTTCATAAATACCATGTACTTTCCTTGGTTAAAGCAGACAAATATCTTGTCAGTGCTTCTGTATTTTGCATTAATCCATAGCAGTAAAGAAGTCTTCAGCAGCCAACTTGCAGTCTCCTAGGTAACATGAAGGAGCCAGAGATTTATGGATTTGCATCTGAGCAGTTTTCCTATAATGGGCGCAATAACTTGCCTACACCATTTGTGAGGGCGTTTTTATGGTTCTATACGGCAACAGAACCCCTACTGATCGACTAATATGTTGGAAAGGACGGGGGTGTCAAGAAAGAGGAAAACCTTTTCAGAAACAGGGCAAATTGCTACATTTTTACCTCCAACATCAATTTACAAACCCAAAGAAAATAATATATATTATATGCATATATTATATATATATATATATATATATATATATATATATATATATACACTGTTGTAATTATATGCTATGTATCTTATTTTAATTATATATGATATGGGTTATGGGCATTCTGAGTGTTAGAAGTTAGGGGAAGCGTAGACTCAGTAGCGCAGTACATTTTTATATAATAACGTAACCAGTGATCTACGGTGCTGGATAAACTAACAAACTAAACTACAAATTGCAAAAGAAAGAGACTTATAGGGGCATATTCAATTGTTTTGAATCCCCGTGGTGTTAAAACTATTACAGTTATTACGGTAATAGTAAGCTGGATTTCAGCTCTCCCTGAGCCGCGAGCTGAAATCCAGCAAGAAAACTACAGCAATAACGGTATTTACGTGCACTATTACCGTAATGATGGTAATAGTGCACACGCCACGAGATTTTTTGCGTTTTCGCCAACAATTGAATATGCCCCACAAAGTGTTTGTTATTTTCATTATTCTCCTAGGACCTGAGTGATTAAGGAGAGCAAAGCATAAAAAAGGAATAACTTTGGACCTGGGCAAAACCATGTTGCATTGGAGTGGGAGGTAAATTTAAAATGTGTGGACAGATTTATAGTTGGGGTAGGGCATGTCCTAGATCAACTTTAAATCTCAGTGTAAAAATAAAGCTATCAAGTATTTGTGTGCTACATGAACAGCCAGTATTTATCTTATGTGCAAAATAATAAACTAATTTGCACACCTTGTATTGTAACGTGGTTTGTCCCAGAGAACATTTTTTTGTCTTACTTTCCTTAATGACTCAAGCTCCTAAAAAATTCATGAGCCATCAGGACTATCCTCATTCAATGTTTCTTTCATACATTTAAATGTGTTTTACTTTATTGGTAAAACTGTGCGTACAATGGCTTTTCGCAAAAGGATTTGTAGGAGTGCACCCAACACCACCTTACTCATTATAACCCTCCCCCCGATCCACACAGGCCCTGAACCACTGTAGACGCAGGCGCTTCATCCGCAAATTCTGGGGCTCCCCCATACAAATGGGCGCAAATGTGTAAAAATAGGTGGACGACTTCTCAGGACTTGCGCTGCTCTGCGCAGTTTTGTAATTTTATAAATTGATCTTAATATATCAAATAGTTTTGAAAAAATTATATAAATATTTGCACATGATTTCAGCTCTTCATCAAAAGAATGAAGAAGCCTTAAGGATATTTTTTGGGTCCTCCCTAAGAGTTTTACTAACTTTTGCTTTTATTATTTATTACTGGTTAAGCTGTTCTTGTCTGTAATAGTCGTGTCCACATTTTGTCTCTACAGGAGGCAACATAGACGAGCTGCAATGCACCCTACCCAAGGAACTGCGGGGGAGGGACATACGTACAGTCCCGGTTGAGATGTTTAGCTACTGCTCACAGTTGGAGGATGAAAACAATTCAGGGCCAGCAGAGAGGCCGGCTCCGCCCTGCACTAAGACAAGTCCCACCCACGCGGTGCCAGAGTTGGCGTCAGACTGTCCTCAGAGGCAAAGGTATCGCCCAACTAGTGTTCGGAGAGCCATTGGCACCGTGATAATCGCTGGGGTGGTTTGTGGTGTGGTCTGCATTATGATGGTGGTGGCAGCAGCTTACGGATGCATCTACGCTTCCCTTATGGCAAAGTACCACCGAGAGTTGAAAAAACGTCAGCCCCTTATGGGCGACGCCGAGGGGGAACAAGAAGATCAGAGGCAAATCTCGTCTGTTGCATGAGTAACGCACTCTAACGCTACCACAAGTGGCTGCTACAACGTATCTAAGTTGGGGAGTAAGAGGTTGCAACAAGGTGCACCCTAATTCAGCAGCAAAGTAGTTAAATAAAAAGTCCTATTTAGCAACCTACAAAGGGTGCAAAGCAAAAGCGTTCAGTCATGCGACATCGTATTCTACAGTTCGTGGAGCAGGGATCTGGGAAGACAACTAAAACAAAACTGAATCAATCTTTAGTTGCAACTGATCTGATGGAACAAAGAATGACACTGTCCGGATTTACCAGTGCCCCAAAAACATAAATGTCACAAGGTCTTAAAAAAGACAATACATCCAAAAACATCACAAATCTGACTGGATGGACAAGAAGTCAAGCACTTTTGTGGGTGCCGAACAGAACCCTTCAATACAAATTACTGCATACAAATCGAGGTGCAAAGGAGTGTGAAAATGATTAATATTTTGGGACAGAACACTTAAAACTCCACCTTTTTAACCGTTTGACATTTTGATTGCCGATAAGCTTGTTTCCAGTTTCTGAGCTGATGGACGAGTCTGATCTCGGAGACCTGTGCCTAACGGTAGATCTGATCCCCAGCAATAAGATCTGAGCAAAGCTGAGATCACCTGTACAGTACGGCAGCTGTTACTGAAACTCGGAGACAATATATTTTTCTGGTAATTATTTCTGCAACTCCAGGTCGTAGCCTGCCCCACTCACTGTCCACACAGAAGCTGCAATAAACCTGATGATCCCCCACCCACTCATTGCGTCTCAGTCGAAAAAGACTTTTTCTTGTATTCATTTGGCAAATAGTTTTGTAGGTTTGGTTTTTTTGGACTGATGTATGATATAATCAAGGGTGTTTCATAATGACCCTCCTGGTTCCATCATCAGAGGCTGCAGGGGCTCAAATACTACAGTGATTTATTTCAATCATCTTTAATGCCACTTTCCACATGTCGCTACCACAATGCCGTGGGCTCAGCTTCCAGCTGTGCGGCTCTGAGTGACTGAGGGCAGACGCGGAGCTACCTCTGGCTCCGCAGCGGACGTCAAACGCCAACTCCCAGAATGCATTGCCGGCTAAAGAATTAATAGTCACTGTCAGAGCATGCTGGGCATTGTAGATCAAACTTAGCTTTAGACCCACAAGATGTACAGTGCTGATTGACAGCAGATTAACGACTAATGAAGAGCACTGCGCTTATCTTTACCAGCGTCATGTAAACATACAGTAAACATGGTTGGACGACTAAATGGTTCTGACCAAGGATGTCACTTCTTTTCATTTTGTTACATCTTCATTTCTCATATTCCTGGATCATTGTATTTTTTTCTTTTATTTGTTTTTTGTTCTTTTTGAGTGGAGGGTTTTAAAGATGTCATTTAAGAACAATGTCTGCCGTTCAGTTGTCTCTGCTTAATCGCTACAGCTTTGAAATGACTGACAGTTGTCTCACCAGTCTTGATATATGAAAGCTGGGACTTTTAATCATTCACCGGTTGGAAGGAACCGCGCCTCAGGTCACGCCCACCTCTTCCCAGGGCCACGGTGCGCAGTAGCGGCTGATACATTTACAGAATAAGGTGAATCGTGGATACCTACCAGACGCAACCTGTGGTTTCGTACACTGTGTGATTTAAAAGTTGGTGTATTTTTTTCCCTCTTTAAATAAGCACAGAACAGTATGACATAATATGGAAAGAGACTGGAATTTACGTCATTGTAAAACAATATATTTTTATATTACATAGGATAGATTTATTTGCCTCACTCCTCAGTTGCTCATCCATTGTCCAAACCCCCACCGTCCGTCTTTACAGTGTAAGCCCAGAAGAATGTACAGTCTGTGCAACTGACGCACTTTATATAAGGTAATAATATTATATGTGGTACCTCATATATTAGAACCCAGAATTAAAGCACTTAGTAACGTAACTCAACTTCACTATGATTTAAGGAAAATTACCCTATGTTTGAAGGGGAAATGAGTCCCTTTCTTTCCTCCTCAACACACAATGGGAGAAAGCGATTTTATTGTTCATGAATCATAAGTTCTAGCGAGCTGATAGGCTGCATTGTGAATATTAGTCCCGTCCCCCCAACCCCAACATGTCTGTAGGCAACTGGCAAATCTATAAAAACAGATATTTGTAACCCTCTACATACAGAGGTGGACACCTACATGTTATAATACAGTATAATATTCAAAGTAATGGAACTTGGGTAGCGGGTTGAGAGTTTCTGGTTTGGATCAGTAGTGGCCAAACCATGGCCAGTTCCGGATTCAAATTTGATCAACTATGCTTAAACAGGCATATCCAGAAACCCTGGACTGATGGTATACATGACTGAGCACCAACTGTTCCTCTTCTAAATGTGACCTGTTCTAGATCTGGGCCATAGCTTCACGGGGCTGTTTTATTAAAAATGCAAAAGAAGCATTTGCCACGAGCCCTTAGGTCATGGCACCTACCAACAAATATCTTAGTAAAGGAGAATAGAGAGAAGATATGAAAGAGCTTGTATCTCAAGAAAAGACAACTTGTTGCAAAGTGGATCTGCAACTTACACACAGCGGTGGTAGGCATTTTGTGGGCTGAATCAGTATACCGGCTATCAGTGGCTAGGAACGAGATACATCAATGAAGCATTGCTTAATATTCTGACTAATATTCATGAGGTCTGACTAAAATTCATGAGTGTGACTAATATTCATGAGGTCTGACTAAAATTCATGAGTGTAACTAATATTCATAGGGCCTGACTAATATTCATGAGTCTTGGCTAATAGTCATGAGGCCTAATTTTCATGAGTTATTGTTTCCTAGTGAACTGTTGGCTGCATTTGCATGAAAATGTAGATGACAGATCCACTTTAAATGGGGAGTTTCAATTTTTAATTGAGTTACTTGACCACAATGATCCTTTACACGAGGAAACATAAAAATAAAATTAATAATTGTTTTTTACTGCTCCTGAGAAAATACTGATACAGCAAGTGATATATTCTTGGAGTATGGTTCCTAAATCCCATTTGCTTGTGGGCTACTGTGAATTTTTTAGCTATGGTGGACAGAAAACAAAGAGGGGTCAAACTGTCCCCCAAATTAGCAGTGGCATTGTCAAGGATGTCTTCCTCTGTACTCTGTCTGCATAATCATGCTGTAATTAGACTTAATTTAAATTCATGAGAATATAGTCAGTGAATTCACTAGGAACCAGTGACAACACTGAGGCATGAGGCACAAATAAACAAAGTGCCTCTTGCCTCAGTGACCGGATAGGCTGCATCTTCATGAATACTGGTTCAGCCCACAGCACGGCCGCCTTCACTATTTATTGGTGATAGCTACGCTTTAAGATGCTCCAAAAGAATGTAAGCTAGAATTGAAGAAACAATGATGCACTAGAGGAAATCAGAACATGCTGCTGCATGAGATACAATGTATACAACACTGACGTGATCTGAGTGATAATTATGTTGCAGGGAGAAACGGGTCATTGATCCTGGGTGAGTCACATTGCAGGGACACTGCAGAGGAATCACAACCCCTGCCCTCCCCCCCTACACCCTGCCCACCCTGTGTGTGTGTCATATGTGTCGGAGGGGCACAGGATTCCAAATTATTACAGTGGTGGAGGGTAATTCCATGAACTTGTGCTTTCACTCCTATTAAAGATTGTATTTCTGTACTTTTGTGTGCGCGCTTCATTTATTTTTATGTTTTATTACAAGTAACGATTTACATGGATGACGGTGACTGTTGGACCTCCTTATAATACAAAGGAAGGTTGATTCTACAGTCAAACATAAAAAAAAACCATATAAAAAGCTCTTATCAAAGATTTGATTAAAGGAGAACACAATCTAAAGAATAAAGTTGTTTGACATGTTCAGAGTCCCACCTATTTATCTGGAACTTGATTATTAATGTCCCACTCTAGTCAGTGACTTGTTTTTAATTCATACAATCCCCCTGTTGTCTGCCTAGAAATGTCAGTCTATGCTTCAGCATTTAGAATATAGCTCAATGCCGCAGACTTTGACAAAGGTCTTCCATCATGGCAGCTTTCAGTCTGTAAAGGCTGAAATTATTGAACTTATAAAAAGGGAGCTTTAACTTAGAAGGAATAAGTAGGTTACTCTCACATTTTGAGCCTCATGTAGATTTTAAAGTAAACCCAATTACGTAGCGTAAAATAGGAATTTCCAACTCAGCATATTATGTATAATATGTCTTTTTTTCAGGGCAATTTATGCCTGCGTTTTACAAAGAAATTGTGTCTGACTCTACATGAGGCTCTTTGTGTATTTTTATAAACGTGTGTGTGTGTGTCGTGCAAATGTTCTATTCAGTAATTTTTTTACTTTTGCACTATATTTACCAATCACCCTGCAACATTTTCTATCGCAATCTGCCCCTGCAACAAGTGTTGAAAAGCTGATATCATAGGCGTGCAGGAACATAACAGAGAAAATTACAGTGTAGCCAAAACATGGCAGCCTTAAGACTGAAATAAAGTGTTCAGATGCTCCTTGTTGTAGGAGACTGGTGAGAAATTAGTGCTTCAAAGCCAGCAACGCGATGTATTTGCTGTGGGGGTTTTAGCCTACACCTTTGCGATTGTCTGGTAATAGGCCTCATTCTGAGACCATTTAAGACATTTAAATTGAGGCTATTTTTAAACCTAACACTTTTTGTAAAAAACAACCGATGTATAATATTTGTCCACCTGCCAAGATCTGTTGTAAGGAATGAGTCAGTGTAAATAGTCAAAAGCTTAACTGTAAGCACTCAAACTTTCAACTTTGCAACATTGTCGTATATGCCTCAAGGAGACTTGTTTTGAAAAGCATTAATACGTGCTGTATTTCAGCCATGAGCCAATAACTAAACAGCAAAGACCAGTTAATCTTATCAGTAATGAATGATCTGCCCATTGATGGAAGCATCCATGTTGTCATCATTGCTGCATATCACTGACTATTGATCATATGGTGATTGACAAATTGTCCTGGATGTGAACCCACTGTGCTGCCAGGGATTGGTGATACCACCTCTAATAGGAACCACAATTTTCCAAGGGACCTCTGGATTTAAGTGATAGGTGTCATTGTGGCAAAACCAAAAGTCGCCACCCTCAGAACTGGACTCACTAGGCAGCATCTGTCTATACAGAAATATAAAACAGGAATCATATGGGCCAAGGTCAGGACAGGTATAACAAGCCAAGGGTCTGGGTCATATATAAATGATCGGAGTCGAGAACAAGCCAGGTCAGTAAGAGTAAGCCAGACAAAATAGTACTTAAACATAACAAAGACTAACTAAGAACAGTTGCAGATAGTTTAGGTAGAACGTGTCCAACATCACAGGCATGCCAACCGAATAGTTACTGGGAGCTCCCAAACCAGTGCGAATATATAGAAATCACTTATACAGACGCTTGTCATGATGGATGAGCCTGCAGTGGATGGAACGTAAAGATGGGTTTGTGATATGCAGCAAATTATTGTTAACTTAATTTACTTTGAAGTCATTTAGCCGTCTGTTAACATATATTCTTATTATAAACACTTTTTGTTTGACTGCACTTATTTCTCCCTATTAGAATGAATTATTCCGATCAAAGTAACATAGATAATTGTAGTAATATTGGAACAGAAACACATCGAGATCACGCTGAGACTGCTTTCATTTAATGTAATAATCTAATAAGTTTGATTGGTTTGGGTCAATTATTAATGAGGAAAAACATTACAGAAGGAGCTGGATAATGATTTATTCAACTTTTTAAAGTTAGTGTGGTTACACTTTATGTGCCATAGGGATCTCAATGGTACAAGGGTACTCCCACGATTGAGTGATGTATCATTCAAAAAAATGATTGCGCGGTAATGGCACGTAACCACACCCCCAGATTTAGTGTAAAATGTTGCCAGCAGGTGGAGCTGTTGTATTCAGATCATATTATAAGCTCGATGTCGGACAGGAATGACGAACGTCCTCTGCTCCTGTCGAACTGGGACTATGACATCATAACACAGAGCCAAACTCCCAGCCAATCACTGACTCTGAGGAGCTGCTAGCGTCTACCCCTCCATGACAGCGGCTGGTTCTCAATGTGGGGGCATTAAAAGCATTGAATTAGTTAGACTGTATCATACATTAAATGGTTTATGAGACCCCTAAACCATGATAGCCAAGGCAACGGTCTAGTACGCTTAATAGCAGTGCTGGCGCTGGCCACACACGTTATATCTTTGACCAATGTCTGACTGTTTCCAGTCTGCTGTGACACTCAGCCATGCCTCGTGTTTTCTGTAACAGTATCGTACAGTACACTGTACTATGCTGCCATGTGTCTAGTTGTGGGTAGATTCTATACAGCCTCTATATATAGATCTGTGTAGGTGTTTCTAATGCTAAGATCTACGATTAATATGTAGTTATCTCAATTCTCTGCATTTTTGGTTAAATAATCTAAAAATGGTCATTGCATAATCCTAATTCAAGATAAACGTTACATATCAGCACTTTTTGCCGGTTGGTTCTTTGTACATAGACATCGATCTTACAGAGCTGCCACTGATTTTCCAAGTTCGCTGTGGACTTGCTCTGGGTCGTTGGTGGAATCTGATTCCCTCCTGGCGCCAGTCAGGATTATTATAAACCCCTCAGCTGTATGTGCTCATTGCCTGTGCAATAGTATTTCCTTGGTGTTTCCTAGATATCGGGTCAGCTACATTTCTTGACTTGTTTGTTAGTCAGCAGCCTCGTGGTAAGTAACTCTGGGGGACCTAAACGTGTGGACATATTACAGCGGGATCCAATTTTCCTTGCAGGGTCCTCTGGTGGAAACCCGTAAGGTCCAATAGACTAGGTGCCTCAAAGATGCCAATGTCCATTATAGAGGGTCCAGGTTAACATGCTGCATTCTGGGTGGTTTTTGATGAACCTATGAGTGTGACCATGTGTCAGCATGTCTTCTACACACGGAAGAAAGGCCATCAGTCAATACGCCATTCCGTTCCGCACTTTAGTCTTTGAGGTCAGCTGCAATAATGAGACATTTATGGCGGTGTGCTTAATTGACCAAATAAATGATAAACTGCCAGGAGTGATCTCCAAACTGGTCCCGACAACCGATTTTTTTAATGTGACCAAGATAAACGTTTCCGAGAACGTCAGTTGGAGAAGTCTCGAAGAACCAACTGCTTTTGTGAAGTTCCCAACTTTCAAGGTTCATTGTTACCACTTTCTTCCAAAGAACCCAACTTGGTCGCCCTCTTATTACCATGGAAGAACACACAGGAAGATGGCAGGAGACCCTTTGATTTTACTGTGGCATCAAAGGACATTTTCTGATTAATTGTACCCAGAAGGGATCTATACCCAGAGCCTAGGAAAGCTCAAACCCCTTTTATCTGTATGAACCCAACCAAAATGTCTTCAATTTTGATGTTTCGGGAAAGTCTTTTACAGTTCCAACTGTGTGGGATTAGCCACATATTGGACTAAGAGTTATTTTATTCAGTTTTGCTCCTAGATGTATTTGTCTCAAAATACAATCTTGGATTTAGGTTCCTGTTGTCCATTCTCCTGTTCTGCCTAAATAGATTTCACTTCAAGTTTCTCCTTTATCCAAAAACAAAATGACCAATCCCTGTAAACTGCCCATGAACTCTACATGGTGGGAGAATTGTGGCACAGTGGTGAGAATTTTCGGATCCATGTTTGGGACAAAGCCAGATCGTCCAGAGGAAATACCTGCACAGCCCAAAATCATTAATTGGCTATTGGTGAAACTAACATGCGTGTGTGTGTTTGTTGAATTAAGATTGTAAATTCAGGTGCCATCTCCGCACACACGCTATGTGCCGGTGACGGTCACCTTCTCTGTTTCCCGGACATCCTGATGCCAAGCAACTGGACGCTACTTCCGGTTCCCTGCCAGAAGTTTGGGTGCATGCGCCCGAACATTGCGTCTCCATTGCTAGGCAACAGAGATGCCAGCAGCGCTTCCTGTGGTTGGTCAGAACATCTGACTGCCGATCCCACGTCCACCAATGACAGGCAGCCATTATGTATTTAAACCAGACTCTGGCACCACTGGGGTAGCAGAGTATCTAGGTCCCTAGACTCCAGCACTTAGCCTGTTACCAGTGAATGCCTGACTGCTTGGATTCTGACCCGGTTCTGCCTGACTACTCTTTTGGATCTCCCTCTGGACCCATTCTGATTTTGGCCTTCTGATTCTGCTCCTGCGTACTCGTTCGATACCTGAATTGCCCGCACAGTTTGACCTTTGGACTGCACGACTACGCTAGTTCACCTCCCTTCGCTGGTAGCTAACTGGGAGGGCGGCAAACCTGCACGTCTCTGCAGCAAATCCCAAACCCCCTTGCAGGGGTCCCTGGCGAAGACCTGAGTCGTGCTTAGACTGCTCGCCTCCTCGCTTAGCAGCACCAATACTGGCAGGTAAGACCTTCAGAGCAAGTCTGTTTGTGACAGGACTGATGTGAAAGATTAAAAAACATTCTCTGTAAAACGCTGCAAAATATGAAGGTGCTGCATAAATAAAGATTGATTACAATAAGGGCCTATTTCATCAAGGTATGTATCTGCCAATTTTAAGCATATCGAACGCAAAATCACTCTGCGCATACACAGAACCGGACCATATGGCAGTAAACGTGGCCCTGTACGCTCTGTCTTCAGATGCAAAGGACACTAACTACAGCCAGCGATTTCGGGGAATGAACGTGGCGGTGAAGTGGTGTTTTGCCGTAATCAATGTACAGTAAGGGCGTGCCAATCGCGAGCGAACGCAGCCTCATTCGAATCCAGCACTGGGCATCTCACAGTTACCTGTTTCTCTGCCGTATCTCTTGCTCCAACTACAGGTCTAGCCTAAGTCCTGATCCGTAGTGATGCCAGTATCGTATTCATGCTATAACATGTGTTTGTAATCAGGAGCAACTGTAACAATGTAATTTATGTTCAGTAGCCAATAAGATCATCCTAACAAATGTATTTAATCTCATTATTTTATTACTGTTTTACCACTAATGCCTCTATTATTAACATGTGACATGAATTCAATATTATTTTTCTTTCTGTGCATTCTTTGCAAATTTATAATCCACATAGTTATTGTCATCTCCTGTCCTTTCTCTTTACTTTAAACGTCTGTTGTAATAGAGAGCAGTGGACAGACGTCGGTATTCATCAGCGCACGTATCTTCCGATCCGCTCCTTGTAGAACTTGGGAGCACGCTGAGCCGATCTACGTGTGTCTTAGTAGCAGGACTGCTCTGCTTACATAGAGGTGGAAGCAAGGTGACTGGTTTGAGGGAAGCTCCTTGTCAGGTAATATGTAAACAGATCTCCTGCCACTATCAGTACCAGGTGACGCTATATACTTGTCTACTGCAGTTATCATATACAAATAGTGGTGATCCAGCCCCCTTAAGAAAGATAAAGGGTGTTCTCACGATTAAGACCCCTTCCACTGGGAAGGAACAGATGGGAGATTATACAGAAGATTAAATTCTCAGGAGCTGAGAGCCAGCGCTCAGTCTGACAGCGCATCCTCGTTGCCATGACAACCCGAAATCCACCAGCTCGCTCAGCTGCGGAGGTCACGGTGCACAGTCAGGATTCAGAGAGACAGATAATTCATCTACATCATCCGAATCACCCTCTATTGTCATCATCATCAGCGTTTAGTCATATAGCGCCAACAGATTCCGTAGCGCTTTACAATTGAGAACAAACATTAATAAAACAATACTGTGTAATACAGACAGAGAGATAAGAGGACTTACAATATTTATATAGCGTTTCCCATACAATATATATATATATATATATATATATATATATATATATATATATATATATATATATATATATATATATATATATATATATATATATATATATGGGAAACGCTAATGAAAGGAGTCGACCAACCACTGTATGCCTTGCATCGGGTATTTAGCTCTCCCTATCCCAAGTATTTATAAGTGTGTCTGTGTGGAGTAAATATATATAATATATAGAACTGTTCTTTCTTTAAAGATCGTTGTGCATGAAACTGTAGCAAAATATCTTCTTAATAATGACAACAGACTAATATACAGGTTTCTTACTGAAGCGTTATCAATGTGTCGTATTGTCTATGAAATGAAATACAAACAAATAATTTGCAGTCTGAGTTGGTTTTGTAGCAACTATTAAAGTACAGTAATCACCCTGTGTGGGTGTCTGTTACATAATGAATTAAGAGCCAGCAGGCAGCGTGCGCTGAGGATACATTGTAACACTGCGGCAATGAGGGGTTAACTCCCGGCGCGCTGGAACCACTAGGACAACCAGCTTCTCGCCCAGCAAGGAGAAGCCCATCGTCATGGCAACGCAGAGGCTGCCCCACATAGGCTGCGCTGTGACTGGGACTTACGGAAATCCCATTGTCTTGTGCTGAGTAATAAGGGGGAGATCTGAGGCGTCAGGTTCTCCTCCTAATACACAGACATCAGGACACACTGACCTCTCCCTCCTCCTAATACACAGACATCAGGACACACTGACCTCTCTCTCCTCCTAATACACAGACATCAGGTCACACTGACCTCTCCCCTCCTCCTAATACACAGACATCAGGACACACTGACCTCTCCCCTCCTCCTAATACACAGACATCAGGACACACTGACCTCTCCCCTCCTCCTAATACACAGACATCAGGACACACTGACCTCCCCCCTCCTCCTAATACACAGACATCAGGACACACTGACCTCTCCCCTCCTCCTAATACACAGACATCAGGACACACTGACCTCCCCCCTCCTCCTAATACACAGACATCAGGACACACTGACCCCCCCGCCCGCCTCCTAATACACAGACATCAGGACACACTGACCTCTCCTCTCAATACACAGACATCAGGACACACTGACCTCCCCCCTCCTCCTAATACACAGACATCAGGACACACTGACCTCTCCCCTCCTCCTAATACACAGACATCAGGACACACTGACCTCTCCCCTCCTCCTAATACACAGACATCAGGACACACTGACCTCTCCTCTCAATACACAGACATCAGGACACACTGACCCCCCCGCCCGCCTCCTAATACACAGACATCAGGACACACTGACCTCTCCCCTCCTCCTAATACACAGACATCAGGACACACTGACCTCTCCTCTCAATACACAGACATCGGGACACACTGACCCCCCCGCCCGCCTCCTAATACACAGACATCAGGACACACTGACCTCTCCCCTCCTCCTAATACACAGACATCAGGACACACTGACCTCTCCTCTCAATACACAGACATCGGGACACACTGACCCCCCCGCCCGCCTCCTAATACACAGACATCAGGACACACTGACCTCTCCCCTCCTCCTAATACACAGACACACCGACCTCTCCCCTCCTCCTAATACACAGACACACCGACCTCTCCCCTCCTCCTAATACACAGACATCAGGACACACTGACCTCTCCCCTCCTCCTAATACACAGACATCAGGACACACTGACCTCTCCCCTCCTCCTAATACACAGACATCAGGACACACTGACCTCTCCCCTCCTCCTAATACACAGACATCAGGACACACTGACCTCTCCCTCCTCCTAATACACAGACATCAGGTCACACTGACCTCTCCCTCCTCCTAATACACAGACATCAGGTCACACTGACCTCTCCTCTCCTCCTAATACACAGACATCAGGTCACACTGACCTCTCCCCTCCTCCTAATACACAGACATCAGGTCACACTGACCTCTGACCTCCTCCTAATACACAGACATCAGGACACACTGACATCTCCCCTACTCTAATACACAGAAATTAGGACACACTGACCTCTCCCCTCCTAATACACAGACATCAGGACACACTGACCTCTCCTCTCAATACACAGACATCAGGACACACTGACCCCCCGCCCGCCTCCTAATACACAGACATCAGGACACACTGACCTCCCCCCTCCTACTAATACACAGACATCAGGTCACACCGACCTCTCCCCTCCTCCTAATACACAGACATCAGGACACACTGACCTCTCCCCTTCTCCTAATACACAGACACCAGGACACACCGACCTCTCCCCTCCTCCTAATACACAGACACCAGGACATCCATTTCCAATATATCACAATTATTTCTCTTTATTAAATAAGGGGAATGATCTATATTTTATTAGGAGCTACATGATAGTGGTAATAATCCTACAGTCAGTGTAACCAGACCTGTGACACAGGAGATAAAGGTTTGTGTGAGCGCATCAGGCAGCTGCTGATACACATGATACAATGTTACAGGTTTTAGAACCATCCAAAGAAACGTTCAAACTTCAGGGTATAAATATCAGAGACATCAGTTTCTCTCCGGCCGTACTCACACCTGCAGAAATGTACAGTAGGATCTAGGAAACACCCACTGTGAGAACCAATTGTTAGTGTTATACTCCCACTCACCCTCAGAGAGTTGAGCTTACTTGTGACTCTCTGGCAGCTCTACTTAAAGACTTTCTCCGCCTAAATCTTTTCCTCATTGTAATACGTGTGGGCACCTTGTCAGAAATTAGTACAGTCCCTGGATATATCGCTGTTTGCCATTAACTCTGTGTCTTCTAGTTCCCACTCAGCAGCTTGGAAAAGGCGGATAGTGTTCCCTGAAATGGAATATAATACGTGGTGTTGGAAGGGGCCGGCTGGCACGGTTTAGCTCGGGGGGCAAGACTCAGCTCAGCAGTCTATTAGAAACATTTTAAAGGAATAAAAATGCAGGTGGACCAATGACTCAGCCCAAGGTAGCCCACTATGGGACAGTTTCCCCCCAGCCCAGCCAGCCCCTTGTTGTTGGTGCTCTGGGACCAGGGAAATGGGTAAATAGAGGATGAATGAAGTGCCAAGGTGATGGCGAAGGGGGGCAACCTCACTTATTCTGCACAAGGTGGAGAAACTGTTTAAGCTACTGATCTGGCTCATTGATGTTCCTGCTGTGTCTGCTCCTGACATGATAGACCGTGTGGAAGGAAGCCCAGCACACGGGAAGAACACGGATCTGATAGGAGGTGACAGGCAGTCAGCGGTGGAGAGCAGAACAGCCTGGAGCCAGCGCTGAGCCATCACATCCGCTCCTTGTGCCAAGAATCCCACACTCAGCCGGATGGCCTCTAACCCCCCCAGCATCTGGGACACCGTGCGGAGGAAACCTTGGCTGGGACATAGTCCAATATGTACCCAGCTGCAGGGGATGCGATGTATGGCTGCGGGGAGACTGCAAATATGTATATATAATCAGTATATATATAATTAAATATACACTGTATATATATATATATATATATATACACACACACACACACACACAAGTTAACCCGTGCATGATACTCATGCATTCTAGTCAAATCAAGCTACTTAAGGTGTTAAAAAGGTTCTTGTAATGCATTTGGGCCTAGCCCAGGCCTCCTCAGGGGAAGAGCGTTACTTCCCGACGTAAGCGCCCTTTTTTAACGTGGTTTTGTCCATATGTCACCACCTCATCATTCTTCTCCATCACCTCATCCTTCATCTTCATCGCCACATCTATCCAGATGTCTATCCAGACACAGGGATCTCTCTCAGCGGTCCTGAGTATCACACTCCTCTCACTCTGTCACCCCCGGCAACCACCAACCACTCCCAACTGTCACCCCCGGCAACCACCAACCACTCCCAACTGTCACCCCCGGCAACCACCAACCACTCCCCACTGTCACCCCCGGCAGCCACCAACCACTCCCAACTGTCACTTCTCCTTCAAGAAATATATATATATATTTTTAAAATCTTTATAAACACTTTTAACAATTAACAAATTAAATTAACAAATTAAAAACATCTTAGTATACCAAATTTTAGCCCTTTCTGAATTTTTTTTCCCACACACACTAAGAATTTAGTAGGTCAATGTATAACTCCGTCCAGCAGGTGGCGCTGCAGCTTGGTTTTATTTTTTCCACACACACACACAGACAGTAACACATGCCACTAAGCATTTATATTATAGATATATATATATATTCTGTAAAGTTAGTAGGAGAAGAACTGCCAATACTTCCCAACAACACATACGGGTGCAAATTTGCACAGGAGCAAAGCAACCAATCAGTAATTATCTTGTATCTGTCTAGGGCAAGTTAGTCAGTGAAAGCAAGTTTCTGATTGGTTGCCAATTTTGAAAATAAAAGTGATGTTAGTGAACAAGACCCGTTATATTTTTAGCAATAGTTTCCAGAACATCTAAGCGGAGTTAATTTATAAAGCATTACGGGTAATCATAGCTATCCTGTTCCTACT
Organism: Mixophyes fleayi; assembly: GCF_038048845.1. NCBI lineage: Eukaryota > Metazoa > Chordata > Amphibia > Anura > Limnodynastidae > Mixophyes > Mixophyes fleayi. The sequence goes on along the minus strand of NC_134405.1, from coordinate 341,342,598 downwards.
GCCTACTAATCAGGTCTGTTGGAGATTGCTGTCAGGATTGAGGTGGAGAAGATTAGGTTAAGAGATTTCCAGGGATTAAACTGGGCAACACGTTGTATTATCGCAGCTAATATAAGGCAATGAGTGAGGGTCCCAGGAACCACCGACCCGATGTTTACTAAGAATCAGACTGAAATTGCTCTGGTCCTTATCAGACAGATATCCAGCTGCTCGATCCATGGACCAAATCTCGCTCAGTTTGGCTGCCTTCATGCGGGGCCAATTCAACCCTGTGCTGATGCTCGTTGCTCGACTCTAACAATTATTGGTATTCCAGCTTTTAAGCATATACATAACTGGACACAGGTGTGGATCTGACATCTTGACTGGCACATACTCACTGAGAGAATGACAGTCTTCTAATCTTAAAAATCTTAAAGGGTAAAGCCACTTTTAGAGGGCATCATCATCATCATCATCATTTATTTATATAGCGCCACTAATTCCGCAGCGCTGTACAGAGAACTCATTCACATCAGTCCCTGCCCCATTGGAGCTTACAGTCTAAATTCCCTAATACACACACACACTCACAGATACAGACAGACAGAGAGGGAGACAGACAGAGAGGGAAAGACTAGGGTCAATTTTGATAGCAGCCAATGAACCTACCAGTAAATTTTTGGAGTGTGGGAGGAAACAGGAGCACCCGGAGGAAACCCACGCAAACACAGGGAGAACATACAAACTCCACACTGATAAGGTCATGGTTGGGAATCGAACTCATGACCCCAGTGCTGTGAGGCAGGAGTGCTAACCACTAGGCCACTGTGCAATGGGCAGTATTGTTAGTTTATGTGTTTTGCAAACACATAAACTAAGCTACGTAGATATAATTCCATTCAATACACAGACACGGAGCTTTCCTGCTGTCATATCCGAGGACAGCGTAAATAAACAACCCTGCCCGGAAAGCAGAATTCTGTATTGGAGGTGGAGTTCCCCTTTAGCTCCTATCTCATAGTTCTCCAGCTTGTATCGATCTAACTGATCTCAGCTGGACGGTGAAGGAAATAAGGGACATCACATCACACAATTGCTGGAGACAAGAAAGCTGAATATGTAACCTTGTAATATACTATACGAGCTCCAATAGATTGTCACAGATACATTATACAGCCCACCTTTCAGAACACATTTCAAATCTAAATATTGAGCTTTAGAAGGCTGCTTTGAATGATAACAAAGTGCATCCAACTTTAGAAGACGTATTTCTTTCCTACAAAAAACATACAATAAAATCAGTGTATATGTGAGGACACATAGTACCCAGTCGGAGGGGAACTGTCAGATCATGTCTGCAATCTGACAGCTCTCCTATACTTTCACAGCCGCTGGCTCCCGCTATCTCCCTGGCAGGCTCTGTGTGATGGGTGGTCGGCAGTGCAGACACCTACTGTGATAAGGAAGATGGTCCCTCTACCGCCTTCAGCGCCACCAACTGCTTCCCAACCTTTGGAGATTGTAAGCTCTAAGAAACAGGATCTAACGAAGTAGTAGCTAGCCTCTAATTGTCTTTTAACATTGGGTGATTCAGCTGCCATCGCATTGCACATTCAGCATAACGTTACCATCAAACCACTGATAAGCGTTACTTGCAATACCACGGCTAAACACATGGTTTGCTGTTGAGTCATTGTAGATATACGAGGTTGCAGTAAGAAACACAATGTATAATGAATGACAGATGATGGTGATAATAATTAATTTAGAAATATAATTAATTTTAACTAAGTGAAATCGTCCGCATCTGTTGTCTAAGTGGAGGTAACTGTCAATCACTTGAGGACGAAGCACACACGACTAGTGACAACCTACAAGTGAACGGCCACGGACGATGCCCTGGGTGGTAAATACAAATAAAAAACAGACATGGCGGATTGTGAACATTTGACTCACAGAGCACAGTACGCATGCGTTCACACCTGTCATTCATCTAGCATGCGCAGTACAATCCTGTCACAGTGCCATCTGGTGGCAGAAAAGTGTATCGCAGGGAATTTCCATATTACACTTGATGCGATGCAATGTATTTCCTTGGCGTGTTGCATGAATCACGTTGTGAAATGCTGGCTTAACACATGTTATTTCTGCAAATAAGTGTTATGTACCAATATATATATGTATAATGGATGATTATAGAAGAAATTATAGTTTCCAAATACTTTTAGATTAGCAATTCATTTCTAGATAAAAAATCAATATATACAATTCAATGTATTACATCCTGCGGCTCTACAGAGACCCAAAGTCCAACAAAGCTGAATAAAATACTTATATCTGAGCAGTTAACTAACAAGGCAAAAACAAATATTCTACACCAGTGATGGGCATCATGATATACTTCTGGGGCCACATGGTGGGGCCCTCTGGCCTTCATAAGAGACTTACACTACCCCTAATATCAGTAATAAGATCTGTAAGAACATACCAGCAGCATTTACACAAGTGTTACCAGCTATAACAAACAAATCTGACAATAAAGCAAGAAGCATCTGGGGCCACAGGTGAAGGCTCAGGGGGCCACAGGTGAAGGCTCAGAGGGCCCCATGTGGCCCTGGGCCGGCCGGTGCCCATCACTGTTGACTCAATCCATTATCTTAGAGTATCCGTATTCCGATCACAGCTTTGAAATGTTCTATATATATGTACAGTTTGTATTATTATACATCGTCCTACCTGCAGCGATGGCCGTCTTGTTGTGAACGGTGACGGATATGGCGGTGCTGACCGTCACCACCTCCGGCTTGGGGCCCCCGTCTGCAAAGACACAAAACCACATTAGTGACAGTTATGCACAAGGGGGGGGGGGGTTATATTGGGGTTTACCGTATCCCCCCTCTCTCTGCCTCTATAGGACTATATAACACCATTAATGGTACCGTGGGGTTTTTCCACGTAAAACTGTATATTCTTGTTGGGCTCAGTCCCATTGGCTCAGCAGGGTGACACTTTAAAATCATATTTTTGCACTAAATTATAAAATATAATTTCATCCCGTTAGAAAGAAATCCATAGATTCATTATAATTATTTTGTTATTCGAAGCTAACCTGTCACCCCAACATAAGTACGTTTAAAACACTAAATATTTTTATAATTTTTTTTTTTATATTTATAAAGCTCTGAGTTAAATAAAATGTCTCTCGTCAAAAATACTATATCAGCCGCCATCATTATACACTCATCCGACTGGCAGCGTCTCCCCCCTCCTCTATCTATACCGGGGATGAGGCAGAAATTGCCCACAGGACAGGAAGGCAGAAGAAAATGTATATAAACCATAACATGAACTATCATAGGTCGTGTATATATCTATTGAACCAGAAAATGCTTTTATAATGGCAGATGCCCTTTAAATTTCCCATTTGTATAACATTATACAGTTATTACAGACCCTCTCCCACCTTCTCCTCACTTCTCCAGCGTGTGGGGATGAAAGGGTTAAGAAGGAGCTAGGGGTATGATATGGCGGATAAAGCGGTACATTCGGGGAGGTGATCAGCCGGAATCCATGATCTCTATATAGTACAGCCGGTGTGCGCTATATAGAGGTTTATCACATGAGATGGGGGGTGTATAATCTCTAGGAGGTGATCAGGCACTGCATGTGTGACGTATGACCTGTGTTATGTCACACATCAGAGGACACGTTAATCTGCGTTGCGGTACACAGCGACACATGTCCGTGGTGACCAATATTCCCCAGAATGCAGTAATGATGCACAAGGGACCAGTGATATAACATTGTCACATAAATTAGTAACGTCACCAGTCCCGTGTGATTTAGCTGCAGTCAGGACTATTGTCTCAGTCCACAAAATGGCCTGTAAACAGCTATAGGAGACGTCCAACTTATTCTGTTACTCCATCGGCAAAATAAATAAAACTTAAATCTGGAGCTGTACACTGAGAACCAGGATAGACGGGACCTCTAGGAAGTAGAGACAGTTTATGGAGAGTTTTACTTTGAGATTTGTTCTACAACATGACCTCAAGGTATATACGTTTCCCGACTATTATCAGCGTCCTATGTTCTGGATTGGACGGTGGAACTGACCGTCGGCACCTGTGCCGAACACTCACCTGAGACAACCAACTGGTGGACAGGACAGAGGGACCAATATATAAAACGAAAGGGAGACGGCACTCACCAGATTAGGTGGCAATTTTATTCCACCCAGTAGAGCAAGAGAGTCTTAGGGGCACATTTATCATTCATCGGCAAAAGTGAGAAATAGGGGCATATTTAAGAAATCACGGTAGTGCACTTACTGTGGAAATCAGGTCCCGATGTGCTCTCCGCAAATTTATTAAAGGTGCATCGCAGCAGATATCATGGATATCTGCTGCTTTGCACTCCTGATCGTTTTTGCGAGCAGTCACCATTCAACAGAATGGTGACTGCTCCCAGCCGCAATCTAACAGGTCCCGGAAAAAAAAAAAAATTCCGGGAACTTGTCATGATAATGTACCAGCTGAATTGAAAAAATCCAATGCTGTCAGCTCTGCTCCGAAGACTGAAGAGAACGAGGAGAAGATCCGGAGACAGCGCTTCCGAAGAGGGGGGTAAGTATGATTTTTTTTATCACAGAAACAGCAGTTTATTGGAACTGCTGTTTCTGTGATCTGTTGTTCATAAATTTGAGAAATAGTTCAATCCTTATCCATGCGATAAGGATTGAAAACTATTTCTCACTTTTGCCGAACATTGATAAATGTGCCCCATAGCTATCAATCCTTATCGCATGGATAAGGATTGAACTATTTCTCAAACTTATTAAAAACAGATCACAGAAACAGCAGTTCCGAAAAACTGCTGTTTCTGTGATAGAAAAAAAATCATACTTACCCCTCTCTTCGGGACGCAGTGTCTCAGGATCTCCTACTGGTCCTCTTTGTTCCTATTCATTCTTTAATTGCGCATGTGCAGTTCTAAGAACTGCGCATGTGCACAAAGATCCCCGCTCTGTCTCTGCAACTATCATTGCAGAGAGAGAGCTGTGAGTGACAGGGAGGGATCATGTGATCCCTCCACACATGCGCTGTCCAGCTCTGCTCTTCGGAGCAGAGCTGACAGCATTGGATTTTTTCAATGCTGTCGTACATTAACATGACAAGTTCCTGAAAAAAAAAATTTTTCGGGACTTGTTAGATTGCGGCCAGAGCAGTCACCATACTGTGGCAGCACAGTGGCTATGTGGTTAGCACTTCTGCCTCACAGCACTGGGGTCATGAGTTCAATTCCCGACCTTGGCCTTATCTGTGTGGAGTTTGTATGTTCTCCAAAAACATACTAGTAGATTAATTGGCTGCTATCAAATTGACCCTAGTCTCAGTCTGTGTATGTGTGCGCGTGTGTTTGTGTGTTAGGAAATTTAGACTGTAAGCTCCAATGGGGTAGGGACTGATGTGAATGAGTTCTCTGTACAGCGCTGTGGAATTAGTGGATTTAAATTTAAAGCGCATCCTACGTTAAGAGCATAAGTAGGAAACAAGGCAGTGTTGGAAATTTGATAGCAAGAAAAGGTTTGTCTAACCGGCCCTTTGTGTGTGTGCATGTGTGTCTGTGCAATCATTCTTGGCGGATTTTATAATTGGCAGATTCCAGTCCACAGCAGACATATTGACATTTCCCATAACTATCACCTCACCTTGCATTTTAGTTGCCTCTTCCCTTCGCCTTGTTAGAATAATGTTTATTCAAATACTTATTGTAACAACCAGGGCACTGTATGTGTTTTGTAGTTTTGTTAAGTTGTTGACAAAGGTATAGAAGACAGGAAACTAGCAACTGACAGTTGACGCTTGTTGTTGCACTCTTTAATTAAAATTATTTTTACTTTACTTTGGAAGCAAGGCCTATGTACATGTTCCAAAAGAATAGCATAGCGAGTGAGGAGCTTGTGCAATGGAAGTAATTCTGGCACACTATAGCGAGATTTGAAACAAGATACATATTTTTGAGCCAAGATAACAACATAAGAACAATTAGCAGAAGTATGTTGATTGGCAAAGGATGTAGGTCATTCAAATTCCAAGAAATTTCGAAGTAGTTCAGCCCAAGCTTTACACCCAGTCAGAGACTCAGGAAATCAAGAAATTTAATCTGGCAATCCGGCTATTTAAGTAGGAGAGAAAGTAGAACCACCTCAACCTTCATTTAGAAGATACTCAGGATGAATCAAACGCATTTAACAAAAAATTAAGTTTTACATGATTGGAATAGCGCCACAACCCTGGCCAGAATTGTAGATGATGAAAGATGGCCTCTCTATAAGAAGTAGAATTGGATTAAAGCAGCTAATGGAGAGACTAAATCCTTCAACCAGCTCCAGATCTGGTACCTGAGAACCGAGATGGGACACATATGATAAATAGTCATTGAGTGGGAGTGTTAGTATAATGTTTATTCATATAGTTGTTGTAACAACTACTATATGCGTTTTGTCTTAAGTTGTTAATAAAGTTGCTAAGAAAAGTGATTAAAACAGGAAACTAGAAACTGACAGGTGATATATACGTTGCTGCAGGATAAGAGGCACATAGTGAGCATTTGTCTATAATAAAATCACCTTCTTCTTCAACATGCCTGAATTATCTGCTGTCACTATCACTCTGGGATATATCACATTTGCTGCACGTCTGTGACGACTCTGCCTATACTTTGTATGTGGCAGCAGTACCTCAAATCCACCAGAGGTGCTGCTGTTCTGCCCCTGAAGTTTACACCATGACGTAGGAGTTAATCTCTTTACCTGATTAGAACTGCACCTGTCTCACAGTTTCCTATACAATCTGTGCTCTGTGCAGTTCATCATTCATACCTGGCTGCTGCTTGTCTCTTGTTTATCCCTGTTCCAGTTTTGCTTTGCTGCTGTCTGATCTCCTGTTGTGACCCTCTGCCTGATTACCGGACCAAGCTTGATTGCCTGTTGCCCTGTCCTCGGCCCGATTACTGGATTATGCTTGTTTGCTTGTGACCCTGACCTCTGCCTGGCTACTGGATTCTGCTTGAACTCTCGTTGCCCTGACCTCTGCCTGGTCACTGGACTCAGCTAGTCTGTCTGCTTCCCTGGACTGCCTCGTGCCTCTGGCAATCTGGAATCCTGACCCCTGCCTCCTTAGTCTGGAGCCTCGTGCCTCCTGGCAATTGGGTAACTCATTATACTTGTTCCTGCATTTAAACTGTATTTGTCGTTGCTTGGAACTTGTTGCTCTGTGGACTATTTCTGCCATTCATCACATCTGTTTATCATTGTGTATTGGAGTATACCTGTTTATTCTGCTACCTGAAATCTGCATATTCCACAAACTCGAACCTTCTTCACATATTTTGCCCAATTAAAGACATTTGATTTTTCTACTGCTATTTCCTGAATTCACTAGGAATCATAACAACGTCTTCCCGTCACTCTGCATGCACGTCAAATAACCGCCTGTTATCTCTGTATCCAGTGATTTTTTTACATTTTCTACATTGCAAAAATCAACTAATTGAATTGTCCCATGTGCAATAGTTAAGAAAAAGAATATGTAAGATTTGCCTATATAAAAATATATATTTACTTTGCTCCTCACTGGCTTATTTTGGATAAAGTGATGCAATTAAATGTGAAAATGTTCTGCATTTAATACATGTTTAAGTGACAGGTCCTCCTGCTGTGCTGTAGCTGAAAGCAGATTTGTGTTTTCAGATGTATTCTTCAAAGGGCGCATTGAAAACGCACGACAGTCCCCTACGTACTGTAATGTACAGAGGGGATTTGTAATGTAAAGTTGACAGCTGGCAAAATGCACAAAATGAAAACCTGATTATGTATCTGGATCAGCAAAGCTTACAATTTAAATTTCCCTACCAGGAGCTCACAAACCAGAACCAGATGATCTAATAAAGGTCCAGACGTGGAAAGTGTGTATTTGTGGACGGATTGTTACCGCACGTCAGGGTAGGTTATTTCAGCCACTACTTTCAATGAAACACCTTTAGACCCATGTTATAGTTGAAGTTCATTAATACATGTCCACAAAACAATGTGACAAGTGAAACGAAGACTCGGATATAATCATTATTCTTATTATTTATGCAACACATACATTAGGCTCCAGCAAGCAGTATTTCAATGGGAAAGGTAACGGTTATAGTTAAAGTAATGGTCTCAAAATGCTGCGTTACCTTGATGTAACGTCTTTATTTTTACATAATGTTGCGCAACTCTTCAGCGCAGACGAACGTGAAAGAACGATATAAGGGAACATTACGATGTTAGTACATTAGGTCCATTAGTGCATAAAATTTGCTACTTCTCTGATTATACCCAGTTAGTAAATAATCCTCAAATACATTATTTTTAGCACAAAAAGATCTGAACTGTGTATAGGAAAAACGATGTCAACGTGTATTGTCGCCTACACCCCACGCAGGAAGCCATCTTGTGGGCTGAGCCAATATCCGCAAGAATGCAGCCAATCCCTTCACTAGACTCTAGTGACATCACTGAGGCACAGAGGCACCTAATGCCTCCTGCTTCAGTGCAAGCCATTAGTTCCAACTGCTAAACTTAATGTTGGTCCAGCCTACAAAATGTCTGCCTGGACTGTGGGTAAGTAACTGACACTTTAAAACACGGAGACGTGAGCATTTCTAATAAGGAGCACAGCATAAAGTAATTGCAGTGCGGTTTCCCTGAATCATTTTTACTTATTAGTGTCAGTTTGATAATTAGGATGATCGTTAAGGAATGAAGTGTCATTTTGCACGAGCTGAGAAATGTTGAGAATATGGCAACAGACGAGCAACAGAAATTGAGATGTGCAGGATAGAAAACTTGGCAGTCGTCGCCCCTCTCTTCTCGCCACGAGCGAGACAGGCCGGTCGAAGCAGCGGGGGGGGGAACAGGATGCAACCTAATTGCTGCTGGCAAACTACAATCTAGGACAAAGCTTCTAATCAAGAACTAATCAATTCCAATTAAGGACAAAGAGTTGGCTGACACGCAATAGTCCCGTCTCCCAGCGTGCAACTCGGCACGTATTATCCCATGTGCCAAGCAAGAGGGCGGTTAATGGTAATGACATCGCAACGGAGCCACTGTAAGACTGGCGAGCTCACATTATAAAATGTCACGGAACCAAGGGGGCAGTGATTTCATGGTCAGTGCCCCCCAATGCGTGGAATGCGGGGGTTAATAATGGCATAATGATGGGGGAGGTTAGAGGGTGACAATGATGGCGCTAGGTTTGATAGGGTACGATGCCATTATAGGCCTCTGGATAAATAATAAGATACCCTTAGGAGTCCACTCTTCCCATCCCTGCGGCTGGATGGAGGGATCGCCCAGGTCGTTGTCACTAGGATTGTGATCTGTAAGAGGGAAGCGAGGAAGGTAACAGAAAACAGAACTGTGACCGGTAATCTGTGCGGCCGCCATCTGCCGCCATCTTGGTGTAAGAATCACATGTTATCTCTGACACCAGCGCATCGTACATTAACTCTTGAATGAAAGTGTTGCTAAACCTAAAATGCAAAGTTGCTTATCACCAAACATCGACAGTGGCATGTGTGAGTATTGTACAAAGGGGGAAGCATTCTGTCCACGTATATCACACTTCCTGTCTGTAAGCATAGTTAACAAAACTGTGTAGGGAACCTGTAGGAACGGAAAATGGCCGGTAACGGCTTACACTCAACTAGATAACAACATTACATACAGTTTCAAACATCTTACCTGAGGGCATGGTAACTTTTATGTATACATTTGAGGTGATTATAAGATACTTTTTCATACAGGATAAACATATTTTTTTGATTATTTTAGTTTCAAGGGCCTTTGAAGTTAAAGTCTACGATTTTCACTTTTAAATGAACTGTGCTAAATCTATTAAGTTTCTGCTCCAATAACGCAAGTTCTGGGCATCTAGGCTAGAAGGAAATCCTGAGGTCATGACCTGCTTACATATGAGGGAAAAAAGCATAAATAACATGAATTTTGATGTTTTTCTATAGGAAGACCCCACTTTTATAGCTCAGCCGCCCCTCCCTCCCAATTTCGGGCATCACTGCTGCTCTATAATAAATGGGTGTTTGTGGGGAGGGGGGTAAGGGGCGGTATAGTGCTTCAGAAGTGCTTGACAAACCCCTGAGTGTGTGGCCACACCCCCTCGTGATGTAACCACACCTCCATAATGACATGGCCACGCCTCCTTTCACAGTCTGTCCCGATTCTAAGAGCTGTGACTTTGGGTGGGATACAATGTGTTCTAGAACACTCACTTTATTAGTCGCCCAACCAGCGGTATCATAGTGGTCCCAAAATGCAATTTTCCCCTTAGGATAAGAGGCATTTGCTATATAGCTCTGGGATACTGGGTGCCTGCATTTTGCAATGCCATATAATCATGGCTGAGCATGCGTCCTATGCAGGGCCGGATTAAGGGAATGGAGGCCCCTGGGCTAAGGGGGCCTCCATCCCCCCGTGAGGGCCCCTCCCCATGATCCGAGCCCCCCCCCCCCCCTCCTCCCCCTGGCACCTACCTCCTTCTCCTCCTTCCCCGGCACGCTGAACACTCTTTACTGAAGAGATCTCATGAGAGTGAGACTCACGAGATCTCCTCAGTAAGGAGACTACAGCTCGCTGGGGAAGTACCGCAGTGAAAGTGCTCAGCAGCACTGATCGGGCTGGGGGCGCCCCACCCCCGACTGATCAATACTGCTACTGAGCACTTTCAAGGGCCCCCTGGATGCCATAGGCCCCTGGGCTGTAGCCCAGTTAGCCCTATGGTTAATCCGGCCCTGGTCCTATGCCAGGTAATGTCTATAGATTGATGCACACATTTGCTTTAAAGGATTACACATAGTAGATTACACTACTATCTGAACTCTCATGTATTTTACAGCAAATATCGCCACCTACAGTCAGACATAAGGTACTACAATCTTTGAAGATTCCTACTCTCCTCATAACTTTTAAAGGAAGCTACTTTGAATCAGCAAGATAAATCCTGCAAGATCATGGATTTAAAATCTAGTAGTAATAAGGATATCTATATCTATCATGCCTACTGCAAACGTAATGCTCATTGCACTTCACCCATGTGACATTACCTGGGCTGTCGTCTGTCTGCACGTGGAAGACAAAGCTCCCTGGGGTGTGCTCTGCCGCCCGTCTGTACCACAGGGGGAAATGGTCCATGGTGAAGATGCTCTCCTTCTCCTCGTAATGCAGAAACCTCCTAAGACACAAAACATCACACAGTGCCAATGACGAGTAGCAGGACTTATATTATTCATATTATTATTCATATTATTGTCTTATAAACCTATTACTTACAACGTCCACCTTTGCTGAATGTACCCGAGGGAAAGAAACTAGGGGGTATATTTACTTAACTGCGGGTTTAACTGCAATAAAAACATCACTATAACATCCAACCTACTAACATTGACACCGATCCATTTATTAATTTAAACGTTGCCATATTTTCCCTAAAATACTACTTCATTACTAGCTTCATTTATATCTTGAATTAATCATCAGAAAGGACATTGGTCTGTGAAGGATGGTGCAAAATGCATTTGGTTTAAATTATGGGGCTGAGGCTGGATTTGTTTTTTTGTGGTGAGGAAAGGGATGTGCGCCCATTCAAATATGGGGCGACTGCCGCCCTAAATGCACCGTCTCCTGCCCGCCTGCTCATTTATAGGATACTGTCCCACAAACGGAAATCTAGTTTACTTCATTTGCAAAATGAGACGCCCTCATGGATGTAATTCCATGAAAATGTGTCTTATATGTCCCACAAGTCTCAAACTGGAGCACAAATTGTCTCCTCTTTCTCTCGTCACATCCAAAGTGCACCACAACCAATGACCACCTGGCCCCTAACTTACCTGTTGGACATTTGTTCAGCCCCCACAAACAGGTTTTTCCGGATGAGTCCGGCGCGGGTCCCCAAGAAAGCCACCTCTATCCCATTGTCCTGTCTACACAGCGAGAGAAGACATATAGGAATTAGATCTCACGTGAGATCGAGTAACTTATTCTGTCTGTATCGGTTCAATCATGATGAGATAACAAGCGATAGAATTAGTCTCACTCCCAGAGCTTGTGTCTGTGTGTTCCCATCTTCAATTATATGGAATGTGTATGAGGTCATAAATCCACACCAAATACACAGACAGAGGTCACAATATTGAGGTAGCCCCAAGTGTCCATCCAAGATGACCCAACATGATATATGACAGAGTGGCCGACAGCCAACTAACATGGGTTACTTCTAGAGATGATCAGATGGCACTCGTGAAAAACCACTTGTATATACCATGGAGAGATCGGGGATGGGGTAAATGTATCAAGCTGAGAGTTTCCCAGCGGGTTTGAAAAGCCAATCAGATTCTAGCTATCATTTATTTGGTGCATTCTACAAAATGATAGCTAGAATCTGATTGGTTGCTATAGATGCATTTACCCCTTGGAGTCTCAACAAACCAGGGCAATGTTTACATATCAAACAGAGACAAAGTTACGCTGACATGTGTAGACTTGAATGACAATTACCCAACGTTACATTATACTGTGTAGGGCCAAACAAGTGGTCAAAATCCGAACCAAATGGGTTTGATTTGATCCCACAGAACAGAAACCCGTCGGCGGACATTGTAGTGTCTGTGAAGTCATCAGCTGTCCACAAACGGCCCTTTATGTGCGCAACGGATCTGTTAGTTCGACTTTGCAAGTTTATCGATCATCCCAATTGTATTAGTTACTAAGGAAATCTATTCAAATAATTATTCTTCTGAGGAACTCAAAATTAACTGAAAATCATTTCAGTATAAAAAATTGCACAATTCAGGGATAGAACACAACGACACCTACAGCTTATAAAACTTATGTCTACGCTCTGAAAATGGAGAAACGCTGCAAAAGCCTAAATGTAACGGAAATGATGCAGGAAACCAAAGTATCGTCCATTGTAGAAAATTGTATCCAATGCTCCAAAATTATGTGTGGGTGATCGTTAACATTTAAAAGCTATTTTTCAGAATCTGATTGCTGGTTAAGGTCCAAACTTGGAGACCTCTTCCACAAACAGATGTTGTTGCAGATTCTTATCTGTTTTTCATAGGAGGGGGAGATGTTGTGGTTTATCGTATAATGTTTACAAAGGATCATGAACGTCTGTGATCCGTTTGGCTTTCAGTAACGTGAGCAGTAGGTTGCTATGATTTATCAGCTGTCATTATGTCTTCGTGTCCCCAACCACCATTGGCCGTTATGTGATTTACACTTCCTGTAACTGAATGATACGATGGCGATGATGATGATGGTGAATCTTTATTCTTATGGACTTACTTGGACATATTGAGGGCCAGCTGGGTCCAGTAAGCTTCCAGCGGAGCGGTGACCACAGCATCAAACAGAACCTCCTTCACCAGCTCCTCGTCACCTAAAATTATACAATCGTGTGTGAGACCCATCAGGGATGAGAGGAACCGATGAAATGAAAGAGTTAAAAGCACAGTCTAATAAGAACCATATTATGACTGGTGCACAAGGATTTGCTGTTCAGTTCAACCCTGCACGTTGGATGTTATTATTATTTTTTTAAGATTTGAAAATACTTTATTTTAATAGATTTTAACACTTTTGTTTTTAGTTCAGGCCGCACAGAGGGAGCAGAGCATTCTGCCCATCGTCTACACGGCATCAGCTTACAGTGGCACTGTCACCAAATAATTGTGTGACATTAATAAGGATTTGTGTAGGAAACTCGCAAATCATTTTTCATCCCTCTATATAGAGTTACAGAAGCCGCTGACATCATTCTTTTTACACCACAGTCATGCTGCTCCTCATTTGCATAAAAACAGGACAGTAGATGTGGTCTACTTAGATTTTGCAAAGACCTTTGATACAGTGCCACACAAGAGGTTGGTTTACAAAATAAGGGAACTGGGTCTAGAAATCAAAATTTGTACTTGGATCGAAAACTGGTTAGAGAATAGGGAACAGAGAGTTGTGATAAATGGAACATTTTCTAATTGGTCAAAGGTCTTAAGTGGAGTTCCTCAAGGTTCCGTGCTGGGACCACTCCTTGTTAATATATTTATTAATGACCTTGGTGATGGTTTAGAGAGTAAAGTTTCTATTTTTGCAGATGACACTAAACTCTGTAAGGTAATAAAATCAGAGCAAGATGTAGCTTCTCTACAGAGGGAATTAAATAAACTGGAGGATAGGGCGGCTAAATGGAATATGAGGTTTAACACAGATAAATGTAAGGTTATGCATTCAGGGATCAAAAACAAGAACGCAATCTATAAATTAAATGGAATTAATTTGGGAGAATCTATAATGGAAAAGGATTTGGGAATGCTCGTAGACAGTAGACTTAGCAATAGTGCTCAATGTCAAGCAGCAGCTGCAAGGGCAAACAAAGTATTGGCATGTATAAAAAGGGGCATAGATGCAAGGGGAAACAGTGTAATTTTGCCACTGTATAAATCGTTGGTAAGACCTCATCTTGAATATGCAGTACAGTTCTGGGCACCACTCTATAAAAAAGATAATTTGGAACTAGAAAGGGTTCAGAGAAGGGCGACAAAATTGTTAAAGGGTATGGAGTCATTAAGTTATGAGGAAAGGTTAGCCAGTTTAGGCATGTTTACTTTAGAAAAGAGGCGTCTAAGGGGAGATATGATTACTATGTACAAATACATTAGGGGTCAATACAGAGAGCTTTCATGGGAACTTTTTACCCCAAGGACCATACACAGGACACGTGGTCATCCCCTAAGGTTAGAGGAGAGGAAATTTCACAACCAGCAAAGGAAGGGGTTCTTTACAGTAAGGGCAGTCAAGATATGGAATTCATTGCCAGGGAAGGTTGTGATGGCAGATTCAATAGATATGTTTAAGAAAGGGTTAGACAAATTTTTAGCGGAAAGGTGTATCCAGGGATACGACCGTTAATTTAAAATAAAGGATAGTAGTGGATATAGGGTAAAAATTGGATTGCAATATTGAGTCTGGGGGGATTTTCAAAATTGAAACAGATTGGCGGTTGCCTACTCTGGATTAATTTCAAATATAAGTGCAGGATCGCAGGAGATCCAAAATAGGTTGAACTTGATGGACTGGTGTCTTTTTTCAACCTCATCAACTATGTTACTATGTTACATATTTAAAGATTGCACAGACAAAGATGGCAGAGAAAACGATGATATAGATAAAGATTGAAGAGCTAATGATGGCATAGATAAAGACTGCACAGATAAGGATTGCACAGATGACAATTGCACAGATAAGGGGGGCACAGAGAAGGATGGCATACATAAAGATGACATGATAAAGATTGCACAAATAAAGATTGCATAGTTAAGGGTGGCATAGATATAAATTAAATAGATAAAGATGGAATAGATGAAGATTGCAGAGCTAAAGATTGAATAGAAAACAATGGCATAGATAAAGATTGTACAGATAAGGATTGCACAGATAAGGATTGCACAGATAAGGATTGCACAGATAAGGGTGGCATAGATAAAAATTAAATAGATAAAGATTGCATAGATAAAGTTGGAATAGATAAAGAGTGAATAGATGAATATTGCATAGATAAAAATGGAATAGCTGAAGATTGATAGATGAAGATGGAATAGATAATGATTGCACAGATAAATAACTAATAAAAGAAACATTTCTGGGATGAACACCCAGAGCTGTAAATAGTATATTTAAAGTAAAAACAAGGGCAGTCTGCAGAAGATGATAAATTCAGATTTTAAGAAAGGTCATTTCTGGTGTAATTAAAACTAAAATTTAGTCAAAAGAAGTAAAAGGTCCCAGAGACAGGAAAAAATACTGCAATGAGTTCTCACTAGTTCCCCCATATAAAACTCTCAGTGATACTGTGATAGTGACACTCGGACCGCAGGTGACACTCACACTCCAGGTCCGGGTCTTCCCCCGTCAGGAACCGTGTAACCGCCTGGAGCTGGTTCAGTTTGCGATGGTCGGGATCTATGTCAGTGATACAATATATCCTGGAGGAGACGACACGTTAAACAGTCTGCGATAGTCACAGATACCTTATGTCAGTGTGCTCAGCACTGCGCAGCCGCACTCACCATTCATTGGCCAAGGTTAGGTCAGGGTGCAGAAGGTCATGGAGACCTGGAAGAGAGGAACAGAATCAGGACAGAGAAACCTCTAATTATATTATCCCTAATGATCAGTCGGCTCCGTCTACAGCCCGGACCGTCTGCGGCAGACATCTCTTAGTGAATAGAGTGAGATATATCACCAGGAGAGACCTGACCGCTATGTAGAGACACAGTGCACATGGACGGACTCCAAATCAATGTATCACACTTCACATCTTACTTTTGTAACATTATATATCAGCGCAGGGGCAAACGCAGGATTTGTAGAGGAAGGTTTCCACACCACGGCGCCAGTGGGCGTGACCAGCATGCATGGGGGCGTGGCTATAATATTAGACAGTGCTTGGCTGCTCCCCAACTCTTCCTATCCCCATAATATACATGGGCAATGCTGCGTGCACTACTGTTAGGTGCAGCTCTCCCTTTTCAAGCAAAGACGTGTGAAGTGGGGGCAGGGTCCAGCCACCTCAATTATACAGTGCCCCAGGCTTGGAGGGGGTTTCCAGGCACTAGGAAACCCCTCATACAATCATAACACACCAGACTTCCAGCAACGTAAGCCAGGAGATTTGAGAGAGGAAATATTGATCATTAATCTATAAAACATCTCCGCTCCTTGGCTGAGCTGTATTGTGATTGTCTCACCTTCCTCCATAGAGGTGTTGCCGATAAGAATATATTCTCCATGTCCTCGTGTCAGCACCACCCCAAGGCTGGAAGGGAAGAAAGTTATTAGACATAGTCTTCATTTCTGTCCTATTTTCACTAACACATTCTACAATAGATCTCTTCCTACAAGTTAAATGATGCCTTAATTAATGGACTAATGCTGATTGGCAGATAAGGAGACTCCGGGCTACGCTGAAAAGTAAAACTGCAGCTTAATGTTTGGAGAGAGCCGGGTAACTCCCACAAAGGTCAAGTTTAATCATTCAAGGAGACCGGATCATTTCCCTATTCACCTAAATGGATTTAACCTGACAAAAATGACGTCCCGGCTCCTCACCGGCATAAGACCACCCTGGAAACCGCGGCTGCCCCCTCCTCACCTGAATGGGGTGTCACTGATGTCCGTGTAGAAATAGTCACAGGTCAGAAAGAGAACGCGCTTCTGTAAAGGAACAAGAAATGATGTCATGTACCAATGCATGGCCAATGTTAGGAGTTCTCGTTTTCTGATTGGCTCTTTCCTCTGGGCCAATTGGAAACTCACTCCGGGTCACATGGGGACTGGGTGCCATCCAAACCAGCAGCAGGCAAATCTCTGTTGTCTCAAACGGGTCAAGACAGATTTAATAGGTGCTTATTCCCTTGTATCTCTATATACACCAGTGCTGTCCACCAATATAAGTACTTTTACTGTGATTATATTATAATATTAAAAACATTGGATATGCTGTGCTGGTTTTCATGCTGTGAGTTATTACATTTACTGGGCACGACGAGGGGATATATGAAAAACTAAATGCATCGTGTGTGTGAAATTTGACGGTTAGAAAGGATCTTTAAAGAGAGCACATGGCACTTTAAATAGGTGGCTAACATACAAACGCAGTGCGTTATGTAAGTGTACAAAACAATTAGGCACCCAATATAAAAATGCAGGGACTCTGCTGAAAAATTGTCCCACCATCTGCACTATATTAACGCCCAAAGTTGCCCAGTTCCAGCTACCCTGAGCCAGGACCGTTGGTCATTCCTGGGAGTTATGACGTTAAAGGACAACGCAGGGTAATGAGTATAGCGCAGGACGCGGGCGACGTGTGAGCGCAGACTCCGCACTTGTATACGGGTGACGCATCTTCTCTTCCCAGTAAAGGAAAAACTGATTATTGTACCGTTACATAGAGCAGATTCTCTTTATAGGGTCTGATAAGCAGAAATACACAAGGATCCCCCAATACTCACATTGCCTGGACCACACATATAATTATACAGATATGGAGCTAAGATCTCCAATGTTATTACTGCTGCAGGCAGATTTAAATGAGGTGTTTTTGCTGGGTGATAGCGGACTGTGGGGCATCATCACGTATGTGTCGTGTAGATAATTGACCTTCCTCTTATTTGCACCATTTACTAGTTATACATTGATTGTGCAACTTGCCCTTATTCTTTTTCTAGAATTCTCCAAATGTAAAACCCTATCCAGAGGTGAAGGAACCTGGGGGGAAGAGGGGGCAGTTCCCCCCCCCCCCCCTCCTGTGATTTCTGCTGGGTGGGCAAACACTGTGTTTTGCCCCACCCCCCCCCCCCCCCCCATGAACTTTTGCACAAAGCCTCCATGCTACTTTATGAAGACACGGAATCTTGTGAAACTTTTTTAAATGATAGATTGTCTTAGTATAACCACCAAATGTTCTGTAATATAGATTGTCTTAGAATAGATTTAATACAGATTAATTTGTTTATTTAAAAAAAAACTCTAAGTGTTCCATTCATAAACATTTATTATATATCATGCATTAATGATGAACAACTATTTACTTTACTTTTACCCTGAATTTCGTGCGGTGCGTCCAGTAACAAACGTGAGATCTAACAATCTGAATTTATAGCACATAACATAACCAGTGAGGAGGTGACTATATATTTAAAATACTCCCAATCAAATGAGGCTGTCAATGAAATCTGAATAAAAACTAAGTTACTGACTATGAAAAATGTACATTTTTAAGATGAACAATTGAATTTATCTCTTGTTCTAACAGCGATTGTACTAATTGGAAGTTAATATTAATAATATATTTATATAATAATAATGTATAAATATATTTTTACAGCAAAATAAACAATGAAACTGGGGTACAACCCCTGAAACACGGACAAAAATTAACATAAGATTGGGAGCCTTTGTCTCACAGTTAGAATTGTCTTAAAATGAAATACCAAACACAAAAAAAAGAGTCTTGAAGCCCTGTAGTGGTCCTTGGTCTCTTGTCGTTCCTACGCCTCTGTCTAATATCTGTTTGCTAGGAGCCCCATAGGAGCGTGTATCTAACAGGGTCTTTCCCACTGATATATCTGACCCCCACAGACAGTAACATCCTGGAGTGGTCCTTTGTCTATCAGTGGGTCCTACGAGGGATAATATTACTGTGAAGCGTTCAGCACCACTTACCCCTCTATCAACGGTGACTTTCACCTCCATAGAGAGGGTGCCTGTCTCTCCGTTGATCATCGCAGTCCGGAGCTGTGAGCGAGGAACATACAGGTGAGACCCCGGAAACACCACACGTCATACACACCGGACCTTCCCCAATAGCGCAATTAAAAGATTTATTAGTAGCTGATGTCCTCCCCCTGGGGGGTAAACTTGCCTGAACCCCCCCTTGCCACTCATTAGCATTTTAATGGGAGCCCTCCAATAATGACAAACGAGCAAACACTTTCTGTAAAATAATTAACATTTGGACATCAAGTGACATTACGGTCATAAATGCCGCCCGCCCCACACTGGTCAAATATATAGTGGGGGCAGCCATTTTACTGACTGAACCAATGATCTAAAAAATCTTATCCAGTCATTAGGAACTGAGACTGCAGCCAATCCAATCACTAGGAACCAGTGACATCACTGAGAGTGCAGCCTATCCAGTCACTAGGAACCAGTGACATCACTGAGAGTGCAGCCTATCCAATCACTAGGAACCAGTGACATCACTGAGAGTGCAGCCTATCCAGTCACTAGGAGCCAGTGACATCACTGAGAATGCCGCCTATCCAGTCACTAGGAACCAGTGACATCACTGAGAGTGCAGCCTATCCAGTCACTAGGAACCAGTGACATCACTGAGACTGCAGCCTATCCAGTCACTAGGAACCAGTGACATCACTGAGAGTGCAGCCTATCCAGTCACTAGGAACCGGTGACATCACTGAGAGTGCAGCCTATCCAGTCACTAGGAACCAGTGACATCACTGAGACTGCAGCCTATCCAGTCACTAGGAACCAGTGACATCACTGAGAGTGCAGCCTATCCAGTTACTAGGAACCAGTGACATCACTGAGAGCGCAGCCTATCCAGTCACTAGGAGCCAGTGACATCACTGAGAGCGCAGCCTATCCACTCACTAGGAACCAGTGACATCACAAAGAGTGCAGCCTATCCACTCACTAGGAACCAGTGACATCACTGAGAGCACAGCCTATCCAGTCACTAGGAACCAGTGACATCACTGAGAGTGCAGCCTATCCAGTCACTAGGAACCAGTGACATCACTGAGAGTGCAGCCTATCCATTCACTAGGAACCAGTGACATCACTGAGAGTGCAGCCTATCCAGTCACTAGGAACCAGTGACATCACTGAGAGTGCAGCCTATTCAGTCACTAGGAACCAGTGACATCACTGAGAGTGCAGCCTATTCAGTCACTAGGAACCAGTGACATCACGGAGAGTGCAGCCTATCCATTCACTAGGAACCAGTGACATCACTGAGAGTGCAGCCTATCCAGTCACTAGGAACCAGTGACATCCCTGAGAGTGCAGCCTATCCAGTCACTCTCCCAGTAATAGAAATTCCCACAGTTTTAGCTTCCATCATTCTCATTAGCTCTGTGTACACACAGGTCTGTAAACCAGCTACATCTATGTAACATACAATGACATATGTTGTGTGTTATATGTTTCGGGTACTGAGCCCTGGAAAAGTCAGATCTGTGGATTCCATCACTCACAATCTCATCCCGATCCTCCCACTCCACCTCGGAGAGATCCACACTGTTGTAGTTCGGCTTCGGCCTCAGTTTCTTCCCTTCCTTGTACTGGAAGATAACAAATAGGTTTGGGGTTACATGTGCGAGAGAGACCAGGCCGAGGAGAGAGACAGACTGCACTGATCAAAGAGACAGACTGCACCAATCAGACAGACTGCACCCATCAAATTGACAGACTGCACCAATCAGACATTTAGAGATCTATAGTCTATAGATACAGATAGACTGGTGGGTAGAAATGCAGAAAGGGAGAGATAGTAAAATAAAGAGAGGGAGAGAGAGAGGAAGTGAGAAAAAGAGAGGGAAATGGAGGGAGAGAGAGTAATGGATATGGAAAGAGAGAGCGAGTAAGAGAGAGAGGCTAAGGTGAGATGTATAGATCATATTCATTTAAACAGTCACTTTTCATAGAATTGGCAGGAAGCTGTTTAATGTTTGGTAATAAACAACCAATTAAAATCAAATACGATCATTATTGTCATTTTAAACATTTGTCATTCGTTTTCTCATGTGAAATGATCAGATTGATAAATGTAATTTACAATTGAGAGATGATCAATACTAATGACTATGACTTGAATCTTCATGCAGAATATATCTTATCCGCCTTACAGCCAATCAACTGGCTGTAGATATTGTCATCATGTGAGACCCCAACAACCAGATCTTCCACATAAATCAGATCTTCACCTGCACAACGAGCTGCGATTACTCTCGTTAGTATTTTGTTCTATTTATGTTTGTGCCCAGTTTACTCTGATGACACAAAATATGTGACACACACACACATGTAATAAAATAATATCCCAGAGAGGTAATAAACGTGGAAGTCACCCACCAATGGGCGTAAGTCGGGGTGTGAGAGGATGTAGCCGTTGTTGGTGTTTAGGAAGGCGTAACCGTGCACTCCGAGCTGAAGAAACAAGAGATATCACCTATAGAATAACATTTACATTTTATAATAAAGTACATACATCTGCTATTCATCTCCTATGATGGGTATTTCATGTAAATGTTCCTCTTTTAAATATATAGACAGAACCAGCAAAATAATAAAGAATTAAATAAATTTAAACTGTCACTCAGTGACCTTTTTAATTTCACTGTTTGTATTTTCACCTCACAAAACACTTCAAAACATTGTAATATTTCACCGTTTCACTTATTCATAGAATTTTAATGTGTTATTAATAAAAGTTTATGTTTTAACTTGGGGAGATTAATTAAGTTCAACAAATTTTCCAGCTATTAGTGCAGACAAAATCTGTTTACTTCTTTTTCAATAGTTTGATACTGTCCATTATATTAGCAGAGTTTTTATTAAAGGTTAAAGTTGCACTTTAAGTAAGAAATTCAAAGTTACTCCACTGGGTGGCGCTGTGGACCTATCGTAGGTCACTAATGGTTTATCAGTTATATTACATATACAATCCTCACCTTGTACCTAGGAGCTAGCTTCAAGAGCTCTCGCAGCGGAACATCAGATCCCACAACACCTAAAAGGATCCCTTCTGATCTCTGGAGTGATGAGGAAGAGAATCATTTATATTAAACAATTAATATGTCACAGGTTCACGAATATTGCAGTTATCAGTCACTTAGCAAACACTGTACACGTCTTACAGTAAAAAGCCCTTTAATCCCACAAAATACAGCTTCTAGCTGAAGCCTACGGTCTATCTATAAGAACCAGCATGTTGCAGCCTCTGGTATATATCTACAGAGCCTCTCCCAATGCCTGGCTAAATATTGTTAATCGGGATTATTTTATTAAGGTGGAGTGAGCTGACAGTGGGCTACAATATGACCAAATTTTTATGTTAAATAAAATTAGCAACTTATGTTAGAAAAATGACTTAACTGTTAAAAACATAAAAAATATATATTTTTAAAAGTCAGATTTGGAAAGTCAGCTTTCGTCTGTGTCTTTAGTAAACAAATAATTTATAGGACAAAAATAAGCATATTAAAAAAAAGAACAGAATAAAGAAACGGGAGCTAAGCATTGAGCATATTGAAATGTTCAGTACACATCTAGGGCTGTTTGTAAAGCTTTGTAGCAAGGAGGCCTCAGGCTGTGTAGGAACTGAACAGCTTAAAGCTTAGGTTCCTCATAAAGAAGAGCAGAGTCCAGTTACTGTACATAGTCCTTCACCTGCCAATCAGAGAGAGCCAGTATAGAGTACAGATAATCAGACGCTGTATCAAGTCTCTAGGACCCTGATTATCTCAGGTTTTGAATGACAGCTTGATCTTGAAGTAGATTTTGCCATTTTAAAGGCAGCAGGTTAAGGGAACAGAGAACAACTCTTTCTGGGAGACGCAGGTAGAGTGTACTGCAGTAGTCCTGCGGGGGGGATGACTGTGTGATGGTCGTTTGGAGAAATCAAGCGCTTGATCCTGGCTACGTTCCTCGGGTGAAAGAATGAAGATTTGCTCAGTGCTGACACCTGATAGATTTGTCAAATTACAATCAAGGACAACACCAAGATTCCGTCTATGATCAGAGTTGGTAACTCCGAACCCACACGTTTGGTTGGTCAAACTAGCTGTGGAGTTCTCTAGACGCTGTTCTCTAAACTAGACGGTGAGTTCTCATCATAAGAACTTCTGTTTTATCAGTATTCTCTCCCTGCTCCACATCTGCTGCACCACTTTACAAATCCCTGCACTGGCTCTGTGTCCTTCAGAATCAAAATAAAATTAACACTAACCTGCAAAGTCCTCAACAACACCACCCCTGCATACATCTCAAACCTCATATCCAAATACTCTCCCTCCCTCTTAGATCTACCTCTGACCTGCGCCTTGTCTTGTCTCTGGTAACCACCTCTCACTCCCGTCTACAAGACTTCTCCCGTGCTGCTCCCCACTTATGGAATTCCCTACGGCGCCCAATCAGACTTTCCCACAGTCCTCAAATCTTTCTACACTCTTCTGAAAACCAATCTCTTTTTTAGAGGTGACCTTATCCCCATAACACTATTCACACTAATGCACCCTCACAACTATCCCAATCTCCATTCTGAGCCACACTCGCTCCTCTTGTTTCAGCTGTGCCCTCTTCCACTTAGAATGTAAGTTCTGTAATGAGCAGGGTCCTCCATACCCTTTGTTTTCATGTCTGTATTTATTTTATCTACCTTGTATGTCCCTGTTTTATGTATGTCCTGTTTACCCTACTGTACAGCGTTGCGGAGCACTGTGGCGCCTTACAAATCTACAATAATAATAATAATAATAATAATAATAATAATAATAATAATAATAATAATATTCAACCTCAGCTAACGGACATCCTCCAATCCTGGAGCTCATATTTGGTTAGTATTGGGTGTAATGAACAGGGGAAGAGGAGTCTCATCTGGTAGTTAGGGCCAAGGCATCCGATTACTTCACCCCGTGGCAGGTTACATGACAGGAGCAGCGGAGCAGATTACTGTGCTCCTATCTGTGGCCGCCACAAAGACGATGCAGTCCACAGAAATTCCTCAGATGCTCTATTGGGATCGCCTGGTCCATTGCATCAATGCTATAGAGAGGTCAAAGAGCATTAAGATCCAACACTCTGGAAAGCAGAAGATCGTTGAGAACCCGCACCGGGGCCATTTCAATACTATCATCATCATCATCATCACCATTTATTTATATACTGTCGTCTCCTGAACTATAAATGGACTAATTCATAAATCTCGTGGTTTCACAGACAGAACCGGAAGGTTTGATACTGGTCTGTAGTTAGTTACACAGTCTGGGTCTAAAGACGGTTTCTATATAAAAGAGGTCCGACAACTGCTTCCTTTAGGGGTTCAGAAAAGTCTGTTTGCGAAGAGTGTTGGACTATTTTGGAAGATACTGGAACAAATACATCATTACAGTCTGAGCTGAGATCACTAGTAGGGACCCAGCCTCTGTCATTTTGAAAATGTCTTCTAACTCAAGGGGGTCAAAACTAGTCCAAGCGGCCTAAGCTCCACATTCGCAGTCCTGGAACCTTGGCATTCGTACAACGACCTCTGTTGCGTCTCTTCACCGTCCGGAAAAGCGGAGCTGGTCTGTTGTCTGCTGCTATATTCTCACTTAATCGGAATTCTGATTCCTTATGGGTGATTGTGGACGGGAATTCTTCAATATTCTGGATTATTTTTAAGTCGTCTTCTACCGTACAAGTCAGTCTGTAAGTCCCCTTTACTTCAGCTCCCGGATACAGCTGTCTAGCCAAGGTGCTTAGCGGTGCGATAAGTGAATTAGTATGTAGCAGTATCCATCGCAGCCGTCACATCCTTATTATAGCAACAGACAAGAGGATCCTCACAGTCACTGATTACATCAGAGAGAGTCAGAGCTGGAGAGGACGACCCTCATCGGACAGAACTCGGTCCTCTCATTACCGGCGCTTGTTCTCTAGGTGACAAGTGAAATGGTCAGTAAAACTGGTGGATCTCTTACAATGGAGATATGGAAAACAGGCATCAGTAGGGCTCCTGACAGCTGGATTTGGGAGATTTAAGCCATGTCCACTTCTGCCGTATTTCATGGGTTAAAAGTGATCATTAAAAAAATAACTATATATATATATGTTTATATAACAGTATTTTAAAGGAGAGTTTTACTCCATTTTGTGCTCACTCCAGTTCTATAGAACATCTATCCCATCACTTCTCCAGCTGATGTGTTCTGTATCCCCTCAATGGTTCATTAGACAAATGATGCAAAATAACCAACAATACTGCACAGATGCTGCTTCTCTACTCCCTGTTACTCTCCCTGTTACACTCTCTGTTACACTCTCTGTTACACTCCCTGTTACACTCCCTGTTACACTCCCTGTTACACTCCCTGTTACACTCCCTGTTACACTCTCTGCAGTCTCATCCCATCCCTGGTCCCCCACACTCTCTGTATCTCTCTGTTACACTCCCTGTTACACTCTCTGTCACACTCTCTGTTACACTCTCTGTCACACTCTCTGTCACACTCCCTGTTACACTCTCTGTCACACTCTCTGTTACTCTCCCTGCCGCACTCTCCCTGCCGCACTCTCCCTGCCGCACTCTCCCTGCCGCACTCTCCCTGCCGCACTCTCCCTGCCGCACTCTCCCTGCCGCACTCTCCCTGTCGCACTCTCCCTGTCACACACTACCTGTCACACTCTCTGTATCTCTCTGTCACACTCCCTGTCGCACTCCCTGCCGCACTCTCCCTGCCGCACTCTCCCTGCCGCACTCTCCCTGCCGCACTCTCCCTGCCGCACTCTCCCTGCCGCACTCTCCCTGCCGCACTCTCCCTGCCGCACTCTCCCTGCCGCACTCTCCCTGCCGCACTCTCCCTGCCGCACTCTCCCTGTTACACTCCCTGTTACACTCCCTGTATCTCCCTGTTACACTCTCTGTAGTCTCATCCCATCCATGGTCCCCCACACTCTCTGTATCTCCCTGTTACACTCTCTGTATCTCTCTGTTACACTCCCTGTCACACTCTCTGCAGTCTCACCCCATCCCTGGTCCCCCCACACTCTCTGTATCTCTCTGTTACACTCTCTGTATCTCTCTGCAGTCTCATCCCATCCCTGGTCCCCCCACACTCTCTGCAGTCTCATCCCATCCCTGTTCCCCCCCCCCACACTCTCTTCCCCGCTGTCTCCCCCATCACTCACCGTCTCGTTCTTCTTGCTGAACACCGGCATCGCCACCGTGGTCATGAGCAGCAGACTCTGGGCCTGAGAAGCGAAGAGCTGGAGACAGACAGAGAAACAATGTATCATAAAGTTACATGATGGATGTCACAGCGGGCGCAGGAGCGCAGCCCACTCCGCCACAGCAACGGAGCATCGGGTCACCCTGTGGTGGATTCACTCCCTAAAACGTCTCCTAGTTACAGAGTGATTCCAATATCCCACATTCTGACTCTGACAGACCATATAGTACAGGTACCCTGTAAAGCTGTTCACACGCAATTATCGTGGTCTGATATCGAATTAGTGTGTACGCTCCCACGATCATGTGTTATCGCACCAAGAAACGTGGTGGCATCTGCTGATTTGGTTTTATAAACTTCCTAAAAATCATGATCAACAATGGAACGATGTCGGGCACATATGGCAGTGTGTACACACTCACCACCAGCAGCGTAGAGCAGGGGCAGGCTGGACCGGGGGGGCAGGGGGGCAGCGGGCACCTAGGCCGCTCAGTCTAACGGCTGTTCGGGCCGGCCGCTACCCCCCTCCCCCCCCCCGTGGATGCAAAAAATAGGTTAATATTACGTCACGCAATGCGGCCGTGTCAGCGCACAGGCATCGCGTGTCATGTGATGTGGCTGCCTGTGCGCCCCCCGGGCTGAAACCTGCCAGCCCGCGCCTGACGTAGAGTGAACGGAGTCTTTTCAGCAGATAGTTATGAGAGATGAAGATCACAGATCTGTAGGTAAGTTGTGTAGGTATGTACACATGGTGTAGGTAAGTTGTGTAGGTATGTACACATGGTGTAGGTAAGTTGTGTAGGTATGTACACATGGTGTAGGTAAGTTGTGTAGGTGTGTACACATGGTGTAGGTAAGTTGTGTAGGTATGTACACATGGTGTAGGTAAGTTGTGTAGGTATGTACACATGGTGTAGGTAAGTTGTGTAGGTATGTACACATGGTGTAGGTAAGTTGTGTAGGTATGTACACATGGTGTAGGTAAGTTGTGTAGGTGTGTACACATGGTGTAGGTAAGTTGTGTAGGTGTGTACACATGGTGTAGGTAAGTTGTGTAGGTATGTACACATGGTGTAGGTAAGTTGTGTAGGTATGTACACATGGTGTAGGTAAGTTGTGTAGGTGTGT
Source organism: Mixophyes fleayi (assembly GCF_038048845.1). NCBI lineage: Eukaryota > Metazoa > Chordata > Amphibia > Anura > Limnodynastidae > Mixophyes > Mixophyes fleayi. The sequence continues at coordinate 341,314,851 of NC_134405.1, read as the reverse complement.
ACACATGGTGTAGGTAAGTTGTGTAGGTGTGTACACATGGTGTAGGTAAGTTGTGTAGGTATGTACACATGGTGTAGGTAAGTTGTGTAGGTGTGTACACATGGTGTAGGTAAGTTGTGTAGGTGTGTACACATGGTGTAGGTAAGTTGTGTAGGTGTGTACACATGGTGTAGGTAAGTTGTGTAGGTATGTACACATGGTGTAGGTAAGTTGTGTAGGTATGTACACATGGTGTAGGTAAGTTGTGTAGGTATGTACACATGGTGTAGGTAAGTTGTGCAGGTGTGTACACATGGTGTAGGTAAGTTGTGTAGGTATGTACACATGGTGTAGGTAAGTTGTGTAGGTGTGTACACAGGAATCGGCTGCTGATCGGGACTTTCAATCGTTGGTAAAATTGTTACAGAAATTGCATCTAACGTAACATTACATCGGTTGTACCCAGTTTAGTTGCTGCTGGATCATCTGTATTATATATATATATATATATATATATATCACATTATCTTATGAGGAATAAGCCCAGACCCCAATACTGATCATTAGTATCAGGTCAGTGATAAATGAATGAGCCATATTAATACAATGAAATTCATTCATAGTTCTACAAGTGTCAGTATGTTCTGGTAGCCATGGGTATGCTGGGACATGTAGTTCTATAAGTGCCAGCGTACTCAAGTAGTTGATGGCTGTAAGGGCTTGCTGAGACTAGTAGTGCCACATATTAAAATACAATCTATTTTACAGCATGCTCTGTGCACGTTTTTGGGGAGAGGGACTGTAAGTGTCCTCTCTCCAGGGAGGGGGCAGCGTGTGCTGTGCATGTATTTGTGGGGGGGCAGCGTGCTCTGTGCACGTGTTTGGGGAGGGGGCAGCGTGCTCTGTACACGTGTTTGGGGAGGGGGCAGCGTGTTCTGTGCATGTATCTGGGGAGGGGGCAGCATACTCTGTACACATGTTTGGGGAGGGGGACAGTGTGCTCTGTACACATGTTTGGGGAGGAGGCAGTGTGCTCTGTACACGTGTTTGGGGAGGGGGCAGCGTGCTATGTACACGTGTTTGGGGAGGAGGCAGTGTGCTATGTACACGTGTTTGGGGAGGGGGCAGCGTGCTATGTATACGTGTTTGGGGAGGGGGCAGCGTGCTATGTACACGTGTTTGGGGAGGAGGCAGTGTGCTCTGTACATGTGTTTGGGGAGGGGGCAGCGTGCTCTGTACACGTGTTTGGGGAGGGGGACTGCGAGTGTCCTCTCTCCAGGGAGGGGGCAGCGTGCTCTGTACACATGTTTGGGGAGGGGGACTGCGAGTGTCCTCTCTCCAGGGAGGGGGCAGCGTGCTCTGTACACGTGTTTGGGGAGGAGGCAGTGTGCTATGTACACGTGTTTGGGGAGGGGGACTGCGAGTGTCCTCTCTCCAGGGAGGGGGCAGCGTGCTCTGTACACATGTTTGGGGAGGGGGACAGTGTTGCCGGGTGCTCAGCACACATCTCTCTCTGCAATAAAACCATCCAATGACCGGTTGCCGGGCAGCACCGCAGACAGATATATAAACTTCCTGGTTATTATCAGATGGACGCTCATGTAAACTCACTGTGTACATTACTACAATATAACTCTCAGTGATAACAACACTCACAGATTCTTCTTAAATTGATGCTAAATTGTGTTTGTCACATTACGTCCAGAAATATCTGCTCCCATCTGTTATACAGGAGACAAAGTATCTCCTGTAATCTGATCATCCGGCTGAGCGACAGACCTGACACTAAGTAACCACCCGGCAGAGCGACTGATTGTATCATTTCTGTGACTTGTTGTTGTTCTTATGAGAAGATTCATTAAATACACCAGGATTCTGTCTGTTACATCCATGTGTTTGGAGTGTTGCAGGAACCCCACATATAACGGGGGGATCATACAAACTGCACACAGAGAGTGGCCTGGTTGGGAATTGAACTGATGACCCGACCGATGTGAGACAGCAATGCTAACCAGCGTGCAACCATACACACAGTAAAACTGAAAGTTCTAATAAAATTCCATGTGAGGAATATCCAGGTATACACGTGGAAGTGATTAATGGTGGTTCTATGATCTCTTCTGTAACTAACTAGGGGCAGACATGATTATTGGTCTGAAAGTGGGCGGGACCGTGCTGAATATACAAAGAGCAACAATATATATTATAGTGGAAATAACTTTTTTGTTTTCTTTTACTTTTGATTTAAAAACCGGTAAAGCTCGGGAAAAAAAACGTTAGATGTATTATACATCGTTGCTAACTGAGCACTTTATTTACAGATACATGTCGGTGACTGGGGTATTGGGACAGACATTCACTGAAATATGGCAGTGTGCATGAATAAAATGATTTTATGCGTAAACAGAGCAGTCCTGATATTCGAGGAAAAGAGAACTCAATGAAATATCTTTATGACTAAATAGTGGCGTTCAGATTTCTCAAACTATCTCACTTTTACTTTGCCTTTCTGAATATATCGTTAGGCTCTGATACGCAAGCGGAGGGACTGTTGTGAGGGGCTCTTAAGAAACCATAAAACAATATAACGCATAATAAAGGCTGGTTGGTAACGGAAAACAAATTCCTATAAATATTATAATGCAAGAGGAGAAAACGTACATAACATTGTAACAGGAACTGCTGCAGCGAAGGGAGGTCAGAATTTCCCTTTCAATCTGTCTTCTTGTCCTTTAATGTAATAATGATTCCACACAACGAGGTACAGATTCTGGGGTTCCCTATATATGTTCCAGGACATAACATAGGCAAATTGAGAAGGGGTTTCTAGTGCCTGGAAACCCCCCTCCACATCTGGGGCACTGTATAATTGAGGTGGCTGGACCCTGCCCCTGTTTCACACGGCTCTGCTTGAAAAGGGAGAGCTGGGTGCACCTAACAGTAGTGCACGCAGCATTGCCCATGTATATTATGGGGATAGGAAGAGTTGGAGAGCAGCCAAGCACTGTCTAATATTATGGCCACGCCCCCATGCATGCTGGTCACGCCCACTGGCGGCGTGGTGTGAAAACCCCTCCTCTACAAATCCTGCGTTTGCCCCTGCATAGAGCCCATCGTTTTCCTGCACCCGGTGGGGAGACCAGATATCTGTCAGCGGCTGTTTACGTACAATAGGATTTTGCGCAGTCAGACCGGTGAATCTGTTCTCTCCCTAATTATATCTACACATCCCATCACATCCGCCTCAATTTCAGGGGGACGAGCTTCCCTACATGTAAACAGGTGAACATGGGCTAAAGTCACAAACTGGTGCTAAAAGAATTTCTCCCCCTTCACATAACTATGATTTTGTCTTTCTCGCGCCCTCATACAACTTTTGCTACCGTTACTGTACATTACTTTATCTTTATGGTTTCTGGTCTCCTACGCAGTTTAAAATGACAAAAATAGATTTACTTATTTTTCCCCCTCCAGCCAAAGAGACATTTCAAAGTAAAACACTTGAAGCACAGGAACGGATTACGGTGCGTGCAGACACGTCCATCGTACAACACCACAACACAAGAACACAATCATTGTACGAAAAGGTGACACTTCACGAACACTAACCACACTAGTACCACTGTGACACGAGGGGCCCACAACATTCAAAGCACAGGTTACCTCCTCAGACTGCGGCAGCTGTGGCACGTGGTGAGAGATGGATGGATGAATGGATGGGGCAGGTGGGGGGTGGTGGAACCCGGGGGGGGGGAAAAAAACGGGATGAGTTACAATGATAATGAGACACATGTAAAATATACATCTGCAGAGAGAAACAGGAGCTCTGGTCACCTGGAAGAGGTTATTAGAGGATCGAGGTGATCCGGTCACCTGCACACGGAGTGCCTCGTGCCTCAGCGAGGTCACTGGTTTATAGTGAATTGTTGATCTGCATACTCATGACAATTATCTCCGCCCACAACATGGCGGCCTCCTCTGTGTGCAAGGGGCGGGTACACCTTATACTCTACCGCTCCCGAGGAGGAATGCGACACTCCCATGGGTGAGAGTTGGAAAATGACCGATTCACCGGTGTCAATGGGAGACTTCAGACATTGTGCAACAAACAGGGTCAACACCAGGTGGGAATGATGTTATAAACAGTGAGAAGTGGAGCGACACATATGAAAAACGTGCAAGTGTATAGCTACAGGCGTGTGCCGCAAAAACACCACATTCAAAGCTCCGTCTAACGTGAGGAGAACATTTATGTAACAACGATGTTGCACTGATTACATTATTGCATTTATAACTTTATTTTATCATTTGACAATATTTTGCAACACTTTTAATAATTTTATATTCAGTGGGAATATAGCAGAAGCCAATGTTAGAGGCCCACTTTATACTCCGGTCGAGACATTTCTAAAAAGGGTCCCTAAGTGTGACAACAGGGTCCCCCCATTCTGCTCCTCACTCACCGCGCTATCCATGTACGCCTCCGTCCAGATTATATCGTGGTCATGGTTGATGACCATCGGCCGGCTCAGCACGTGGAGATACTCCATGACGTTTTCCTGGACATCCGCCAGCGTGGAGATCTGCGTGTAATATCCTGCGGACACACCAGATCGCGTGTTACAACACAGCGGTGAGCTCACCTGCGCGTCAACCCTAGGCGCGGCGCTATCACCATATTCTGGTTCCAGACGTGTCTGGCTAAGTGTTTCTGGTTAAACACCAGAGGAAACAGATCATTTTTCACGGATACCTTCATGGTTCTGGGTTTAGAGGAAGTTAATAGTTCTTAATGATGCACCATAGTAAACATTCTGCATTTTAATTGTCCTCATTATCAGGTGCAAACCCGGGAACTACCTAAGTATGTCTGATACCTTTATTGCTGCATGCAATCCATTTCACATTATCCGCAAACGTCACCTCTCTCCCAATAAGATATGTGAATATTCGGACCTAAAGCAAAGGAAAATTATTAAACGTCATATTCCTGAGCGGTTACTCCAGCCGCTTGGGGTAACAGATCAGCTTCAGGTCTCCAGGATTCACTGTATCATGCAGTAAAAAGATCCCACTTTGCTGTCCCATATTACACTGCAGATAGATTTGTATATTGGGCACGGCTATGGGTATCTGTTAAGCCTCAACTTATGCAAGCCTCAATATGTTGAGTTTTGAACCTGGATTTTAATTCCAGTGCAAGGATAAATATATAACAGTCTTTTGCAATAATCAGCGCCTTATGATAAGACGTCTCACATCATGAAATTTGGCTCCTACCTTCTTATCCGGCCAGTTGTACTTCTCAAACACCGGCTCGTACTCTTCCACCGCGCCGTCAGTTATCAGCATGATAGCCTGGTTACACAGCCCCCCCTGACCAGCCTCACGGAACTGAGAACACACAAATACTCAGGTAACACCAGAGATTGCTGAGGGAACACCATGAGCGGCTTAATTCTGCTGCCAGCAACATACACATAACGCATTCTCCAATCTCTTACAATGAACGGAAAAAGGACATTATTGTGGAAGACTGAGAGGATGATGTGATAACGCGCAGCCCGTACAACTCGTCAGCTCAGCACTTTCTACAGATAATCTGCTGTATACAATATAGTAACATACACGGGTGACGTTGTACAGTACCTCCTTCAGGATCTTAAACGCCTCGATGAGAGCCTTGCTGACGGTACCCACGCCTTTCGCTTGCAGTTCATCCACCAGCTGCTTGAAGTGCTGCAAAGTGGAAATGAGATAAATAAGTGAATGAAAAACCCCCCAGAAAAGATGAAATTCAATTCAGACAGCGACAGAAGGGACGGAGGAGATCCCATCGGAGGATCACACTAAAATCTGCATAGAAAGGGACGATACGCCGGCTCGAGTCAAGTATATTTATATATAATGAAAGAAGAATATAATGTCTGGTATACAGCAGGATTATATACAGATAACTAATCTCCATGGGGTGAAGTCACAGTTTTCAGTATCACTTTGCTGAGGAACGCAGATCGTGGATACAATAGGTTAAACTAGTGTTTTTCGGACGATCTCTTGGACTAAATCTGTAAAAATCAATGTGTGGGCTCCAATCAGATTGTCCAGTGGGAGCAAGATCCAATTGCACAGATCAGTTGGTAAAATCATGTCGGCCAGCAACCATATTGCACAGTGTGTGTGTGTGTGTGTGTGTGTGTGTGTGTGTGTGTGTGTGTGTGTGTGTGTGTGTGTGTGTGTGTGTGTGTGTGTGTGTGTGTGTGTGTGTGTGTGTGTCTCTCTGGTCATTAGCATGAATCGTTATTTCCCAAGTGACTCAGGTATTTGCATTTTTAACGTCTGTTTCGACAACTGTATAAGACAGTGTCCATTTTTTGATAACTTCACATTTTATAATAAAAAACAAATTTAAACGAAGGACCGGCCACAAAACAGAACAACGGGGTCAATGAGGAATTTTTCCACTTTTAAGGCCATTTAGGTCTGTACAAGTCTCCTGACGCTGTGCGCCCTCTGGGTGGATCGTTCTGTTGGATACTGAACCAACCGGTGACCGGTCAGAGCCAGATCCGCACCAAGAGATAGGTTTGAGCTAAACTAACTCAGAACACCGAGAGCTTTACACAGATCTTCGGATGTATCCGACATCTGATATAACCGAACGCACCGCAGAGCGGCCATCACAGCAGTAATAATCAGCCCTACAGGTTTCTGACATTTCCTGACCTCCAGACACCTCCAGACGTCTCCTGACACAAATCAGACACTCGGCCAAATACACGTAAAAGGTGCGTTAAATAAAATGTACAAATTCATTAACTTTGTCTTATATAAAATAACTACAACTAATGTTCTCAAACACATAAAAGCAAAAGTTTCAGGCACTTGTCAGAACTGAAGATATTGGAGACAAAGTTGTGATCGTAGAAGATATTGTTTGTAGTTGTACACACAGCAGACTTCCTGTCTGTAACCCAATGGAACGACACTGTGGAAAATGGCGGATAACGGAGAACAATAGCTCGTACTCAGCTTCAGTAAGTGCAACGTTGTCTTAAGTTCCATCAAGGGATGAAAACTTTACATAGCTTTTTGTTAATGTTATTATTAGTGTTTTTATAAAGTTATCACCCACGACACAGTATATGAATCAACCTCTGAATTATTTAATACATTTATCTATCTTCACCCTCAATACCCCAGAAAGACGTCTGCTCCCCGAAATTCTACAGTTCCAGAAAGTCATCCCCTGGTCACAGGAGAGCAGCCATATTGTGGGCTTAATCAATAGTTATTAGACTGCGGATTGCATTTTCTCTAAGAACAAGTAACATCACTGAGGTACGAGGAAGTTGGTGGCTAGCAGGCCATGCTGAGACTTGTAGTTCCACAGCACTTGTTTGGATGTTCCACCAATAGAATCATTGTTTTTATTACATAAAGAACAAAATAAAGGACAAGAGCAACTGCAGCCATAACTCACCTCCCTGTTATCTCTGTCCGCCTGGACCAAGATCCCCCTGAAGCAGGGCTCGATGTAATGGACATAGTCGTTGTACTGAGGAACAGAACACAACGGGGTGAGTGGGTCTGAGAGACAGTCAATGAGTCACCGATTGCAGTGTGATGGTTGCAGAAGACCGACAGGGAAAGACTTACGGGAGATCCCAGTGTCAGCCACTTGTGACAGCGGAGAGAGTTTATAGAAATGAGATATCAGGGGCAGAAGGGGCATCTTTAAGGACCCCTCCTTGCTACATGTAGGGGCACTCAGCCTTTTCTACCCCGCAGCTCTGGAGTGATGGCAAAGCCTCATCCTATGCTGATAATTGGACACATTTTATACCATTTTACATATATTTACACAATAAATATCATTAAGCACCTAATCGTATTTACCGTGCACCATCAAAGCTGCGCAAACGCTGTCTGACGCCAAAGATAAAAACAATAATGGACCTTTGGTCTCGCGCTCTCTCACAAGCTGTCACTCAGTTTGCGTTGATTTTGGCCCCGCCTACTGCGCTCACAATCGTTAGTGCTCAGTACAAAACAATGAGAAGGTTTCTTTACCACCTCTACTGCACTATGCAGCTTTGAGACATTAATAGCATTAATTACCTAGGCCTTAACAAGCTTTGTGCATGTGGCCATAAACGTACCCTAATGACCAATAGGATTAATACACATAACACAAGTAACGTTCCACGATAATCTGCGCTCTCAGCGCGGTATCACACGGGCGCTGTGTCCGCTGGTAATTCTCCGGACAGAAAACCGCCAGCGCTCACCGCGCTGAATCACTCTCACGGTTATAGGCTGAAGAGAGGGGGAAACTGAGGAGCAATTAAAATGTCGCTCACTTCAGTCTTTCAAAGTGCGAGAGATAAAACGCCGTCAACGCTGCGGTTTCTAGATCGGGAAGTACTTGGGTTCAAACCGCCTATCTGGTACCACATTGATCGTTGTCTACATTCAAATCAATGACCTCAGCTCCCTTATAATCAATGACAGACAATACACACTGAGGCTTTACTTATTGATTATAATCATTGTTACTGGCCCGTTAGAGGAATCGATGTTGGGAATTTGTGGACTTACTGCGATAATGTTGACAAAGTCGTTCTCCCCCAGGGTGTCCAGTAGGGTGTTGATGGTGTGTTTGGCAATGGTCATTCTCAGACCCTTCATGCTACCGCTAATGTCCACTACAATCACGATGTCCTTCGGGGAGGTGGCGGCCTGGATGTACCTTAAATCGGGAGAGTATAAGAAAAAGTAAATGCAACAGGAGGCACAGACCAGAGGGGAGATTGGACGCTGACCCGCAGCATGAGAAATATAGTCAGCAAGAGCCCCCTAGTGGCGGCTATTGTACTACAACCACCATCATTCCAGGTCTAGCAATAATAGGAGATGTAGTTCATATGCAGCTTTCAGTCTAAACACTTTTCACCCATCTGGAGACAACTTCTCATTCTACACAAGAGTCCGAGATATGACTGACCTCCCAATTCATCATAATTATTATGCGGGGAATTTCCATCCTTCACAACACGATAAGTAAATAAATATGTAGAAGAACCCAAAAATCTAGCACTGTGATAATGTATTTCTGGCGAGAATTTTTAAAAAAATAAAGAAATGTAAAAGCTTTAATCAGCAAATCTTAAATACGATCAAGTTGACAATGCCAAAAAACAGCGCAAATATTAAGGAGTGGGAGGCACAGAGGGGGGTAGAGAGGATTTAAAGACAGGGGCTCCCGAAATTCTGTTCAGAAAGAGGCTCAGACACAGTTTAGAAGGAGGGGGGCTCTAGAGTCCCTATTGGAAGAGAGGGGCTTCCAAGTCACCGTTTAAGCGTAGGGGAGCACCAAGTCACACTTGGGGCCCTTTAGAGTGACGGGGGCCCGGAGTCATCACTTACAGAGAGGGTATTCGCACACAGGGGGGAGAGAGAAAGACGGAAGTAGACAGAAGTGACCTGTGAACTATGATTCTCACCATCCGCGGTTTCTGCAGTCAAACGAGATGACCCCATTTTCATCCGCGACCCACTTTATACCTAGAACACACAGGGGGACAATTTAAGAGAAGGTGCAGATAAAAAAAAAAAATTAAATTCCCCAAAAAGTCACAAGGATGACGAGAAAAGATTTTATTTCCCAACTAAATCAGCCAATTCCTATAACTAACGGCCGTCACATACCGCAGCGGTGATCATAGATCGCTATGGCAGATACGGTGTCAGTAACGCACCCCAGACTATGAGCAGACGTGAAGGCGTTAGATTGAACGTGTTTATCACGTGTGAATCATACAGTCAGATAAAGGGGGTACAGACAACACCCAGATTTCTATATTACCGGGATAGAGCCGGAAGAATCCAGTAGAGCTGCCAAAATATTGCCAGGTCAGAGTAGGGTCCCTCTGGAAGTTATCCACAAAGATGGGGTTCAGGGCTTCCGACATGTACACCCCGTTGAGAATATCTGGATCTGCAGAGGGTTAAAAATGAAATGAAATGAAATGCAATCTCCTCTCCATCCAGAAGGTGGAATGACGAGCCGTTATACCAACATTTCCCCAGTAGAGAGTGCAAGAGAGAGCGTGGCTTCTTATAAGCAGCCTTTGGCTTCCAGCAGGGGGCGCTGTCACTCACCTTTGTTGTACACGTTAGTGGGGAGCTGGATGTTGCTGAGAGAGGTGTTCACCATGAGGTTATTGAAGTGCTCGTTGGTTTCTAGAATAAACTCACTTCCCAGTTCCACGTAATTATCGTTCTCATCTTTCTCGTTAATTCGCACTGAATTATAGTACTCAAACTGCAGAGAGATCACAGGCAAATTATACTCACAAAGAAGGTGTTATAGCATTATGTAGAGTGTGGTAAAATAATGATTAATATACTCTAATTAGCACTGGGTTCACGTAGCTGATATTTAGCCCAATTATTTCTTATTTATTCATTGGTTTTGCTGTTACAATATGCAGCGCATACACTTTCTACACGTCAACGTACACGTGGTTTACTAAGCAGAGTTTATTTGATTTAATGAAGAATCTCAGGATAACGATAATATAATTAAATAATTACAAAAATGCTTTATTCAATAACTTTTTTATTGCATTTTTAAAATAAAGGTAATATTTTATTTAAAATCTTATTTTTTTATTTTTTTCCACATTAGTGGATCTAAAATTTAAGATGGAGAATCTGTTCGGCGCTGCAGGCCACTCTCAGCGCCGCGCTTGAGGAGAATCGCTCAGCTCCCTCTGCAAACATTTTAATGTAGAATTGCGTCAATAAGCGATTTTTATCGCCATGATAACGGGAGATATAGCTGCATTTTTATAAATGTGTCACTAAAATCTTCAGCTGTCGCTCTGTAGACACAGAGACATATGGGGATGAGCAGCGAATTACAACATTGGGTAAATAAGCCCCTAATTCAGCTGTACCTGTCGTCTAAACACAGAGGAGCCGTCATTGTGTGAATGAATATTCACCAGAATAGAACACAAACTATCCATTCACATGGAACCAGTGACTGAGGCACGAGGCATTTCTATATATATATTAATGTGAAGGGAATTGAACTTACTGGACTGTACCTCCCTCCACTGTCCGCTACCCTGAATTCCATTGCTGTGCTTCAAACTTGCCTAGTACACCCCGAAGTCTGAATGTGGATTACACAACTGTGGTCTGATAGATGTATTCAAACTTGGGGATGTTGCTAGTGATGTAGCCAGAGTCATCCCAAAGAGATATATCAGACTACCACAAATAGATATTACATAACAGTTATCCCTGAAGCTTTTCTGAGCTGTGACTCCCAGGACAGAGATCACAGTGTAATGATCATACTATTTATACTGATTATTATCACTGGGCGGAATCTACTGCACAATGAGAACCGTTTCCTGGTCATCCCAAATGTGCCTCGATGGCTTTTTTCTTTTATTCTGTGCCCATATCGCTGCCAGTTACCCCACACTGCCGTCCCCCCGCTAGATGGAGTCTTTGTGGAGTCATACAACACGTCTGTAACACGGAGACCCTCTCACTCACCTCTAGGGATGAATTAAACTCATGGTTTAGGTCGGCGTCCTCCGCAGCCTCCACCAGCCTCTAGAGAGAGCAAAAATTGTAAATAATTGGGAAGTAAAACGAGAAGTAAATAGGACCAGATGAAGGGGTGGAGAGAGAGTTTGCAGAGCAGGGAGATGGGGGGAGAATGATTAAAAAGTATAAAGTAAGAACCAAAGAGCACCTCTCACTGCATATAATAATCTTTATCAACTACCCCCAACAGGCCATGTTTTCAGCATTTCACCGAATTGTAGTAGAAGTGGGATAATTATTGCAGAAGCCAATTGTGTTAATTCACCAAGATTAAGAAAAATACCCAAAACCGGTGTCTTTTTGGGGCACTTGAGAAGAGGTCTGAGAGTCTGGTTCAGATAACCTCTGAGATCTATAAAAGTGAACACGCCTGTCGAACTGAACGGTGCACACGCCTGTCTTAGCAAAGCGCGTGACGCAACACGGACGGGGGAGAGCTGAACATACATTCCCCCGACCCTGCTCCGTCATCCGGCTTTCCAAGACAGCCGTGTGCACCGCACCAGAGCCTCTCCGTAGGGAATAATTATCTCTAGGTGAAAACCCACCTCTCATTACGTGGAATTATCGCCGGTGTGTCTACGAGCCCTAACTCTGATAACATTTAGAACATACAAAGCTCAGCGGATCTCTGAAAACAACAAATTAATTACAAGATCAAGAGTGATATAAAGTGACACTGAACCTAGATACATCACTGATACGTTTACAGGATCACAGTGTTTGATACAATAAAGAAAAGAGAATATAAGTAACAGCCGACAAGAGAATGAACGTCGCTACCTCTACAGCCTCCACCTTCCTCCGCAGCATACTCTCCATCTCTTCCGAGAACTTCCTGACCAGCTCCAACCCGTCCACCTCCACAATGTTCAGCGTGGGCTCCACGTCCTTGTATTTCTGCCATAGAGAAGGAGACAGTCACAAGACCATTGTCCCCAGTGTACCGCTCTACATCTATTCTATTACTGCATTACCTAGTTGTGCTACAAGGCTGCCTGGCTGCTATATAGTAATACTAGAATGTCATGTAACATACACTGTGTATCCTGCTGTGAACAAAAGATATTACAAATATCTAGCGTACAGAGAGGATGAATTCTTATAATACACAGGCTATAATTTGTGACACAAAAATTAAACATGTTACTATATTAATAGTCAGAATGTAACATCTTTACATTAAATGACAGGGGATCTGCCGCACGACTGTGTCCTGTGAGAAGATTCTGTCTGTTTGTGTCAGGCTGCTGCGATGCGAACCTACACTTAAATATTCTATCACGAAAAAGATACGGCCAATTCAAGTGAACACATACTTATACTTAATATAAACACCTGAGCCCTCATCATATAATTCCTCTACTGCTACATTATATCACAGCCAGAGACTCATCATCACCTGAGCCCTCATCATATAATTCCTCTACTGCTACATTATATCACCTCCAGAGACTCATCATCACCTGAACCCTCATCATATAATTCCTCTACTGCAACATTATATCACAGCCAGAGACTCATCATCACCTGAGCCCTCATCATATAATTAATCTACTGCTACATTATATCACAGCCAGAGACTCATCATCACCTGAACCCTCATCATATAATTCCTCTACTGCTACATTATATCCCAACCAGAGACTCATCATCACCTGAGCCCTCATCATATAATTTCTCTACTGCTACATTATATCACAGCCAGAGACTCATCATCACCTGAGCCCTCATCATATAATTCATCTACTGCTACATTATATCACAGCCAGAGACTCATCCTCACCTGAGCCTTCATCATATAATTCCTCTACTGCTACATTATATCACAGCCAGAGACTCATCATCACCTGAACCCCTCATCATATAATTCATCTACTGCTACATTATATCACACACAGAGACTCATCATCACCTGAGCCCTCATCATATAATTCATCTACTGCAACATTATATCACACACAGAGACTCATCATCACCTGAGCCTTCATCATATAATTCCTCTACTGCTACATTATATCACAGCCAGAGACTCATCATCACCTGAGCCCTCATCATATAATTAATCTACTGCTACATTATATCACAGCCAGAGACTCATCATCACCTGAGCCCTCATCATATAATTCATCTACTGCTACATTATATCACAGCCAGAGACTCATCATCACCTGAACCCTCATCATATAATTCCTCTACTGCTACATTATATCCCAACCAGAGACTCATCATCACCTGAGCCCTCATCATATAATTTCTCTACTGCAACATTATATCACAGCCAGAGACTCATCATCACCTGAGCCCTCATCATATAATTCATCTACTGCTACATTATATCACAGCCAGAGACTCATCCTCACCTGAGCCTTCATCATATAATTCCTCTACTGCTACATTATATCACACACAGAGACTCATCATCACCTGAGCCCTCATCATATAATTCATCTACTGCAACATTATATCACACACAGAGACTCATCATCACCTGAGCCCTAATCATATAATTCATCTACTGCAACATTATATCACAGCCAGAGACTCATCCTCACCTGAACCCCTCATCATATAATTCATCTACTGCTACATTATATCACACACAGAGACTCATCATCACCTGAGCCCTCATCATATAATTCATCTACTGCAACATTATATCACAGCCAGAGACTCATCATCACCTGAACCCTCATCATATAATTCCTCTACTGCTACATTATATCACAGCCAGAGACTCATCATCACCTGAGCCCTCATCATATAATTCATCTACTGCTATGTGACGAATTGAGTGTGATAACCCTGTGAGCATTCAGTTTCTCATTTCTCACATAATGTGGATTATCGCATGTACTTTTTATAGTCCATGCTTTGTTCCCCAGCTCACCAGACTACAACTGCATTGTCCAATAACATGTGGCTAAGGGGACATTGTAGTTCAGTGTACATATGTATATTGTGTATTATATATTGATGACTTGCAGTAATGTTATTCATTGGCCTTAAACTGAAGCCAGGAGGGTTATGGGTAAAGATCAGGTGGTGTCCAGGATACAGGTGAACTGGCTGGAGCTGCATTCATTCTCCCCCCTCCTTCCTCTACAGGAAGCATGGAGTGGCTCACTGCTACCTTATATCCTTGGAAGTAGGGGAAGCCAATTAGCATCAATTGTTCTCCTTAGGACTAGTCCAGACGTGCTGTCTGCATCCCAGCAGGGGGCTTCTGTGAAAGTACAGCTCATCTTCACTGCCCTGTCCAAACCCCCTAGTCCTGCACTGGCCAATGGTTAAGAAGAATAGACCCAGGGGTTTGCCCAGGGAGGGGAAAGACTGTGGAAATTAGACCTGAGATATAAGGAACAACTCCAAGGGGGAAGTGTGTTCATTCTAGGATTTCATTCATGAAGGTGCATCTAGTTTTGAATTATCGTTTTCTAACTAGTCTCTATATATGCAGCTGAGAGAGATCCATGGGTCATGAAGTCTGGACAGCCAGGTGACTATATCTCCTTAAGTTATTGGGGTAAGGGACAGATAATGTGGTAAACCTGCCTGGCATTTATTTACTGTGTGTACATAAGATCCTAGTGTTGTTTGTATGACAATAAATATACTGTTGTATGTTTATAACTGCATTTTGCCTGAGTGACCATACGAATCCTAGAAGGTACTGGGTAGACTTCCCTGGCATAGGAAGGCACCCGTGGGTGGCCAGCCAGCATGAAGTGGGTAGCATTGGGCCAGATAAACCCGGTATCTTCACATGCTACATTATATCACAGCCAGAGACTCATCATCACCTGAGCCCTCATCATATAATTCATCTACTGCTACATTATATCACAGCCGGTAAATATGTGACAGCTTATTGACATTTCAGGAAATTAAGATTTTGCTGAAACCCAATTTGCTATGAAAGATCTACAAATATCTTTTTAACACACTTTCCAGCAAAACCCATTTCCCTCTGGAAGTTAAAAATCAATTTTAAATGTGTTACATAATTTAGCCCAGATACAATTAAAAAAATATATGAGGATAATGTGAGCACCGTAGTGAGTGACAATTATGGACCAACTCGCTAGAGTTGATCATTTGCAGCTTTTACACTTACATGTTGCTAACAGAGGAAATTCCCTGCAATGCTAATAATATCAAAGTACACTATATGGACAAAAGTATTTGGCTACACCTATTAATTATTAAATTGAGTTGTTTCAATCAAATCCGTTGCCAGAGATATATAAAATCAAGCACCAGACATGTAGTCTCCATTTGTAGACATTTGTGATACAAAATGGGTTGTTCTGAAGAGCTCAGTGACTTCCAGCGTAGTACTGTGATAGGTGCCACCTTTGTAATAAGACGGTTCGTGCAATATCACCTATACTGGATATTCTACGGTCAACTGTCAGTGATATTATTAGAAAGTGGAAGCGTTTAGGAACAACAGCATCTCAGTCACGAAGCAAAAGACCACGTAAAATCACGGACCGGGGTCAACGACTGCTAAGGCGCATGGTGCGTAAAAGTCACCAACGTTCTGCTGATTCCATCACTGAAGAGTTTTGAACTTCCACCGGCATTAATGTAAGCACAAAAACTGTGCGATGGGAGCTTAATGGAATGGGTTTCTATGGCCGAGCAGCTGCATGCGGCCTCACATCACCAAGACCAATGCCAAGCGTCGGATGGAGGGGTGTAAAACACACCGACACTGGACTGTGGAGCAGTGGAAACGTGTTCTGTGGAGTGATGAATCACACTTCTCTGTATGGTGGTCAGATGGGCGAGTCTGTGTTTGGCGGATGCCGGGGGGATGTTACCTGTCTGACTGCATTATACCAACTGTGAAGTTTGGTGGAAGAGGGATAATGGTATGGGGCTGTTTTTCAGGGTTTGGGCTAGGCCCCTTATCTCCAGTGAAGGGCGATCTTAATGCTTCAGCATACCAAGTCGTTTTGGACAATGCTATGCTTCCAACTTTGTAGTAACAGTTTGGGGAAGGCCCTTTTTTATTCCAACATGACTGTGCCCCAGTGCACACAGCAAGGACTACACAGACATGGTTTGATGAGTTCGGTGTGGAAAAACTTGACTGGTCCACACAGAGCCCTGACCTCAACCCGATTGAACACCTTTGGGATGAACTGGAAGGCAGATTGTGAGCCAGGTCTTCTCGTCCAACATCAGTGTCTGACCTTATAAATGTTCTACAGAATGAATGGGAACAAATTCCCACAGAAACACTCCAACATCTTGTGGAAAGACTTCCAAGAAGAGTGGAAGCTGTTATCACTGTAAATGGGGACCAACTCCATATTAAAGTATATGTATCTGAACACAATGTCATTACAGTCTCTGTTGGTGTAATGGTCAAGCGTCCGAATACTTTTGTCCATATAGTGTAAATGTGAAGTGACACCAATGGGGATGGGTCTTGAAGCCCCCGAAGGTATTTTTTGGAGAGGGGGGGGGGGGGGAAATCAGCACATGTAAACATATTTCCTATACTAGGCCACACTTCGCGTTACTTTCCTGGACATTTATGAAAATCGTGCAGATAGTGAGGGACATTCCCTTGTATAGATTCCTGTGTACCAGTTTTTAAAAATCCCCCAAGAGACCCCCAGGTGAATGGAGCATGCTGGGGGGTAATATCATCCACCGATCACGGGTGTCACCTGGATGTCTGGTTACTAATGATCTGATCTGCTGCCTCTATCGTGTGTACGTGACGTGTACACGTCACATCTCCACACATTAATCACACAGACAGAACACTTCACCGCACAATCTGTGATAATGATGTTCTAGAATCCATCTCTAGTCATAAAACCACAATATATCAATATATACAATATCTGCATTAGTTGATAGATATCACTTTGCCTACAGTTTAAGAGGACGATGTGACATTAGCCGGATAACATAAGCTCAGTAAAGCAGCGGCCTCCAGTACCGCTCAGAAGAGGATTATGGGTAACGCTTGGCAGGCGACACAGGCTGACGTCACCGCCTGTCAGATTATGTGATTCACTACTGACCTATTAATCCCCATGTAACAGAGACATCAGCGCTACCACCACGGCGTATAATACGGGGTGAGGGTCATATAATTGTAACCCTTTCACCACCAGGTAACATGGACTCACCCCTTATAACACAGGGCTCGCCTGGTGCTCTCAAGCCGCACATCAGGCGCACACTTACGCCTAATGATAGCGCAGAGACGCGGCTGGACGGTGTTAGTAGTATTCACACTCAGTATGGAAATGTGTAAATTTACACCACAAAAACGAACTCCAATTCTAAATGATGCCCTGTGTCGTCAGCATCAAATACAGGGTTCCCCGGAATCTAATTAATTTTATCTAAGAGTGCTCTGTTTATGCGCTGTGCTCTCCCCCAGGGACAGACTAGGCCGGCGCTCTACAGGAAGCTCTATCCTAGGCTGGATTCCCCGACACCTCACTGCGCCGCTGCCGCTGGACCTGGTCTTACGGCTAAGCGCACAGATTTGCAGCGTGCGGTAGGTCATACTTACCAACTTTGAATAGTTGGTTTCCGGGAGCCTGTCATGGGAGGGGGGCATGATGGGTGCGGGGCTCCAAAATGCGCGTCATTTTGGACCCACCCCCGTGACGTCATGCCGCAAAACGCGTCATTTGACAGCGGGGACGGGGCAAAACGCAGCGATTCACCGGGAGTCGTGGTGTTTGGGAGCTAATTCTGCCCACTTCACTAGGAAGTGGGGCACTTAAGTAAATTATAACACCAGAACTGCTATAGATGTCTGCATATAGGAAACTGGAGACATCTACACTGAAACCTGCATAGGGGGAGTCCAAATGCTTCAAATACGCTCCCAGGTAAACGCCCCTCTAGTCATAGTCCCATAGTCTTCCATTAAAATAAGCAGAACAGAAGGGAGAATAGGAAAATGTTTAACCCTTCAAGTTAACATTTGTAACTGCACACAGACACCCAGACTGACCGGCTACAGAGGAAGACATCCGAAGACAGGACTAGGGTGGTATATTGGTGTATGGAAGGTATACATGGCATATAGGGGCTGGGGGCATCTGCCACCTTGGGCTGGGTCATCCAGCTACCTGTATTTCTTCCGTTTAAAATGTCCCTAATAGGCCGCTGAGCCGAGTCTCCCGCCATACCTCCACCCCCATCACCACTAACATTTCCAAGCCAGCCCCTGACAGCAAAAGTGGATTTTGAGATACACTATGTATGGGCCTGATTTATTAAGGGAAGTGAAAGATTAATACTACGGTCAGATATTCGCCCTGCACCAGATTTCAGTTATAATTTGCATCTGAACAAACAGGACCGGAGTCATTAAGGACAGTAAGTCAAAAAACTGAGTAAATGTTCTCTTGGACAAACCATGTTACAATACAAGGGGTGCAAATTAGTTTATTATTTTACACATAAGGAAAATACTGGCTGTTTTTTCATGTATCACACAAATACTGGATAACTTTATTTTCACAATGAAATATAAAGCTGATCTAGGACATGTCCTACCCCAACTATAAATCTGTCATCACATTTTAAATTTATCTCCCCCTCCAATGCAACATGGCTTTGCTAAGGTGCAAAGTTACTCTTTTTTTTTTTGCTTTACTTTCCTTAATGATTCAGGCCCAAAATGTTTATCGTCTAACATGTCTTATTGAGAAGGCAAGTGATGCATACTTGCCAACTCTCCCTGAATGTCAGGGAGGCTCCCTGAACTAGGGGTGATCTCCCTCACTCCCTGAAGAGTCTGGCACTCTCCCTGATGCTGAGCCAGTACAAGACGTGGTTGGCTTCGCCATCTGTGGCGTGATGACACTATTCAGAAATTGTGTCCTATGTCCATGTATTGATGCCTATGGAGGCAGCCATTTTCATGGAGACCAAGATTTAATCAAAGACTGACAGGTAAGACAACATGACTTCAGTAATGGAGACAGGAATGTAAAAGACACTTCAGTCTCTAGAGATCATTAGCTGCTTTTCTTTAACGCATAGTTGCCTACTCTCCCGGAATGTCCGGGAGACTCCCGCATTTCTGGGAGACCTACCAGGAGAGCAGGGCAACTTGCTGGTTCTCTCCCAACAATAGATAAGGGGCAGGGCTTAATGATGCAAATATTGTGGCATCTTAGCCCCGCCCCCTGCTGTAATTGCCCAAAAATTTGACAATCGTTTACAATTCGTCAAGCCCCGCCCCCACACGCCCACCTCCCCTGGGATCTCCCTGAAGCCATCGAGGAAAAGTTGGCATCTATGAAGTAATGGAAAGTTGCAGCATTCATATATTGCCCTTCTCAGTGGTGTTGAGGGTCTGCTCAGAGTGTATTAATAGAGGAGCCCCCTGTAACGTACTAACTGTGTATTACTTGCAGTCTCTCCTGTATATTGAATACCCCTGGTCGGACCACATGCAGCATTGATGGCAGCCCCCCCCTCGGTCTCACATGTGTCAGTTAGTCTGTGGCTCGTGGCACGTGCCCCTCAGACTAATCCTCGGCCCCCCTCACTATTCTTAATCCTCCCGGCTGGCTGTCCTCACTGAGGCCGTATGACCCACTTAATGGGATGACACATAATCACTGGAGTACAGCATATATGGGGCATCTACGCCCGGTTCCTGCAATGTACATCCGTACAACGCTGGTCTCTGAAGTGGGAGGTATGTAGCAAGTGCAAAAAAAACAGCTAAAAAAAAAAAAAAAACACACATTGTACATGTAGCACAAGATGTAGCATTGCTGGGGTAACACTAACGGCCTAAATCTGATCTTAAAATCTCTATCTATATGTACACACAGGACAATATACAACATGCAGAAAAGTCCCAGAAAACTCAAAGATCACGTGACACGAGTGGGCGGAGCCTCTCTGGAGCAAACTATCCACACAGTAAGTAGAACAACTTATTGCAACAACATATTTGAGTGAACACTCAATTTTAACCTCTCACATTTCTTTCCCAATAGTCAGACAGTGGAGAAGATTGGTTGCGTCATTGCTGGTCACAAAAAGAAGCTAAAATTAACAGTGTTCTACGTCATTGAGGGGAAATTGTGCAAATCAGTGTAACGTGTTTAAAAAAAATAAGGTGCTATATGCAAACAAACACACAAACAACAAATAATACCCTCAGGAAACACCTCGTTCATTAGTACAGATCTCCACAGCCCTGGAGAGGCAGAGTAAAGCTGGGTACACACTACAGAAATTTCGACCAACATTTTATGCCGAGCGATTTTACATGCGATCGATGGTCCGATCGCTCGGTCCATGGACTGCATACACACTGGTGTCGTGGGCAATGACTGTAATTTCATACTCACTGTTGTGGATCGGTCGGAAGTTTATACACACTACACAGCAGAAACGAGATCGGAACGAAAATATTAAACGGTACGACCAACCAAATGAGGCGATAATCGTCCATTTGGGCAGACTTTTGACCATCGTGTCACTGCACACACTGACCCGACTTTTGAACGAGCGGTCGTATGTCGGCTTTTTGAGCCGATTATTGGATGAAAACAGTGTAGTGTGTACCCAGCTTTACTAATCATACAAGATACAATAGTACATAACATCAGAACAAGAAGAGACGAGGTTGATGAAGGAGATGCAGACATGAGACAGAGGGTACAGAGGGCCCTGGACGTAGGAGCTTACACTCTAGAGAATCTCAAAACCAGGAACAAATACACACAGACAAATTCTACAAGATATTACAATGAAAAGTGACGCTGGAGAAATGTCACCTCTGCAACCTTCCCGGGGATGTCCTTCACCGGCAATGTGCTTAGATTGTAAGCTCATGTGGACACTGTACGTTAATTATTCGTAGTATCAATGTACATCGCTATGTTGTAAGTTCAAGATCCATAAATGACAGGTAATAATAATAGTCAGCGATTCACCTACCTTTTGTAAGAGGAGGGAGCCGGAGTGTTTGGTGACAATGGCGTAAATCTCGCTGCCAAATGTATCAGCCCAAAGCTTCACCCTGAGACAGAGAGAGAGAGAGAGAGAGAGAGAGAGAGGTAGAGGGGGGGTTACACAGAGAGGGGGTTACACAGAGAGGGGTTTACACAGAGAGGGGGGTTACACAGAGAGGGGGGTTACACAGAGAGGGGGGTTACACAGAGGGGGGGGTTACACAGAGGGGGGGTTACACAGAGGGGGGGTTACACAGAGGGGGGGTTACACAGAGAGGGGGTTACACAGGTCCTGAGTGACTTCATGTGTCGGAACACGAGGGATTAACCTGTTGTCACAATTGTTTAGCACTACCAGACACCATAAATAATCACAGCTGAGAATCAGGAATAACATCTAACATCGGACCCAGATACATATTGTCCATCTCTTCTACCGTGCTGGGGGAATAAAGTCCTTAAAATAACACACACCCCACAGCCGGCACCTCTAACTAAAATAATACAGAGTTCTTCATCATAAGGAACAGATATATCATTAATAACAAGCCCCTCTCCGTTATAAACATTGTCCCCTATAGTGCTGTTATTATACTGGACCAGCTGCACAGTACCACTTCTCTTGTATGCAATTCTCAGTATCTGCTTTTCTCTGTATATAAAGACAGGTGCCCAGCGCCGTCTCCCTCTGTTTTCAGGGTCTACGTATCAGAATCTGGGTGATCAAAAAGAGTATGCAAAGCGTAATAAAAAATATGCAGAGTGTAATTCTCAGTATGTGTTCTCAGTATATATCTATGACCTAATACACAGTACCACTTCCCCTGCTCTGTATGCAGAGTGTAATTCTCAGGATGTGTTCTCAGTATATGTCTATGATATAATACACAGTACCACTTTCCCCTCTCTGTATGCAGAGTGTAATTCTCAGTATGTGTTCTCGGTATGTGTCTATGCCCTAGTACACAGTACCACTTCCCCTGTCCTGTATACAGAATATAATTATCAGTATGTGTTCTCAGTATGTGGCTATGATCTAATACATAGTACCACTTCCCCTGTTCTGTATGCAGAGTGTAATTCTCAGTATGTGTTCTCAGTATGTGTCTATGATATAATACACAGTACTACGCTCTCCCACGCTCCATCCGCTTGTCCCCTAACTTGTGCTCCTTCAAACGGGCACTCAAAACCCATCTCTTCCTTAAAGCCTACCAGCCTTCCACCTAACCCTCTCTCCATGCTCGCTCCCATCCCCTTGTTCCTCCTCTGTTGGGGTGCACGCTTGCTCCCCCCCCCCTCTGACTCCCTTTGTGCCGGCTGTCTGTTTCCCCTCCCTTTAGGATGTAAGCTCTTATGAGCAGGGCCCTTCTCCCTCCTGTCTCTCTACCTTCTCTTCTGCTCCAACTCCATTACATCTGCTTTGCCTGGAGCCTCTGAAGTGTTGGTACTAGTTGTTTATTGTTCTGTACTGTTATTCCCTGTACTGTCCATTGTTTGTACTGTGTTCGGCGCTACGGAAACCTTGTGGCGCCTTATAAATAAATAATAATAATAATACCACTTCCCCTGTTCTGTATGCAGAGTGTAATTCTCAGTATGTGTTCTCAGTATGTGTCTCTGATATAATGCACAGTACCACTTCACCTGTGCTGTATGCAGAGTGTAATTCTCAGTATGTGTCTCTGATATAATACACAGTACCACTTCCCCTGATCTGTATGCAAAGTGTAATTCTCAGTATGTGTTCTCAGTATGTGTCTATGATATAATGCACAGTACCACTTCACCTGTGCTGTATGCAGAGTGTAATTCTCAGTATGTGTCTCTGATATAATACACAGTACCACTTCCCCTGATCTGTATGCAAAGTGTAATTCTCAGTATGTGTTCTCAGTATGTGTCTATGATCTAATACACAGTACCACTTCCCCTGTTCTGTATGCAGAGTGTAATTCTCAGTATGTGTTCTCTTTCTATGCAGTCGTCAGTGTCATCAGCCTACAGACATGAATTGCATGCACTGGTGTGAGGTTTAATTAAAATGTATTTATTATTAGTAATCATTAAAATGGATAATTATATCCTGGTTTATAGACAGGATGCGGTTTTGTGGTTTACTAAAAAAGTGATTACAAAATGCAAAAAATCCTGCAATGGTTTTGTTACCGTGGTCATTAAATGTAATAAACTCTTCGATTTCTGTACTATTATCTTCACTCAGTATCAGAATCAATATTATTTAAATCTGCTATATATTAATTTATCATTGAACTATGGGGAATATTCGCCATTGGCTAATAGTAATCAATATGTCCACACGGGTGATCTTTGGTGGGACATCAATGATATATGTGATATAATGGTTCAAACACAGACGTCGTTATATCTCATCAGCCGCTATAATTCATCACATTGATTTGGTTATTAGGTATCAACTGTGTTTTCTACAGCAGAACCCAATATATCGCTGCACGATTAGCCGATATTACAATCATTTATTCATGTCCCATAATTGCACCCAATCATCTGAGTACTGACGCAGGTGCAATGATCACTGCATCAATGATGATATAAATCATTATAATGCTCAGATGTTTGCAAATTACAGTATATTGCTATTTAATAGAATGTTCCTAAGTAGTCTTATTCTGTAACCATTACTTGTATTGTAACTATCTAACAATTTTTAATTTTTATTACAATCTATGTGGTTGCTGTTAAGGAATATAGGCACAATGAAAACATTGTGTATTCATGATGAAGCTTTTGAACTATAGATTTCTCTCGAAAGTGGTACAGAAGGGAGTCTGCACTTCCTCTCAAGTATATGAAAGTGCTGTCACTCAGGGTACCAACCCTCAAAATATATACAATATACAACAACGAATAACCCCGGGCGCAAAGTGAAATATATGAGCTAGCTGATAGTACAAACATGATAGTGATGCATAAAGCTCGCAGATCTCTATCAGAAAAATCACAGCAATGATATAAATAATGTGTATGTAATCAGATCCCAGGAGTCCTGGCCACAAATGAAATGAATAATGTCAAAAATAAGCACAAAAACTAAATAGAACCTAAAAAAAGAAAAACAATAATAGCAACGGTCCGAGGGTCTAGTGTGATCACTACTGGTGATCTCAGAGAGTCTTACACCAAGATAATAATACCTGTTAAAGTAAAATAATTGGATGCAGGTAATGGATATTTTCTGCACACTACAATCAGTTGTGATGCGATCAATACGCAACTTAATTTTTGTAATAACAACCTTTCATTGATCTTAACATTTACTAATCTTTTATATAAAATGAAGTGGTGAAAAGGCTAAAATATGTTTTCAACTAACAAATGACATCGAGTTTAGTATCGTGCTGTTCACAATCGCACAAGAACATTTCCGGTGCTATTTTTGTAGCGTTTGGACCGTGTGAACGTTAATTATAAATAACATCACTTTTTATACACAGAATGTCCAGGTCACAGGGACCATAACAGGTTATACAGATCTAGAGATGGGAATCTGGAGAACGACATCTGGCAATTCCAAGGAACAATGACCAGAGAAATCCATCAATGCCGTCCCGAGTTCTTGGGAGGTCAAGACCCTTCAACCTATGAATGACCATTATACTGTAACTGTGTACTTTGTGATGTCACTGTTTCTTTTCAACTGTGCAGTGTATAAATTGTACCTCTGGCTTTGAAAATCAGATGTGCATTAAGTACAACTCCAAGTACATCTAGGTAGAACTAAATAAGAGATAACCCAAATATATATCTGTATTGAGACAATGCGGGGTAAGGGTCTGGAGGTTATAAATCCACCTCATCTCTTCCCATGGCGTTTGTTTACTGGTACAATAAATCTGAGAGCAGGAATTATGATCATGATTATTGGAGTAATATTAGGTTAGGGTTGTTATAAACAGGTTTGTGGTACATCCATGGGAACTAAGTTTGCTCCAGGGTACGCAAACCTGTTCATGGCCCATTGGGAAGAGACCACCATATGGGAAAACAACCCCTACCTCAAACATATTAGAGGATGGCACCGGTACATAGACAACATTCTTTGCAGATAGACCGTCTTTGCATATCAATCTTTGCCAGGGAGAAATTGGAACTTTTTATCAACTACATCAACCACAATCATCTTAATCTACGATTCACAGCCAACATTAGTACTACCAAGGTTGAATTTTTAGATCTAGAGATCTACATTCAGGATAATAAGATTGAAACGAAGACCTATCTGAAAAATGTTGACTATAATTCGTATATAGCGTCCAACAGTAACCATACGAATGGACTCAGGGATACACCAAAGGAGACATTTTTTTAGAAAAAGGAGAAATTGCTCTACCTTAGAACACTATGACACAAAAGCTGAAATCCTGAATTGTAGATTCCTCGACAGAAAGTACGATACTTCCTTAGTTAATACAGCTCAAGCCGTAGTTAGTAACACCTCCAGAGACACTTTATTTGTCCGAAAAACAAGAACCACAGAGATTAACCAGGAGACTTTACAATTTTCACCAAATGTAGTAACGATTCAAAGGTTTAGAGAACATCATTATTAAGCGTTGGGGGTATACTGAGGGAGGATGATAAACTCAGAGAAATCCTGCCCTTAAAACCCAAATTTGTATACAAAAAAGCAGAAAACCTTAGAAATAAATTGGTTAAAGGTACGATACCCCATAGACACAAATGTACAGAGAGACACCTGGCTGCATGAAAATAGCCAGGGAATCCTGTATTGTAACAAGTTACATGACTGTAGGACTAGTGGACAACGCACAACATAAGCAATAAAGAGCCTCAAGTCCAACGTTACAGAATAAATATAAGAGGAAACATCACCTGCGATACCACCAAGGTAATCTACCTTCTAGAGTGCCCCTGTGGTAGACAGTACGTGGGACGGACTATTAGAAAATTGTATATACGAGTTTCCCAACACCATAGAAACATTAAAATGGAACTCGAAACACACGGTGGGTCAGAACATTACTCCAGGAATCATGAGCATAATCCCCCTTCCCTATTTCAGATTTATAGGGATCAGTACTGTACCCCTGTACTTTAATTGGATATAAAAGGAAGTAAGGATATATTGTTTGAATTATCCCTGATACAGTCTCTTTCAATTGGCGAAACGCGTTGATGTGTGGATATACTTACTTTTTCATCTGATTTTCATTCACTCGTTATATGTGGAATTCTGAACTTTGTTTGCTAAAGACGAACCAGTTTGGGCGCATGTGCACCAGGTCCAACCACGGTCACTCACACAAGAGACGCCGGCGTGACTACGAGACTGCTGAGGGGAGACGGAGAGACTGAAGGAGAACCAGGAGCCCTGGGTATACAGCCTGGGAGGGGTAAGTGCACTAATCCCATTCCGCAACCATCGTCAGTATACAGTTATGGCCAAAAGTTTTATGAATGACACAAATATTATTTTTCACAAAGTCTGCCGCCTCAGTTTTTATGATGACAATTTGCATATACTCCAGAATGTCATGAAGAGTGATCAGATGAGTTGTAATTAATTTCAAAGTCCCTCTTTGCCATAACAATGAACTTTATCCCAAAAGCAACATTTCCACTGCGTTTCAGCCCTGCCACAATAGGACCAGCTGACATCAGGTCAGTGATTCTCTCGTTAACACAGGTGAGAGTGTTGGTGAGGACAAAGTTGGTGAACACTCTGTCATACGGATTGATTTAGAATAACAGACTGGAAGCTTTAAAAGGTGGGTGGTGTCACGGGCACTAGGAGTCTTTACCCAGGGATCACCAGGTGATAGGCTTACCAGAGCAGTATAGGTGGTAATATGGTACACTGGTAGCAGGGTGATCACGGAACAGGAAATAGCAGCTGATGAGATGCTCAGGAAAGTCTATGACTAGCAGCACTGGCAATATGGAAGTGGTAATACACGAGGAACTGTATGGACAAAGGACACGTGAAAGTAGTCAGTGGTCTGCGGTAGCAAGTTGTACCACTGCTATAGTGAGGAGGAATGTCCAACAGAAACGAGGGAGTGATGAGAGTCAGCGGTCTGCGGGTAGCAAGTTGTACCGCTGTCTGAGTGAAGGAATGGAATCCAAGTGGAGGTATCCGGGTAGTCAGTGGTCTGCGATAGCAAGTTGTACCACTGCTATGTGAGAGGATAATGGAACAGGTGATACTGGAAACAGGGATCAGTGGTCTGCCTTCAGCAAGTTGTACCACTGAATATATATGTGAGGAGGTGCACGGGGAGAAACTGCAACACAAGATATACACGGGCACCTTGACTTTGAACCACAGTAATATGCACAATATTAATGTATAGATAACTGAGCAATACTGCCAATATAGAAAAGTCTCTTGAAGTAGTCCAGCATAAGTTAACACAGTCAATGATGGCAATAGACTCAGCGGATAGCACACTCCAGAGGAGAACCAACACAGTCCAGCAAGGTATGCAATACACAGCACAGTCAATGAGAAGCAGGCATACCGTGGTTCAGGAGAAGGCAGTCAGACAGGAGTGCAGAGATACCTGAACGGCAGGAGGCCGGCAGGATGCGAAGTCCCTGGATGGGTGAAGCGGTGGTCTAGTAGGTGCAGCGCACAGGTAGGTAGACCAGCAGGGAACACAGGAAAGCGTGGAGAGCGGATCAGCAGTAGATGGATGAGTAGTGCTGAGGAGTAGCAGCAGCGGGTCTCTGCGGGAACACGGAGGTAGCCAATAGCAACCAGCAGGTGCAGTAACGATGGGACACAGGAGAGCAGAGTTGAACTGGAACTGTTGATCACGGAGAATAGCGGGTAGCACCATAGGCAGTAGACTCAGGGAAACACGGGAGAGTTGACAAGAACTGAAGACTGAAGCGCCCAGAGGCAGCGGATAGGAATCAGCCAAACAGTCACAATGAAACACAAACGGGTTGCAGGTTGAAGACTGTAGTGCACGGAGGCAGCGGATAGGAATCAGCAGCAGTCACGATGATGAAACACAGACGAGTTGCAGGTTGAAGACTGTAGTGCACAGAGGCAGCGGATAAGAATCAGCAGCAGTCACGATGATGAAACACAGACGAGTTGCAGGATGAAGACTGTAGTGCACGGAGGCAGCGGATAGGAATCAGCTGGCAGTCACAATCAGGAACAGGTGAATGGAAGTGAATAGGAGACTGAAGTGCACGGAGGCAGCGGATAGGAATCAGCTAACAGTCCCAATAATACATAGTAGAGTTGAAGTGGTTAGAAGACTGTAGTGCACGGAGGCAGCGGATAGGAATCAGCTCACAGTCACGATGATATAGTTGATGGTAGAAGTGGTATGGGAACCACAGGAGTAGAAGTGGTTTGGAAACCACAGAGGTAGAAGTGGTTTGGAAACCACAGGAATCAGCAGGGCTGAATAACGAGGAAACACAGGAACACCTTCAGAGACTCATAGGGAATGAGACTCCAAGATCAGGCAACGTGGTGTTGACCACAGGTGCTTAATATAGGGAGGTTGCCTGATCTGCCAATTAAGTTAAAGGAACATACACTGAAGGTTTGGAAAGGGCTGCGCATGCGCAGACCCTCAGGATGGAGGACGGCCACGGTTCCTAAATGTCCGAGAAGAGGCACTCACGGTCCGGTGAGTGACAGTACCCCCCCTTTTAAAGGTGGGCACAGAACGCCTGGAACCGGGCTTGTCCGGATTTTTGGAATAAAACTTCTTCAGAAGAGCAGGAGCATTAAGATCTTCAGCTTTGATCCATGAACGTTCTTCAGGACCAAAGCCCTTCCAATGAACGAGGAAACGGAGGATTCCTCGCGAAATTTTTGCATCCAATACCTCAGTAATCTCGAAATCCTCCTCCTGATGAACTTGAACTGGCTGCGGTGCTGAGGGAGGAGTCGAGAAGCGGTTGATAATGAGAGGTTTGAGTAAGGACACATGGAAGGCATTGGAAATCCGAAGATTCTTAGGAAGAAGAAGTTTAACGCATACTGGATTGATAACTTGAATGATCCTATATGGACCAATAAAACGAGGAGCGAATTTCATAGATGGAACCTTCAAACGAATATTTTTGGTAGATAACCAAACCCGATCTCCAATTTTTAGTGGTGGAATAGCCCGCCTCTTCTTATCTGCGAAAGACTTATATTTGTTAGATGTCTTCTTTAAACAGGTCTTGACCTGAGACCAGATATTTTTGAAGGTCTGACAAGTAGTCTCCACAGCAGGAACTTGGGTGGGTGGGAGGGCAGGAAATTCCGGAAAAGACGGATGGTGACCGTAGACCACAAAGAATGGAGTTTTGGATGATGACTCATGGTACATGTTGTTATGGGCGAATTCAGCCCAAGGGAGCAATTCTACCCAGTTGTCTTGGTTGGCTGAAGAAAACATCCTAATAAAAGTCTCAAGATCTTGATTGACTCGTTCCGTTTGTCCGTTAGATTGCGGATGGTAAGACGATGAGAGAGCTAATCGTATGCCCAAAGTTTTACAAAGGGCCCGCCAGAATCTGGAAACGAATTGTACTCCTCTATCTGACACAATCTCAGACGGACATCCATGGATGCGGAAGATTTCTTTAATGAAGTGTTCAGCCAAAGTAGACGAAGAAGGTAAACCGGACAGAGGGACGAAATGAGCCATCTTCGAAAATCTGTCTACCACTACCCAAATAGTATTGTGATTCTTACTTGGTGGCAAATCAGTAACGAAATCCATACTAATATGGGTCCAAGGCTTGGACGGAATGGGTAGTGGTCGCAGCAACCCTGCTGGAGTTCTGCGGGAGGATTTGAACTGAGAACATAAATCACAGGAAGCAATAAACTCTTTGACGTCTCTCCTCATTGAAGGCCACCAGTAACTTCGAGAGAGCATCTCAAAGGTCTTATGTTCACCGGCGTGTCCAGAAAAACGAGAGGCATGGTACCACGAAAGGATTTTCCTCCTCAGGGTAGGAGGCACGAGGGTCTTCCCAAATGGTAGCATTTTGGTGGATGAAGCAGCCAGAGAAATACATTTGGGGTCTAGAATAGCATGGTTGGGAACCTCTTCTACATCAGAGGACGTCACAAAAGCTCGAGATAGAGCGTCAGCTTTCTTGTTCTTAGCGGCTGGTTTGAAGGTTATAATTAATTCAAAACGGGAAAAGAAAAGAGACCATCTTGCTTGACGAGGGTTCAAGCATTGAGCAGATTGCAAATATGACAAGTTCTTATGATCTGTGAAGATCGTCACCGGATGACGAGCTCCTTCCAACAAGTATCTCCATTCCTCTAATGCAGCTTTGATGGCCAGCAACTCCTTGTCCCCGATAGTGTAATTTCTCTCGGCGGGCAGAAGACCCCGAGAGTAGAAGGCACAAGGATGTAATTTTTGTTGCTCCGAGCGTTGGGAGAGAATGGCTCCTAAGCCCACATTAGAGGCATCTACTTCTAGGAAGAAGGGAAGTGTCACATCAGGCTGTCGAAGAATGGGAGCAGACGAGAAGGACTCTTTGAGAATTTGGAAGGCTTGGAGAGCCTCAGATGACCATTGCTTAGTATTAGCCCCTTTACGAGTCAGGGCCACAATAGGAGATGCAATGGACGAGAAGTCTTGAATGAAGCGTCTATAGTAATTGGCAAAACCTAAAAAACGCTGGATGGCACGAAGAGTAGTTGGCTGAGGCCAATGTAGTACAGCATTTACTTTGTCTGGATCCATCTTCAGGCCAACTCCGGAAACTATATACCCCAAGAATGGAATCTGGGGTAATTCGAATGAACATTTTTCCAATTTACAGAACAATGAGTTTTTCCGCAGTCTGGAGAGGACCTCTGCCACATGTTGGTGATGAGAAGGCAGGTCCTGTGAGAAGATCAATATGTCGTCCAGGTAGACAACGACACATACATATAATAAGTCCCGAAAGATCTCATTGATGAAACCTTGGAAAACAGCGGGGGCATTACACAGCCCGAAGGGCATTACTAAATATTCGTAATGCCCATCTCTGGTGTTAAACGCGGTCTTCCATTCATCACCGGAACGGATTCTAATTAAATTGTAGGCACCACGAAGATCCAACTTAGTAAATATCCGAGCTCCCTTGATGCGATCAAATAGCTCAGTGATCAGCGGAATGGGATACCGATTCTTGATAGTAATGGCGTTGAGTCCACGAAAATCTATACAAGGGCGTAATGATCCATCCTTCTTTTTGACGAAGAAGAACCCAGCTCCAGCGGGAGAGGTGGAAGGTCGAATGAAGCCACGCTGGAGATTCTCCTGTATGTACTCAGATGTGGCTTGAGTTTCAGGCAACGAGAGAGGATAGACCCGGCCCCTGGGAGGAGTCTTGCCAGGTAGAAGGTCGATCGGACAATCCCAAGAACGATGAGGAGGAAGACGTTCAGACTGAGCTTTATCAAACACATCGGCAAATAAAGCATACTGAGGAGGGAGTCCCGGGGAGGAAGATGTGATGGAAGATTGCTGTACTTTAAGAGGAGTCACTTGAGAAAGACAACGATGGTGACATTCAGACCCCCAAGACGTAACTTGAGGAGTGCGCCAGTCAATCTGGGGAGAGTGACACTGAAGCCATGGAAGGCCTAAGACAATCGGACTTGTCGTAACTGGAAGAATTAAAAACGAAATTTCTTCATGGTGTAGTACACCAATCTGAAGGGTTACTGGAGACGTACTCTGGGTGATGAGACCATTGATGAGACGTGATCCATCTATAGCCGTCACAGTAATGGGTGTTTTTAAAGTGATCACTGGTAGGGACCATTGATTCACTAGTGATTTAGAAATGAAATTTCCTGCTGCTCCGGAATCAATCAATGCCTGTGACTCAAAGGATTTGGTAGCAAGGGAGATAGTCACATCAAAGGCGCAGACTTTAGATTTCATAGACAATGGAGAGGACTCCAGGGACCCTAACTTCACCTCTCCAGAACTAGTTAGGGCCTGGCATTTCCCGATCTCTTAGGGCAAGAGCTGAGCGTATGCGTGGAATCAGCACAATAGATACAGAGTCTATTCTTTACTCTTCGTTTCCTCTCCTCTGAAGATAATTTGGAACGTCCTATCTCCATGGGAATCACAGAGGATGGAGCTGGACGAAATTGAGGATTTGAACGAAGAGGTGCTTTAACAGCCGTTGTTTTCTCAGACTCTCTTTCACGAAATCTCATATCTACACGGTGGCAAAGAGAGATCAAATCTTCTAGTGACGAAGGAAGCTCTTGGGTAGTCAGTGCATCTTTAATTTTATCGGAGAGCCCCTGCCAGAAGGCGGCAACTAATGCTTCAGTATTCCACTGAAGTTCAGAGGCTAAGATCCTAAATTGAATGACATACTGTCCTACTGTATTGGAGCCTTGTCGTAAACGAAGAATGCTGGAAGCAGCGGAGGTCACACGACCTGGTTCATCGAACACACTTCGGAACGTGGAAATGAATTTGGCACTATCTTGTAGAATTGGATCGTTTCTTTCCCACAGAGGGGAGGCCCAAGCCAGGGCTTGTCCGGAAAACAATGAGATAAGATAGGCCACTCTGGAACGATGGGTAGAAAAATTTTGAGGTTGGAGTTCAAAATGGACTGAACATTGGTTAAGGAAACCTCTACAAGTTTTGGGGTCCCCGTCATATTTTGACGGAGTAGGCAGGTGAAGCGTAGGAGCTGTAGACACCTGGGATGGCACTGGGGAAACGGAGGAAAGCACAGGAGCTTCAATATTAGCTGTAACAGTCTGTCCAGATGTTCCTTGGGAGGTTAACGATTGGTAACATTGAAGTAACAGCTGTTGGCGAGCATCCTGTTGCTCCACACGGCTGACCAGATGCTGCAGCATCTCTTTAGCGGTAGGTTCCGTATCTGGGTCTGTCATGGCCTGATCTTACTGTCACGGGCACTAGGAGTCTTTACCCAGGGATCACCAGGTGATAGGCTTACCAGAGCAGTATAGGTGGTAATATGGTACACTGGTAGCAGGGTGATCACGGAACAGGAAATAGCAGCTGATGAGATGCTCAGGAAAGTCTATGACTAGCAGCACTGGCAATATGGAAGTGGTAATACACGAGGAACTGTATGGACAAAGGACACGTGAAAGTAGTCAGTGGTCTGCGGTAGCAAGTTGTACCACTGCTATAGTGAGGAGGAATGTCCAACAGAAACGAGGGAGTGATGAGAGTCAGCGGTCTGCGGGTAGCAAGTTGTACCGCTGTCTGAGTGAAGGAATGGAATCCAAGTGGAGGTATCCGGGTAGTCAGTGGTCTGCGATAGCAAGTTGTACCACTGCTATGTGAGAGGATAATGGAACAGGTGATACTGGAAACAGGGATCAGTGGTCTGCCTTCAGCAAGTTGTACCACTGAATATATATGTGAGGAGGTGCACGGGGAGAAACTGCAACACAAGATATACACGGGCACCTTGACTTTGAACCACAGTAATATGCACAATATTAATGTATAGATAACTGAGCAATACTGCCAATATAGAAAAGTCTCTTGAAGTAGTCCAGCATAAGTTAACACAGTCAATGATGGCAATAGACTCAGCGGATAGCACACTCCAGAGGAGAACCAACACAGTCCAGCAAGGTATGCAATACACAGCACAGTCAATGAGAAGCAGGCATACCGTGGTTCAGGAGAAGGCAGTCAGACAGGAGTGCAGAGATACCTGAACGGCAGGAGGCCGGCAGGATGCGAAGTCCCTGGATGGGTGAAGCGGTGGTCTAGTAGGTGCAGCGCACAGGTAGGTAGACCAGCAGGGAACACAGGAAAGCGTGGAGAGCGGATCAGCAGTAGATGGATGAGTAGTGCTGAGGAGTAGCAGCAGCGGGTCTCTGCGGGAACACGGAGGTAGCCAATAGCAACCAGCAGGTGCAGTAACGATGGGACACAGGAGAGCAGAGTTGAACTGGAACTGTTGATCACGGAGAATAGCGGGTAGCACCATAGGCAGTAGACTCAGGGAAACACGGGAGAGTTGACAAGAACTGAAGACTGAAGCGCCCAGAGGCAGCGGATAGGAATCAGCCAAACAGTCACAATGAAACACAAACGGGTTGCAGGTTGAAGACTGTAGTGCACGGAGGCAGCGGATAGGAATCAGCAGCAGTCACGATGATGAAACACAGACGAGTTGCAGGTTGAAGACTGTAGTGCACAGAGGCAGCGGATAAGAATCAGCAGCAGTCACGATGATGAAACACAGACGAGTTGCAGGATGAAGACTGTAGTGCACGGAGGCAGCGGATAGGAATCAGCTGGCAGTCACAATCAGGAACAGGTGAATGGAAGTGAATAGGAGACTGAAGTGCACGGAGGCAGCGGATAGGAATCAGCTAACAGTCCCAATAATACATAGTAGAGTTGAAGTGGTTAGAAGACTGTAGTGCACGGAGGCAGCGGATAGGAATCAGCTCACAGTCACGATGATATAGTTGATGGTAGAAGTGGTATGGGAACCACAGGAGTAGAAGTGGTTTGGAAACCACAGAGGTAGAAGTGGTTTGGAAACCACAGGAATCAGCAGGGCTGAATAACGAGGAAACACAGGAACACCTTCAGAGACTCATAGGGAATGAGACTCCAAGATCAGGCAACGTGGTGTTGACCACAGGTGCTTAATATAGGGAGGTTGCCTGATCTGCCAATTAAGTTAAAGGAACATACACTGAAGGTTTGGAAAGGGCTGCGCATGCGCAGACCCTCAGGATGGAGGACGGCCACGGTTCCTAAATGTCCGAGAAGAGGCACTCACGGTCCGGTGAGTGACAGGTGGTGCTTGAAATCATTGTTCTTCCTCTGTTGACCATGGTTATCTGCAAGGAAAACACGTGCAGTCAAAATTGCTTTGCACAAAAAGGGGAGTATATTGCTGCTAGTAAGATTGCACCTAAATCAACCATTTATCAGATCATCAAGAACTTCAAGGAGAGAGGTTCAATAGTTGTGAAGAAGGCTTCAGGTCGCCCAAGAATGTCCAGCAAGCGTCAGGACTGTCTCTTAAAGTTGATTCAGCTGCGGGATTGGGGAACCACCAGTGCAGAGCTTGCTCAGGAATGGCAGCAGTCAGGTGTGAGTGCATCTGCACGCACAGTGAGGCGAAGACTTTTGGAGGATGGCCTGGTGTCAAGAAGGCCAGCACAGAAGCCACTTCTCTCCAGGAAAAACATCAGGGACAGACTGATATTCTGCAAAAGGTACAGGGATTGGACTGCTGAGGACTGGGGTAAAGTCATTTTCTCTGATGAATTCCAGTTCAGATTGTTTGGACATCTGGAAAAACGCTTGTACGGAGAAGGAAAGGTGAGCGCTACCATCAGTCCTGTGTCATGCCAACAGTAAAGCATCCTGAGACCATTCATGTGAGGGGTTGCTTCTCAGCCAAGGGAGTGGGCTCACTCACAATTTTGCCTAAGAACACAGCCATGAATAAAGAATGGGACCAAAACATCCTCCAAGAGCAACTTCTCCCAACCATCCAAGAACAGTTTGGTGATGATGCCTTTTCCAGCAAGATGGAGCATCTTGCCATAAGGCACAAGTGATAACTAAGTGGCTCGGGGATCAAAACATAGAAACTTTACATCCATGGCGAGGAAACTCCCCAGACCTTAATCCCATTGAGAACTTGTGGTGAATCCTCAAGAGACGGGTGGACAAACAAAGACCCACAAATTCCGACAAACTCCAAGCATTGATTAGACAAGAATGGGCGGCCATCAGTCAGTATGTGGCCCAGAAGTTGATTGACAGCTGCCAGGGCGAATTGCAGAGGTCTTCAAAAAGAAGGGTCAACACTGCAAATACTGACTCTTTGCATAAACTTAACGTAATTGTCAATAAAAGCCTTTGACACTTATGAAATGCTGTAATGTTACTTCAGTATAACATAGCAACATCTGACAATAAGGTCTAAAAACACTGAAGCAGCAAACTGTGAAAACCAATACTTGTGTCATTCTCAAAACTTTTGGCCACGACTGTACTACTCAAAGTGTTTCACGCCTGATACCGTTCTTATCACCACTAAATGGGGGGGTCTAATGATCCTTTTGTTTTTGGGGTGTCATTATCTTGGTGTAAGACTCGCTGCACACCAGGATCACCAGGAGTTATCGCACTAGAGCCTCGGACCGTTGCTATTATGTCTTTCTTTTTTCAGGTTCTAGTTTTTATGCTTATTTTTTACATTCATTTGTGTGCAGAGTTCTGTCCAGGACTCCTGGGATCTGATTAAATACACATTATTTCTATCATTGCTGTGATTTGTCTGATAGAGATCTACGAGCTTTATGCATCACTATCATATTTGTACTATCAGCTAGCTCATATATTTCACTTTGCACCCGAGGTTATTCGTTGTTTTTATAGATTTCTAACAATTCCAAAATCTTGATTGAAATTTAAAAAAAAAAAAAAAAAAGGTTTTTTTTCTATAAAAGTGACTTCTGCATATGGACACTGAAGACGGACGACCTGTCAGAGGACTATATATGACCGTGTTCTTTGTGATGCATCTAGATTTGCGCACCTGCAGCCAGTGTTACGGGAAAGTGCATAAAGTCTGCTGAGCTGTAAAACATACACTGACCAATGGGAAGAATTGTGCATTGGAGCCATTCCGAGGCGATATGATTGGTGGAATAAACACCACATGTAATACGGACAGTCCTGATGTCCACTCATTGTCATCATTCATTACGATATAATGGACCTAATTCATTAAGGAAAATAATTTAAAAAAATTAGTAAGTTTCCTCCAGGACAAACCATGTTACAGTACAAGGAGTGCAAATTAGTTTATTATTTGCACATAAGTATAAATACTGGCTCTTATTTCATGTAGCACACAAATACTTGATAGTATTATAGGAGTTTAATTGAATAAAAAGTTGATACTGAAGTGTTAGTGAGTTGGACCAATACTCGCACGCAGGTAGAGCCGGGCGCTGATTGGTTAGCACACAGGTAGAGCCGGGCGCTGATTGGTTAGCTGGACACGGAGAAAGACCCTGCGCATCTGCACTGTTTGCAGTTTGTAGGTGACCCACAGGGGCCTATTTAAGGAAGGGAGGAAAGGATTTATCTATAACTAATCCGTTGTGCTGGTGAGGGCTATTGGTGGGTACCACCACTGTTAGCTTTCACTGGCGAAGGCTTTATTGCTTTATTATTCACATAAAACAGTTTCCCCTAAGTTATCTATATTAAAATAAAAAAAAATTATATATTTTTTTTTTATGTTATTGCTTCTTACACAAAGCATGAGGATTTCAATCTGGTAATTCTGTGAAAGCTATTGTCCTCTGCTATCAGCTCCACAGCGCCCTTCAATGAGTTTGCAGACAGGAAGTCTGATGTGCACAGAAGAATATCTTCCCCCAAGATCAGACTGTTGCCTCAAATATATCAAACTCCGATGAGGAACTTCTACAGGTAGAAGTGAGGATGTTATTATGGATTCCTTTAACATAAAGCCACATATATAACAGTTTGCAGAATTATCCTCCTGATTCCCATTGATAACAGAAACATAGTTTGAGTTTCCGTGAAATTAAAGACGCTAACACGTATGAAATAATCATGCTGTTGCCGTGTAGATAACGTGTTTAACGCAGCATTAACAAATGCACTTTCCTCTAGAAAAATCTCATCAGACGTGTAATCCTCTCCCACAGATTTCATAGAACAGTTTATGCAGGAAGCACAATTTACTAAAGATTAAACGCTCTCTTCTCTCTGTGCATCACAGGATCCTGCACAGGGGCAGGAACATTTGTAGGAACATTTGGGGTGCTCACCTACAGACTTTCCCATCCCCCAAGTGCATTCCTCCCAACTGATGTTGGGGCTCCCCCCACCTCCTGCCCACAGACATCTCTGCATGACACGTGGCAATGAATGGGTGTTTGAATGGGAGGGGTAAAGGGGCAGTCTAATGAAGGTCTGGCCAATCTGTGGCTCTCTAAGTGTTGTGAAACTACAAGTCCCAGCATACCCTGCTAACTATCAGCAAGCTATCCACTGGCAAAGAATGCTGGGACTTGTAGTTTCACAACACATTGAGGCCTTGTGCTTCAACTGTGCAATGACCACACCCCCATTACAATGTCCCAAAAGTGGGTGATCGGGCAGAGTTTGGGCAGACCGGGAGCAGAGCTTATTTTGTACCAATTGGGCATGGATAAATGTTGGGGTGGGGGGGGGGGGGGTATGCTTATGTTACTATTTCTTTTACCTGGGACAGAGGAAGCTGTCTCCTCAGTTTAGGCTACTGCTCTGCCCCACGGTGATGTGCGCTAGGGATGGCCGATGCTCCGGAGCTAGGAGGCAGCTGGAGCCAGAGTGGAGATGGAGGCACGGCTGGTCTGAGTGCTGACACATGGGATGGACAGGCTGAGCCATTAGCATATTAGTCAGCTGATTAGCATGTTGGTCACTCTTCTCTATGGAGCCTCTACTGAGTGAATTTTTGCTTTTTCACAGCACGTTTCCATCAATCTTCATTTACTTTAAAACATAAAATACAGGATCTGACTAATTAGACACCAGGAAATTCCCACAGGCTCTAATTGGTATTTTTCATGTAGTTTCCTGTTACAGGCGCTGCAGAGTCGCTGATCCTATATAGTATATACAGTTATTGTACTGGAAACACTGAAATATCATCCTACGTAGATTCTGCCATCTGAGTCTTTAATGTTTTATATTTAGGACATGCTGGTGAAAATGTGACAAATATATGTAAATGTTGAACTTTATAGCTATTAGATATAAGTTTGGCATCTATAGATCATCGTCATCAGTTATTTATATAGCACCACTAATTCCGCAGCGCTGTACAGAGAACTCACTCACATCAGTCCCTGCCCCATTGGAGCTCACAGTCTAAATCCCCTAACACACACACAGACAGGGAGACAGACAGACAGAGAGAGACTAGGTTCAATTTAATAGCAGCCAATTAACCTACTAGTATGTTTTTGGAGTGTGGGAGGAAACCGGAGCACCCGGAGGAAACCCACGCAAACACGGGGAGAACATACAAACTCCACACAGATAAGGCCATGGTCGGGAATTCAACTCATGACCCCAGTGCTGTGAGGCAGAAGTGCTAATCACTGAGCCACCCATGGCTGAGATGGGTAATCAGGAATAAGAAAGGGGAGTTGGAACATTCCAGCTGAACAACAGTCGCCATCTTGGATCAGGAAGAATTCATTATTCCCTACTATCTCCACGCTCCTGGCTTAGTAATTGAGGGTATCTTCCCTGTTACTCCTCTAAGTAACAGGATATAATCACCAAAACCACCACTCTCTTCACAGTCTCTAAAGTGGTGAAGAGAAGAGTTGCACATGATTGGCCAAAATAGCCATCCAATCAGACGCTGATGTTATACTCAACACCCAGGGATACATTTACTACAGTTTCTATAAAGAAAAAGTGGAGATGTTGCCAGTAGCAGCCAATCAGATTCTAGCTATCATTTATCTTGGTTGCTATGGGCAACACATCCACTTTTCCTCTTTAGATCAACCCCCCCAGTCTCCGGTAAGTCACTGTCTATAGACACAGAGAATATAGTGTGATATACAGGTAACAACAAGACTCCCACCACAGTATTAGGATCGGTGGTCCCAAAGCGAATGTTAATCTACATGTAGTCAAATGAATACAAAATATGACTTGACTCACCCAATAATCTAAGGTCTGCACCATTGCAGTAACCTGGGCTGAATTATATCATTCACAAAACATCTTTAGGTTGTTTAATTCAGTCCCAGTTACTGAACTAGGAAAATAAGCAGGGAAAACAGGAGCAGAACATTGTGTATCAGATGAAATGGCTCTTCCTACATCGGTTCATAAAGAAATGATTCTGTCTGATCCTCCTCCGTGTGTTGCTATGGACTTGGAACATGTGTGTGCGTGTTCTAGCTATCTCCGTGTCCCCAATATGTGTGTGTGCCAAATGTCCCAGTTGGGGGTGCTGCCCTCCCCATGTGTGATTCTCACACACCTCCCAGTCTTCCAGGCTGTAGGCAGCAGACAGCCGGTTCTCTACCCAGAGCTGCCAAATTCTGTTTCTACTCAGATACATTCAAAATAAGAATTATGTGAAAAACAAGTTGAGGAAACATCACAGTGAGGGGGGAAGGGGGGGGGGGGGGGTAGATCACACCTCTGTAATATCATGGGGATCTGCAGAGGTACAGACCACACACAGCCCTGTATCCGCCTGAAGACCCCAAATAAGTACAAATTATATAAACAAGTGACACAAACAACCTTCGTTCTCTCTTACTGAAGATATCACAACCCAACTTAGGTAATGAAAGGGTGAACTGCAGTCACCTCTAGGAATACAGATTGGTAATCAGACATAGTACTCACCCACCGAGGAGGTAACATGTTTGGGGGGCAGTAAGTGGCTGTAAGGGCAGGTAAGAGGGGGTGAGAGGAGGAGTGTGTGTCAGAGATCTGATTTGGGGGCAGTTAGTGGAGGTAGGTTGTCTAGGCAGAGCTCACAGGTAGGTGTTGGGATGGGTAGACATGATTACCCCATCTGGGGTGGAATGGGGAGACCCTGGT
This sequence comes from Mixophyes fleayi, assembly GCF_038048845.1. NCBI lineage: Eukaryota > Metazoa > Chordata > Amphibia > Anura > Limnodynastidae > Mixophyes > Mixophyes fleayi. The sequence goes on along the minus strand of NC_134405.1, from coordinate 341,273,633 downwards.
ACTGTGTCAGGTGGACAGACAGGTAAGAGCACAACTGACACAAGTGCACACAGACAGGACAGATAGAAAAATCGGGATAATATCCATGACAGGATCTATATGACGTCGGTGATTCATAGACAGGTATATTATAGGTAGTTGGTTAGCAGGACACTCATAAGGGGTATATATTGTGCAGTAACACCTGAAATACACGAGAGGGCGCCAGTGTACATATCCCAGGGCAGGTAGGAGGCTAATGTTATACATAGTTCCTAAAATATATATATATATAATTGGTTGGGGTGTAATCAGAGGCAGAAGTGACTAGATAAATGCACTGTATATACTGGAAGATATTCGGAGGGGGAACACATACAGAAAGGAGTATGGTGCTGTACTGGTTTAGGGGTAATAAGAGGCAGCTGAAGGGTTAGTTTGGAAGATAGGGGGTGAAAGCAAATACTAGGGGCAGGTGGGCAGATAATAAGGGCAGATGAGAAGTTAGTGGGTCTAGATAGTTGGGGCAGGTGGGTAGTTGCTGTACAGCCAGCGGGGCAGTATAATAGTTGGGGCAGTTAGATGGGGAAGGGGGGCAGACACTATTATACACAAGTCAGATGAGGGATAAAAGTCTCTCACGTGTCTGGGGGGATCCTCTTGTCGGCTCCGGGCCCCGCACACCCCGGGAGGAGGATCCAGAGCAGCGCCCAGCACCCCCACATCGTGTCCCGGGGGTTCAGGCCATGGGGGGGCGACACGGGACACCCCGACCCCAGCAGTGAACTTCAGTCCCCGGTTGTGTCTGTGTCTCCTCTCCTCGCACAGATCCCTCTCTGATCGCAGATAATCTGCAGGATCCAGGGATTACAGCCGACCAATCACAGCCCGGGGCCTCCCCCTATTAACCCCCTGCTGTCAGACCCTCATCTGCTTAATGGGCTCTCCCGGCAAAGACAGGGACTCTGCCTGCCACCTATAGCACTATATATATATATATATATATATATATATATATATATATATATATATATATATATATGATATATATCTATATCTATATATATTTATATCTATATATATATATATATATATATATATATTTATACATAGAAATATATAGTGTCTGCAGAGAGCACACTGGCAGGGGGTAGAGCACCACATCACTATAATCACTACTAAGATATATTACATTACAAGGTGGGGTCGGGAAACATTCATATAAATCTCTGTGTGAGGGGAAGAAACATTTTTGTGTTCATCTGACATATTGTAATGAGACTGTGTCATGTATATGCAATAACAAGCAGAGTCCTTATATATTACTGTATTATACTCACATTATCACCACTGTTCTCCTTATTATAGAACTCCCCAACCTTGATTGTAGTCTGATAAATCTGTCACTTACATTCTCACCCTTGTGATAGAAGATTGTGGCAGATAAAACTACAGTCGTAAAACGAACACCAAAAACTAGATAAATATTAGTCATCTGTTATGTATTGTGAAAATATCTTCATCGATTGTATCTATGTAACTTTATTGTTGGTTTGTAACAGCTTCTATCTATAGAACGTTCATGTGATACATTGTATCCAGCTATGTGATACATTGTATCCTCCTGGATATAACGCGTCATATAGCGCAAGTTACATCTCTGTCCGACACTACTGAATGGAGTTAGCGCCAGACCCTCATCCTTTCTGCAGACCCCCCTTACTTTATCTGCTAAAGTTTTACACCCTAGGTTATTAACCCCTTGAGATCTCCCCCTTGACAACTACCCGTTGCTCATAGTTGTCAGCCGCCCATAACTTTCCAGGACAGTCCCGGGATATAAAAATGCATATACTGAAATGTCCCTATTTTTTTATAGAATTGATCAACCACACAATAAACTACCTATTTTTTTCTGCAGGTCAGGTGCTGTTATTGCCATTAATTCTCATTATCTACCCTTCAGAATGTAATATCGACGAGATAATAATATATTGATGATTATTAAATTTAGTTAACATGGCATGCTGACGGTTGTAGTGCTCCAGGGCAGGGCCATCTTAACAACATTATGGGCCCCCGGGCAAAGCAGTGCAGCGGGGCCCCTACCTCTATATATGTGTTTTATATATAGATAAATAGATAGATAGATAGATAGATAGATAGATAGATAGATAGATATAGATATATTTGGAGGAATTTTTTTTGCAGGTTTATTTATTTTACTTAAGAGCCCTGATTATGGGGCCCCTTTGCCTGTGGGGCCCCCGGCACCTGCCCATCATGCCCAATGGAAAAGATGGCCCTGCTCCAGGGTCGTGCCTATCCTATGTGGATGACACAGACATATCCTGCAGAACATCGCATCTATACACACGCAGTAACTTGCTCAGAATTTGACTTATTAAACCATTATCTGCGGATCTACCTCTCTCCTTATAGAAACTCTATTCCTAGAGATAATTCCTGACAGGACGATCGCTACATTTTGGAGCGATGTGCAGCCAGAGATCAATGGTAACAACAAATATATATATCTTATTCCGGCACTGAAGATGACTGCTCAGACACGGTACCAACGCTGGGGATCTGCACCCCAAATATAAAAATAAATATAACAGCCAAGGTGAGCGAGGGTAGATCAATGGTGGCTGATTATACAGGAGAAACTGCCCCAAATGCCCAGGGCCAAATGTAGGTGACATTATTCTTATTGTTTTCATGGAGATCCTGCATCTATCTCACAAAGATGGAGACTGATGACTTCTGTATCGCTGGAACAATTAAACCTCTTTTTTCTTTATTAGTGTAACTATGTATCAGTCAGTGATTATCGCCTCTTCCACCACATAATGTGATCTGATCATCCTGTCACATTATGGATACTTTACATCTACATAAATAACACTCAGCTCATATACAAGTGTTTATGTCAGTTTAGGGGGTATAAGGGTATAATATCTGTTCCCCTCTCTGCCAGCAGAATCCTTGGGTACAATCCTGCAGGACAATACTGATAGAGCTGTTCTGGGGGTAAGTAGTAGTTGTAGCCCCCTGGTCACCTGTTGGAGGCTGTAGGTCCATACTCCATGAAGCCTAATACTGGAGGTCCTCTTACTCGCCCCCAAGCGTGGATCAGTCCTCTTCCTCCCAGATTACAGTAGGTAGATACCTAGACAGGTGCCTGGGCACATGCAGGTTTTGTAACAAGAAAGTTAGGTGTGAAGCTGACACAGACAGGGTAGCGCAGTACAATGTCAGTTGACAAATTAATTGACGACAGACCATCTCTCTGATGAAATAATAACTTTTATTATGCTTTTTCTTTGCGGTATAGTTCTTAGTTGCATAAATCTCAATTGAGACATATCATCATCATCAGTTATTTATATAGCGCCACTGATTCTGCAGCGCTGTACAGAGAACTCATTCACATCAGTCCCTGCCCCATTGGAGCTTACAGTCTAAATTACCTAACCCACACACACACACACACACACACACACACACACACACAGAGACTAGGGTAAATTTTTGATAGCAGCCAATTAACCCACCAGTATGTTTTTGGAGTGTGGGAGGAAACCAGAGCACCCGGAGGAAATCCACGCAAACATGGGGAGAACATACAAACTCCTCACAGATAAAGCCATGGTTGGGAATTGAACTCCAGACCCCAGTACTCTGAGGCAGAAGTGCTAACCACTGAGCCACCGTGCATGGTTTGTCACAAGAGCTGACAGTCTTTTTGACTGTAATTGCCACTGTGCATTTCCCGTGTCGTGCCACATATGGTACACATGGGGGGTTGCAGAGTCTGGCTGGGCTGGGGGCATCTGCTCCCCGAGCCAGTGATAATCACTATGCATCGCTGCAAACTCTTTTTACTATTTACCGGCAGCCTAACGCTGGTGCATGGGGCCGCTCCAAAATGTTGCTAAGGGGCCCTAAGATTGCTAGTAAAGCTCAGGGGGGGGGGGGGTCACATCCAAACGCGGGGGCCTTACGTAGCGAATCTATCACCCCGTTGGAGTGGCTGAGAGGCCGTTAGTTCAGGTGCCACCTTCACTCCACACGCCCGCCCTCCGCGCAGATGTCTAGGACTAGTTCCAACCACCAGCGCAGAGAGCGCCCTCTGCTGGCCGTTGTATGTATATGTGTGTTGTCCAAAATGGATTATCCCTTTAATGTTGTAAACACCCCTGTGGGCGCAGCTCAGATTGTAGATGCAGCGTCCCTCTAATCTGGGACATTCATATAAATAGATCCTGCAGGTGCACATGACTTAAAGGAAATGCAGAATGTACAGAACCAGGACGGCTGGTAGATTTCCTCCCATTACAGGACCTCAACATATATATAGGTATTAATATCTAAAAATGATGGCATGGAAAATGTAATGGGATGTAAGTGACTGGAATGTGATAGTGTTATAATGAAGGCAGTAGGAGAAGTGGTGGTATGACTTACCCCGTATACACCTCACTTCAACGACTGTGTGTGTGTCTATATATATATATATATAGATAGATAGATAGATAGATAGATAGATAGATAGATAACCACAAACAGACACACTTGGTGCTCCACCTAATATCTGGTTATAAATACATATAGTGTGTCCAGTTCACATATATATTATATATAGAGAAAGAAGAGGGACATACAAGAAACATCTGAAGAACACTCCGCATGTACAGGCGGCTGCCTAATTCCAAAAATGGTTGGTAAGTCCAATAATGTAATCAATGCAAATAGTGAGAGGAAGGTGCCTAATAGTGTGAGAATCCTAAGTATACTTCTTATGTGCGTACCAGCTGTACGGAGAATCATGCCCATGTCAGTCAATCAAAGTTGAGCAAGTCCAATCCAATCCGTTCCTCAGATGAAAGACGTGTGGGCCCAATATATGATTCAGGGAAAACAGAAAAAAATCACATAGTGTGTTATCATAATACAAATATTGTGGATACCACATACTTGCCAACATTTTTTTTTTTTCTTCCGGGAGATGCCGGCTGGGACGTGGGCGTGCAGGGGGCGGGGCTGCGAAATCGCGTCATTTTGGCCCCGCCCCCGTGACGGAATGACGCAAATCGCGTCATTTTACAGTGGGGGCGGGGCTAAACGCCGCGATTCCGGGTGAATCGCGGCGTTTAAACTAAATTTTTCCCCCTTCCTATCAGGGAGATTGCCACACTCGTCCGGGAGACTCTCGCAAAATGCGGGAGTCTCCCGGACAATGCGGGAGAGTTGGCAAGTATGGGATACCACCTCACTACACACACTCACTACACACTCCAATCGTGAGTAATCGTACCAGAAATATATATAAAGAAGGCTTATCTGGATTCCTTGTTGTTGCTCTTCATTAAGATCCCTCATTTCCTGGGTTTATTTTGGAAGTTGCGGCTGCATTCCTGATCACTCTCTGCTACTGTGCACAGAACCAAAGTTTTCAGTTGCTGAAATTCATGTAACAAGCACAGACCTTTTCTGGCAAGTCTTTTCTCCACCAGTTGAGGGGTTATAGCTCCTGTTCAGGTAAGTTCAGCAGATTTTAGTAGCATTAACAGTAAGATAACCCATAGGTAAAGGTTTAAACCCAATCTGGCTGGCTTTTATTGGCATCTAAACAAAGTTCACATGACTTTCTGGTCAATGTGCAGTCAAACAATCCAATGTATATGTAGGAAATTATATTTAGTTAATAATAGCAGCGGACCCCGCTGTTTGCAGCAACCAGAGTCCTATTACTAGTAGGATTAATAAGTGTGGGGCATATATATATATATATATATATATATATATATATACAAATTGTAGGTGACTGGGATGTGATAGTGTTACACTGAAGGCAGTAGGTATGACATTTTGCGTATCTTGCGTGAAATCACTCCATACATGCACTTCTACGCAGACTTGTGTGACTCTAGCGCGTACGCCTGCCTGCGCCTGGAGAGGAGGGAGGAGAGGGAAGAGGACATGCAGGCGCAGTCTAAGTACAGTTAGGGTGTGTGTATACAAACATGGCTCACGCAGACCTGTGAAAACACACATATACGTCTGTTTGGTGTCAGAGCTAATAAGGGTAGGTCCAGACGAGATGTGCGCGGTTCTGCATCAGGACAGAATACGCTCGTTTTCCGTGCTCTTTTCAAGAGTAATTTCCTTCCATTTTGTGTCCATTTCTGCATCAGCTCCACAGTGTCTAACATGCATTTTTTAAGGCAAATTAAGTGCATGTAACCGGATGTAAATATAGAATTGTATGAAATTAGACAGCGATGTTTGCAATTTTCCATGTATTTAACTTGCGCTGCAGTGTGTTGGTTTTTTGGGGGGTTTAGAGCTCCCTGTTCCAGTTCATGTGTCTGACACACATCACTTGGCGTTGAAGACCTACAGTCACGTCATTGGGAGCTGATGCATTTAAAAATACAACTACACCCATTGGTAAATGTATATACAACTCACCATAAACACAATGCTCTCTACATGCGTGAGGCACTATGTACATAGTGTAGTTCTCGGGGAATGTACATAAGACACAGGAAGCTTTTATCAGGAGATAGTGGGAACTAATGCGGTACTGAGCTGGGACAGCTGATAGCGATATGTGGGGAACAGGCGGTGACATCTCCAGGGGGCCGATAAGTGGGAACGCACCTGATTATAAGTAATATTTAATGACATGAACAAATGTTTAGCAGAACATAAAGTATATAAAGTGTAACTGAGGTCCCAGAAAAAACTGCACACTGATATTTTATTGGCATAAATGAGGCATGAGATGAGGCACTCAGAGCCTCATGCCTCTGTTCTTAGGGAATTGCTATCTCATGAATATTGGCTCCACCCACAAAATGGCCACCTCCACTGCTGGCAAGCCAACGCTGCTCAATATTGTTTTTTTACATTTCTTAGCAGGACCCCAAATATCAGTCTACATTTTTTTTAGCTGCTAATGAGATCTATGGAATATATAACCATCAATGAAGACCAAGAACAGATTGTAGGACCCTAATTGTGGATCCGACCCACAGGCTGCCTCTCTGTGATGTGATGACAGGTACAATTATCAAGGATGGGGGTTGGGGGCAGCCAAACTGGTCATTGTATCTCCCATTGACTCCAGGAGGACATTGCCTCTAGTGGACACATCATGCAATAACGTCTCATCTGGTCCAGTCAATAACTTTTCAACAAATCATCACTCAGACATGAGAGTAGTCTCGTTTTATACAATAAGTAAAGCTCTATAGATCACGCTCATGTAATAACTACATCATGTATAAGAATTTAAGTTATCTTCCAGGATATTGTGGCCGGTCAGAGAAATTATATAGTAATTGGCTGATCAATGCACATAAGGGGTTAATGCAGCATTGCTTGTAAAATGTCACCTGTCTCCCGCAGATCAATTCAATCTGACGGGGATAGATAAACAGCCCTCACCCACTCAGCAAGATTCCCCAGTGGGGGCTGCGCTGGCCGAGAACAGTTATCCCACTCAGCAGAACGTTGCGGGGAAAAGAGCTGATTTCTGGGGATAAAGCTGGCAGTCGTCTACTATGGTAAATCTTCCTGGCCCAGCAATAAACACTTTCCCTTCATCTAAGTCTGTACTAGTCCCCTCCCCTGGGCCAGCGCAGGGTATACCGTGCCAACGTACTCTGCACTGCTCTATACCACCACATCTAAGGTTATCATCCGACAATCCTGCTCACAGGAGATTCCATTATGTATCACGTTCATGTATAACACAGAAATAAAGGCTGATATTCAGTGATACATTGTATCCCATAATGTAGATGGAAACGTTGGCCCATATGGGCAGAATTGTCAGTATTATTTTGGATTTACAGCAGCCGGAGTATAAACTCTTGTTCTGTTATCAGTCATTTCAGTGCCTGGAGATTATAGGGGATCCTAAATTATAACAAATTTGTAGCTCTAGTCTTGATGGCCTCCTGGCTAAATTTATTTAAGCCAATTTAATATATTATAATTCTGTCTGTCTGGTCCTGATACAAACAATCTACACGTCATCCTCATCATCACCATTTATTTATATAGCGCCACCAATTCCGCAGCGCTGTACAGAGAACTTACTCACATCAGTCCCTGCCCCATTGGAGCTTACAGTCTAAATTCCCGAACACACAGACAGCTTATGGTTAATTTTGTCAGCAGCCAATTAACCTACCAGTTTGTTTTTGGAGTGTGGGAGGAAACCGGAGCACCCAGAGGAATCTCAAGCAAACACTGGGAGAACATACAAACTCTACACGATTTCCTGGTCGGGAATTGAACTCATGACCCCAGCAGAGGCAGAAGTGATAACTACTGAGCCACTGTGCTGCCCAAAGTTTATCTTCCAGAAAGGCTGACCTTTTACATGTAACTCGCCCCTGAGAGACACATTGAGCAGGACTTCTAGTTGTGTAAAAAGAATCAGTGTGAGATCCTCTCTATGTTGAGGGGCAGGAATGGACCTCTAAATAGGGGTGCAAAAGCGATCGTACTTTTCTACAGATACAAAGCTAGTGTAGGCTGTGAGCTCACTACAACCAGTGTCAGCCTGGTGTATACTGACTATGAGACGTCTAAGTGATGTCGCTGGTGTCTGGAGAACTGATCTGAATTTCCTTAAATATTAGCTCAGGTCGAAAAAAACTGCAACAAATTTAAGGTCCTGGAAAAGAAGATAATCACAAACTGTTCTAACAAATGGATAACTAGGTCTCTATCTCCCCCTAAGCCGCCATGCTATTAGTTATTTCTAATTTAAGATGGTTTAATTCTACGATTCACCAACTGCTTAATATATATATATGGACAGGTCAAAGGCTACCACCAGATGAACCTAGCCAGCTGCCAAGGGCACCAAGGTTTGGGGGGGCAGTAAGAAGACCGAATGAGTGATACAATGTAACTAATTCAGTGTTTTCATTTTCCCTGTGCTGAGCGGCAGCCGCAGGAGGAGGAGCTTATTACCTGCGTCAGTGATACGCTGGGAGTGTGGCGCTGGGCTACGATGTCAGATACCACCCCGGCCCCTCTCCACACAGGGGGTAGAATTTCTGGGTCCGCACCCTGAAATCAGCGCAGGTTCCAGACGATCAGATGAACCAGAGATAATAACGGAACTGGGACAATTTCTGTTCTTTGAAAGCAGCTTCAGAGAAAACGCTCAGCTGCCAAAGCTCTCAGCACCGTGAGGGGGAATCCGATTCCAACGTAAGACATGGAGCAGGGAGACAAGAACTGTAATAACACAGCAGCGATTGTATGACATTAATAGACAAAATAAACATGATCTGTGCAGGTGCAGCAGAATTTACTGCAACATGAAACTTACTGGGCAAACTGGTGTTCACCAATCAGAGCGTCACACACTGAGCGGATTAAAGAAGAAAATACAACAAGTCTACTCCATCTGTACAGTTATTCTGCAGATAACAATTGTATATATATATATATAATGTATATGTTATTTTTCACAGATGCCTTTTATTTTTACAAAAATTGCGACCTTTGTCGATCTAAGTTTTTATCATCGAACAGGACCTTTAAAAAAGGTCTTTGCTAACAGTCCTTGTTTCCAGAGATAATCCTTATTTTACCCAGTTTTGCATCTCTGTGTCATTATTTTCTAATACTGATCAAATGCAAATGCACAGTACTACTTCCTCAGTATGTGGGATGTGATTCTCGGTATCGCTTGTTACTTTGTATGTATGGATAGAAACATTGTATCAGTTTGTTAGATTCAGGATTCTCTATACAATCTATCAGTGTACATGACAACTGACACCGGTGACACTATGAGGTCCGTGTAAGCACGGGAACCATCATCATCATCATCATTTATTTATTTATATAGCACCACTGATTCTGCAGCGCTGTACAGAGAACTCACTCACATCAGTCCCTGCCCCATAGGAGCTTACAGTCTAAATTCCCTAATATAGACACACACAGACAGAGAGGAAGACTAGGGTCAGTTTGATAGCAGCCACTTAACCTATCAGTATGTTTTTGAAGTGTGGGAGGAAACCGGAGCACCCGGAGGAAACCCACGCAAACACGGGGAGAACATACAAATTCCACACACTTGAGACCCCCCCCCAATGTAATTCTATGGATAAGGCACTATCTTTGGGGTTGGTGGGCTTTTGGGAGGAGATAGAGGAACTTAATAAAATCTATACATCAGCGACTACCACTTCGATGCTTAATAATCCCCCCGGCAGCATTTATCGGGGACGGTAGACCCTGTTTTCTATACCTACAACCACGTTTTAAGGACGGGCATCTGTGTATGGGCCAGTGCTGGGTACTGGCCCCCCAGGCTACAACTTACCAACCGGCCCCTGTAACTGATCATAGCTCCCGTCCCAGAGAACTGAACCCACCGTGCAGAGAACGTATCAGAGGAAGGAAGCTGCATTAGAGGCCGGGTAGTGATGAGGGTGATGAGTACGGTGATCAGAGGGGAGGAGATGGTCAGTTCTCTTGTTTGGAATATTAAACATCCCGGACCCTCCGAGAGAGGAAGGAAGTCAGATAACTCTTGCTTTTATTTCATTGTGTTTTCTGTGTGTTCTGTAAACTGGATCATCAACATTTACTACACTGGGCGCTATCTGGGAGAACGATGGCGTCAGGGGCGTTAATTCATCAGATATAGAAGTATTTCATTCTAATTTTTTACTTTTTCAATCCTCTCCACCAAGATTAGTAGAACAGACAAGGGGGGGCTCCCCAGCGCCCAGGAACCCCACTTCTAATAAAATGTGAACCAAGAAAGTGACACATTTGGTAAAACTTGCAAGAAGGGGGCATACAAACCATCATCATCATTTATTTATATAGCGCCACTGATTCCGCAGCGCTGTACAAAGAACTCACTCACATCAGTCCCTGCCCCATTGGAGCTTACAGTCTAAATTCCCTAACATACACACAGAGACAGAGAGAGAGAGAGACTAAGGTCAATTTAATAGCAGCCAGTATGTTTTTGGAGTGTGGGAGGAAACCGGAGCACCCGGAGGAAACCCACGCAAACACGGGAAGAACATACAAACTCCACACAGATGGGAATTGGTTGGTTGGGAATTGAACTCATAACCCCGGCGCTGTGAGGCAGATGTGCTAACCACTGAGCCACTGTGCTGCCCAATAACTTACCAATAAACCAATAACATGGTGGTCTGAAAGTGGAGCCCCAATAGGAATACCCCCCCATAGATGGAGCGTTAACTTGAAGGCGGATAACCCCAGAACACAAGAGAATGGCATCTGAGTGTCACGTTCCCTCTCCAGAAACGCCACAATGGAAGTAGGGAGAGAACCCCGTCCGCCGCGTGAGTACTCGTTCCGTTTACCTTCACCGGCACTGAGAAAACAAAAAAATAAGACAAAATGTCGAAATAGCAAATCACAGCGTGTCAGTTACTCCCCATCAAACCGGCTGCAGCCGCCGCCTGGGAAACGTCCTTCTGCCATCAGCGCAAATACGGTGAAGTGGACATTAATTCTGGTTTCTCTGCTTTTATGGAACAGTCAAATATTTATTTTCTGGACCAGTGAAGTCAGATGGAGAGGAACAGGGATCTCAGTCCTCTCCCCACTCTCGGCTGAATTAATGCCCTCCATTGATTAACCAGGGAACGGAGTCAGCAGTCCTGGCATTAATGAACTGCACTCCGCTCTCCCTGTAATATCCGAGGGGAAATTAGTTTCTGCAATTAGTTCTTATTAACCCTTGTGGAGAGAGGGAAAAACAAATCAAGGAATTAAATCGCCGGATCCTGGTTTTGTTAAAGGGTTAAAACTGCACTAATCATAATAGTAATAATACATCCTTAGTTAATAAATCCTGTACAAGTAATCAGATATATTGATATATTCAGGATTATTCTTTCTCTGAAAAGAATTATTCAGTGCAATAAAACGCAGCCTATAAAATATTTACACATATCAGTATTTCTGTTTCTCAACACCACAATTATTTGCTGAACTAAGTCCAGACCGCTGAACGCCAGAGATGCCGCTTGTATTTAACTTGTTATTAAAGCAGATTTTCCGCTACTAAAAGATACAGGACAGCAGGGAAGTTGTTCTCTGGCTCCTTAGTGCTGAATTACTGCATCCTAGTTAATCAAATCTGAATGGCGGGTCCTTCTCACAGCAGCAATTACATCCCACTTCTCTCTAATTAATCTTCATTAAAACTAAACATCCCGCAGGACAGCCCCCACCTGGGCAGCCACTTCCAGACCCATGAACACGGGGGGAGTGATGAGCCACTGTCAGGGTCTGTAACTCTCCAAGGAGGGGGGGGGGGACGTGATCCCGAAGTCCCAGAGAGCAGTCGGACCCAGCGTCTGAGATATAAACTGAATATACATGGACCATCCGTTTACTTTGATAATATAGTGTATTCCCTGTATAACCTGACTTGTAGCCCTGACAAATACTAATATATTCTACAGATCATCGCACTCTTGGCTGCCAGGAATTGACCACAATGTGAATAATGACCCCCTATTCCCTAAACAACAAGGGGAATAACACGTTTACTAATTGTATCACTGCCCCCTCTCCCCCTCAGGGTACCAAACACCGTGCTGAGCGCACTAGGGGCTAGATTTACTAAGCTGCGGGTTTGAAAAAGTGGGGATGTTGCCTATAGCAACCAATCAGATTTTAGCTGTCATTTTGTAGAAGGTACTAAATAAATGAAAGCTAGAATCTGATTGGTTGCTATAGGCAACATCCGCACTTTTTCAAATCCGCAGCTTAGGAAGAGTCCTAGGGCTAGATTTACTACACCCCCTGAGCTGTGGGGTAATAACAAAAAAAAAGGTGTAACAATAAAAAAGCAATTTGTCCCTGGTGTACTACAGGTCTCAGCAAGCCCAGGCTGCCGTTAGTGTTTGGGCAAGCTGTCACTTGTAGTGCACCAAAGAAATAATGTAAATAAAGCACACATACAGTTTTAAACATTAATTGAAATAACAACATCCCTCGTTCACCATGTTTATTGCTCACCTACGTCAGGATCTTCATCTTCATCCCAACGATCCTTTCATGGCAAAACAAAAAAACCAATTACACAGCGCTAAACTAGCTCTAACGAGCTCCCGGCGCAAAGCGAGCCGCACCGGTCCTATTTATATCATAGGGATCTCCCATTGTCACTTTTGGTACATTTTCATTGGTGCACTACAGGTCCCAGCAGACCTTAGGTGCCAGGGCATGCTGACACTTGTGGTTCCCCAACTGCCATTATGGTGGTCATTATGGCAGGGGGACCCCAGACTGCAGGACGTCCTGCTGTAGTGTAACCAACCCTAGCGCTAGTAATAGTACAATCTGGGGGGCCCACACTTTGTGTCCCCGACCCCCTGGGCTGGAGGCACTAGGGTGGTTAAGCTGGGTGGGGGGGGGGGGCTCTCTGTATTGCCATCAGCATTGCCGGTTTAAATTTAATGCTTTACGTTGACATTTTGACTGTTGATTGTACAACCCAGCAACATTTTAACCCTGTCGCCCTAATGAATGTGTCGACATTCTGAATGCCGACCTTTTAACTGTGTCAACATTTTCATTGTCGACATTTTGTACCCAACCCGATTACAGCGAGGAAGAGAAACCATCAATTAGTAACGCAGAGGAAATAAGCTGCTGACTGCTGAGGTGACTCCGTTTGTAGAGGAATTATTAATGACTATAACATTGTACCCCTCCCCGGGGCAAGTGAGCGGTGTTTGTATTTCCAGTAACGTTTAGTTGTATGTGACTCAGCCGATACCAAACGCACTTCCACAGCCCCCATAAAATGAAGGCTCACACACAATTATGGGTTAGAGCCCCAGGGGCTGTGTGCTGCATTGTGGGTCTGAGAGGCTGTGTACATACACAAACCGAGGGAGGGGGGGTCCTAGTGCCTGGAAACCCCCCTCCAAGCCTGGGGCACTGTATAATTGAGGTGGCTGGACCCTGCCCCCGCTTCACACAGCTCTGCTTGAAAAGGGAGAGCTGCGTGCACCTAACAGTAGTGCACACAGCATTGCCCATGTATATTATGGGGATAGGAAGAGTTGGAGAGCAGCCAAGCACTGTCTAATATTATAGCCACGCCCCCATGCATGCTGGTCACGCCCACTGGCGGCGTGGTGTGGAAACCCCCCTCTACAAATCCTGCGTTTGCCCCTGGTGTACATTGTAGCGGCTGCACATCCGCCCCCCATTATGGATAAATAATTACCATCCACCTTGTAATAAAATACATTTCTCACTCAATAGTCTTCTGGTAACGATTGGTTCCTCATTTCTTCTAAAGAATATTTTTGTGCATCCTGGAATCTCTATGTAGAGAACATATATGACTACCACACACATGTAAGCACACCTTCCGTGTCTTTCCCGTGGACGAACCAGCAGGATTAGGATCAAACAATATCAGCACACGTGGTCCAGACCGTACACCAGTTGAATTATATTAATGGTCATCCTGAAATGAGTCAGGGTTATCCTTCAATGTATTGGAGGTTTAAACAATCATTTATTTGAAAGACTTACCGGGCAGTTTTCTTTGGTTAGATACATTCATTATCAGTGTACCCAACAAGTGCTCTCCATTACGGTTTCCCTTGGAAAGCATTTAACCCTTAGTAATATGGACCACGCGCAACATCATTTGCGAGTTATACTCACAAGGTGAACCCCACGGTTATAACAAATGGTCCTAAGCTCACAATCATACGAGACCAAACGTTCTGCCATGAGAACAGCAACAAGGAGGCGTTAGCTACGTTATCTAGCGGAAACATCCAGCGGGATTCTTTTATATAAATGATTTTAAATACACGTTCTGGTTTAGCCTATACCGTGTGCATTAGGGGAAGCCTCGCAGCAGGGAATATGTGGTCTCTAAATCTTATTTACTGCAACAGCCGGAACTGAATTCTGCAGGAAAGTTTGTATCAGAGCTGGGGATCTGGACTCGCTCCCTGGTTCCATGACACAGACCATCTAAATATATCACACGCTCCATCACCATTTCCCATTACATCACGGATTGTAGATATAATGTGATTGGGACTCATTAAGCCAGGACACACTGTACACGTCCATCCATAGAAACACAAACACTCCTTGTAGCTCGCTCAGTCCTTGTATATTACCCCGGGATATTTTACACCCACAGAATCCCACTTCATTGTGATTTATTTAAAGAACAATGTTTATCATAAATTGCCATGTTTTTCAATGTTCCATAAAATATCTCCATTTTGAAATGTATTATTAAATATAGGTTTACTTTCTATACATTTAATATCGTGTGCAGATATTCAGCATCATTACTTGTGGAGCACGGAAATCAACGCTAAAATATTGAGAACAAATAATTTGTTTGTTTGGTTTTTTTTTAACTGATAAGACTACAAGACGGACAGTTTACTCTGCATTTAATCTAAATTATATTGCTTAACGTTACTTATGTTCCAGTACATACGGAATAAATCTCGTTTGCAGGGAACCTGCGGTGGGACAGGAAGGTCTCGTTGGGCAAACAGAGAATCATCTTACTGATCCAAAACAGGGTTCGGTCATCATTTACCTTACACCTGTGCCAATCTGAGCCTCGGTTATGATTAAGTATAGACTCATCTGTACCCACGAAGGTGAGGCAGCGTTAGGCCGATGTACTGGTAAACATGAAGCACCCCAATGCGTTAGGGTACCCTAAACACAAGAGGTGAGGAGGAAAAGGTGCTGTTTGTGGCAGATGAGGCAAAGACTATAACGCCTCTCACAACTTCCCGTTGATGAAACGCGTCAGGTACACAATACACTTCCAGTCTCACAGAAACATCCAGGTCTCTGCGGTTATGTGCTTTTGGAACAGTATCGGACGGCATCTCTTTCCCTTTGGTGATGTGTTTTATCTCTTACACAATTCTGTACCTAAAGGCCATCAAAGTAATATTAACATTATGAAGCGCCCCCCTCTTCTATAGATTATAATGTATATACGCGCGGTTCTTATAGCAACTGACAGAAATCAATCATTTTCTAGGCTTTTCCCTCAAGCATAGACCTTTTCACAAATACTAGCAGCATTCTAGCACTGGGAGGGAAGGGACACATTAGTAGGTATTTTGGTGGTTTAACGTGCAAGCTGCCCTCAGCGTCTATTGTACGATACTAGACAATGTTTACAGCAGTTACTAAGACAAATCCTTACGTCAGGTTTAAAGTGTAACCATTGTCCCACCTAGTACCGGAGGCGGCTGTTTTCAGAGTGCAATAAGCACCCATGAGAATGCAAAGTTCACAAGGGACCAGTAACGGAGGCATGCTGGTTAATGGACAGGCTGCTCCCCCTCGCCCCAGTAAATGGCTTCATTAGTTTATAGATAATTAATAGGCCTAATTGAATCGGTGACTGTGCTGAGGATGGGGGAATAGCTTACAAATATACTAATATTAAGGTCTCATAATAATATCATTGCATTAATGTTGCCTAATATAAAAAGACTTTAATATAAAATTCACAAGTGTACATGCAAAAGGTTTGCATTCCTTGATGGAACAGGAGATGTTTAAATCCTGCTATTATATGTTAGGTAGCGGAGTACTAGCTATTATTCTCTGGCATCAGCCATTTTCTACTAAACACAATTGGCTAAAAGATGCAGATATCTTTCAAGGGGATTACAGACAAGAAGTAAAAGAACGCATCTCCCTCCATAATTACAACTTTATCTTAAATCTTTCCTGCGCTGATGAGCTCATGGAAACGTTACCTGTACATCTATAGATGTTCTAATTAGTCGTTCTATATAAACCAACTTATATATTAGATATAAATGTCCTGCTAGCAAGACTAAGATCACAGCTCCATCTAGTGGGCATTCTCTAAACTGCATCCATTTTGCTTCTTTCCAGAAAATCCTGCAGCATTTTTGCATTTAATGTAACTTTAAAATAAACACTACACAGACAGGTTTGGGATTCTCATGAAAAATATAGAAATATTTGTCATTATTTATTAAAAAAAAAAAAAAATCTCTTAAAAGTAATCTTGATCTCTCTTGCATTAAAAGAAAACGTCATTACCTCCATCTCTTATATAATTTTTTTTTTCCCCAAAATATATTTTCTTAAATATGTTTTAAAGGGCAGAGTTGGACATGTTTTGTATCAGAGGCAAACGGTTACAACGTTGCTCCGTTCCCGATCAATGATCGGCTCACTCTGCACATTCAGCCGTTCAATGTTAAAAACAAGAACCTTCCCTGGTTTAAAAAAAAACAAAAATCTCGCCTCCTAAAAGAGTAAAAAAAAAAACACGTTGAGTGATGCCACGATCTATGGTCTCCTGCACGTATTGCGCCTCTGTTTCCCCCATCACCCCACAAATTACACTAAAGGAATGCGATTAACCACACAAGCGTGAAGTGGTCAGAACTTCCTGCTGGTAGAAGCCCCCTTGCTCAGTACGGAGAGGTACGTCTCATAAATGGTGTTCAAAAAGTTCTCATCGTTCTGTAACACAAGGAGGAAGAGGCCTAAGGTGATTATTGGTGCAAAAACACAAGTTCACTGTAAAGTGAACACAATTTTGTCTTAAAACAATTTTAAAGCACTTTATGTAACAAAACAGAAAAAAAAACAAAAAACTAAAAACCTCAATGGCCATTAAGCCAAGTGATGGGCAACAAGCGGCCAGAGGGATGTATCCGACCTCTCACCTGTTGCCCCAGGATTCCTGCTTGCATGCAGGCAGAGTCAGATTCTCAGAGACAGACCAGGATAAATATTTTGCAGTAATGAAATAATTCCAGTGATATTTTGCCTAATTCTGTGAAATATTTATTTTTATGGCAAATGCTCCTTATGCCCCCAATAACACCCCGTACGACGGATTACCCAGCGCTCACCTGTATGAGGTGTAACAGGGCCCCCTGGAGCTGGCTCTTGGTGAGGACGCTGCTGTTGGTGGGGGTGTCTGTGAGGGACATGGGGAGTAGCAGGTTAGCTGGTAGCGGATGCCTGGTTGCGTCACCTGACCTGCTGTGCGCGCTGCTTTGGCTAAACACCATCGGAGATATGAGAAGCGACGGAGAAACTGTGGCCGGAATTCGCTGCGGAGAAATCACCTGTTAGAGACACAAATAAAGCGTGAAGACATAGCGCAAGCTAAAAATCTAACAATCTGGCAAATATTCCAGCTGTACGGTAAGAAATGACTACAGATGGGATGCAAATATTACATTCGGGTATCAAAAATATCTTAGTTTATGTCATTTTTATTAAATATTCTGTATGGTGTGACAAAGTCACTGGATTAGTATTCCACCTAGGTTCCTAACCTACTAGTTTTAAAACCCCAGGAAAATTGTTATTGCCTGAGCTGCTGGAGGCCTGTTGAAAAGCCGGAAAAGGGTCCTGGGGTTATGGATGGAGAGTGAGGACGGGCTCCATCTTTTAGGACCATTAACCGGGTCTTCAGGGGCTGCAGAGCCTCTGTCAGAGAGCGCCTGATATCTGCCTGTAAGTAACTGTGCTAAAACCTTTTTTTGTTTTGTCTTAGTTTGTTAGTCAGGAGTGACCAGTATTTACAAACCAATTGCACAAAACCTTTGGACTTGTGTGAAATCTCTCGGCTGCTATAAATCGATTGCCTCAGTATTAACTCCGTTTGCAAATATACGCTTATATAATCCATGGTGAAATCAATGGTCATTATGTGTACAATATAAGAGTTTCATTTGCTTTTGAAACAAACATCTGTCGGTGAGAGCCTACAGCTGGTTAGTGCATTTCCAAATAAAAGATTCATCATGAAGATCAAAGAAGAAAAAGCAAATCAGGCGACTGAAAACGACCAAATAAATGTAAGGATAAAAGAAGATTTCAAATGACGTAATACTGAAAAGCGTTGTCCAATCAATCGTGCTGAACACAAAAATACCTGGGTGGATTTCTGGTGGGGAAACAACAACACGCTCAATTATCCATCCATATGTTAAGTTCTTTTTTTAAACAACAGTACTATAAGAATTGCAAACAGCATCCACGAGTATAAAGCTGGGACAGACCCATAATAGACTCACAGTGGTGACTGCAGCTATAGAGAACAAGGGGGATATTTATGTAATTAAAGTACTATAGTAATGTCAAAACGAAACAGTAATTAACGTGTACACATGGAGTGGTCAGACATTACCTGAAGCAGCGGATTGTGTTTCTCGCCCGCAGATAGTTTCTCTCCCCAAGAAGGTTTTTGAGCACTCTGGGAAACCACCGGGAACTTGGCGGCCAGGGCCGGCTTGCTGGCGGTCTGGTACTGTTGGTCCTGACGGACAAGATTTAGTTTCTTCAGTAGTTCCTGGGGAGAAATGGCCCCAGAGGAGGGGGGAGGCTGGGAGGAGAGGGGGATGAGAGGAACAGTCCTTTGGCTTTGCTGAGAGTGGTCGTAATAACCGAGGGGTGTGTTCCCCGTAACTTTCCCTGATGCGGGCCTCGCCCCGCCGCTGTGCGCCGTAGCCGGATGTCCTCGGTCAGGTGGAGGTAACGTGGAGTATGGACCTTGTAGCATATGGAGAAGACTTTCCCCGCTCTCGAGGTCTGGGACAGGTTGGGAAGTGTCTTCCACCGGGAGGAAGAGGCCGCTGAAGACGTCTCCTGGAGGGTGGAAGGTGCCGTTGGGACAATGCTGGTTTTCAGGGATCGTGGACACGGGGTGAAGGTCGGCCCCCCGCACCAGCAGCTTCTGGATAGCGGGACACAGCTGCTTGTCACAGCTCTCCAGGGTCTGACCCAGCTCCTCGTAGGACAACGAGCGAACCACAGGGGGGCGGCCAGCAGGGGGGTCTTTGTGATCCGTACCCTCTGCCGTTTTCGGCTTCCCAAACAGGGTGGTGAGGGACAGGTGCTGAGGTTTGTGGTCACCGGGCTGTGGAAGAAAACAAAACTCTTTATTAAATATTCTTCCCACAGTGAAATCTACCCCATTTATCATTGCTGAAGTCCCAGTCAGTCGGGAACCAAACTTAGATTGTGAGCTCTACAGGTTACGGAAACTTGAATTTAAAAATGTGGTGTACAGCATGGGGCTAGATCAATAAAATAACAAAATAAAACTCATCTATGTATATACAGGTTAGGACGGCTATATACTACAAGCAAGAGATGGTCTGGCATTAATGACGTGCTTATTCTCTAGAGTAGGGTCTTTAACAGCCAATTTCAGGATCATAGTGCTCCTTGGAAGTCCAAGTCAGGTACATAACAGATCAGTTATATGAATTCAGGGCTTGGGGTCTTATTAATATATAAGAGACTTTTGGCAAGAATATTTTATAAAGGGACTGTAAACCTAGGTTTTCATTTTCCCATTATCCAATGTAATTATTATAAAAGGGGGGAGAACATTAAAAACTATAAGGACTTGATCTAGTTCCTAGGATGCTGCTAGAAAATAGATCTGTAGAGATAAACCTTTCAGTGGAGATGCCATTGTTTACCCCCTCCTCCGCTCAATCTTACAGAGAAGTAATGGTCCGCTCAGGGGAGTAGCCCAGCGGAAGCGATGTGGGGGGAGCGGACTCTGAAGTCACTGGTCCAGTTAGGACATAGAATATGACACAGCAGGTACAACCTAACCCCCTCCCCATTGTCTGCACACAGGGAGAACATACGTGTCACCTGGCTATGACGCACACTAGTCATCTGCTGTGACGATTCGCTGGCTTTCACCGCAATGGGTTTGATGAGGTTGGGGTTACTATGGATGGCTGAAGAGCTGGTTATCATCTTGGGTTCTGAACATGATTTAGACTGTAATGAGGAACAGACAGGAAGACGGATAAGCTGATGAGACACCATGACAACGATGAGAGCACAGGACAGAGGTGGCGGGATGGAAGACAGATCATGTAAGACGGAGACACCGCTACAGATGAGGGGGATCTGCCTGGAAGCTTCTCTTATACACAATATTATTCCTAATACTAGGAGCAGGCGACCGTGTGAGATAATGGAAGACACGAATGACACCGCGCTGGGTTACAGACGCGACCTTTGCCCCTTCGCTCACTTTGGTGTACTCATCCTTGGCCTTGGTTAGCATCTGCAGAATATCCACCTCCTTCGCTTCAGAGGGCAGGATCATTGGAGACAGCTCCACGCTGGCGGACTGCTGGGCCTTCATCTGTTCCTGCTGGGTTAAACTAAAAAAGAACGGTAGATGAGTTATTGCAGAGTTATGGCAAGCATCGTTATTGGTCTATCAGTGTCCTGAGCGAGGGAAGCACAAAAAAAGAGATAGATATTTTTGCGTAGGCGATGCGCGTATCCGGGGGTTCTGATTGGAGGGAACTAGGATCGGCTAGGCCCTATCTCGCTGCATAAAACACGGTTGGAGATTGACAGTCCATGCATTTGCAATACCCAGAAGTTCCAGCAGATGGTGCTGTTAGGCAGAGAGTATCAGGTGAAGGAGACAGAATTATATTATGTCCAATAAGAATTAAAAGTTTATAAAAAGCGGCGCTTAATATGCAAAAATATCCGCAGAGGGAACGGTCATTTTCTGTGTGATTAAGACTACATAACATGTTTCATATGCTGGAGTCTGACGTGCCAAGGATTCATTTTTGCAAATATATTAATTTAAGTGGCCCAATTAAAAAAAATAAAAAAACAAAACAAAACACTGCAGATGTGTCATTGAGACGCAGGGGTCTTTTCTTACCGCTCATATTAACCTAAATATGTCCGAGTTTTACAAATGTATATTTGAACGTAACATGTGACTTTTAAAAACAACCCCCTATGGGCATTTTGCCATTTAATAAAACAAACGATAAAGGACCCCGGTGGGATAAAAGGTTTCCCGAATTCTAGAGCAGAATACTGGGGCAATAATTAACATCAAGCACAATTGTGGGGTAAATAAAGGCGAGATATCCGCCACTGGACGCCCGTCTCCACCAGCCGCCGGGGTCCCACTTACTTTTTCATGAGCTCCGCGATTCTCTGACATTCTTCTTTGTCGTAGAACCAAATTCCATAAATAAAAACTGCAATAACAAAGAAAAAAAGATGGATATAAATGTAAATTCTCACGGTACGGGGCATTGTGTTGTGTGAATGTCTGATCATGCAGCTTATTACAGCTGCACTTTATGCAGAAGATATCTCCTATGGTTCTCCCTGAGTGTACAGCGCTGTGGAATATGTTGGTATAATATAAAGGTAATAACACAAAGGACATCGTCTCATAGTAACATACATGAATACGTTCCCCCCCCCCGGCTCAGTCTTGGCTCGCACGGTGCGATATCCCTGTGTTAGAGCTTCTGAGGTATACAAAGGACAATTATCGAGCCCTCAGGTAAAATGGTTTAGCAAAATATTTCACCATCATCATCTGTTTATATAGCGCCACTAATTCCGCAGCGCTGTACAGAGAAGTCGCTCACATCAGTCCCCGCCCCATAGGAGCTTACAGTCATTCCCTAACATACACTTTGAAAATAATTATCTAATCTAGTCCTAAAAATCAACGTGTGATGGGCAACGCTGCCTCTAATCACACTGCGGAGATAACTGGGACATCATTCTACAAGAGGCTTCCGCCATCTCCCCCTATCCTGCTCTCAGCTGATGTGTAACATATACAGAGATGTGACCATACATAAAAAAAAAAAAAATACTACAGTACAGCTGTATCTAGGGAGGGGTTAGTTAGTCTGAAGCTTCCTAGCATGGTGGAACTACAAATCCCAGCATCCCTCCCCCAGCCTCTAGGGATTGTGGTCAGGGTGTTATTATCCCACTGTTCCGTTACGCAATGCGTTCTTTCCGTTGATCAGCCCCCCCCTGACCTGGAGCCAAGCTGCAGAGATATTTGGCTGTTCCATCTCTCCCACACTCACTGAGCGAGCGGCTCGGGAGCCTCAGTGCACAGGGACATAAATTCCATTTACACTCTGATAACAAGTGTGAGAAACAGACGGACTAAGAGCCGTGCGCTGGTCTACGCTGACCGCCAGGGATTCCTCATCCGCGCAGTCTGCGGGACGCTATACCGGGGAGAGTAATGTGCTGTTCAGTCTTATCCTGCAGCAAATACATCATTATCTGCTGTACAGAAGGTCTAAATGAGCTGAAATAACTCGCATTTGCTTTGACTAATTCTACACGTCGCCTATAGACAGCGGACGTGGGAATTGTGTGGGCAGGACCAATATTCATGAGAAAGCAGACGATCAATATTCCAGTGACTATTTCAGTCTCCCACATGCAGTTTACATCTGAATCAGTTGTGGGTCCCGCAGGGCTGGTGCACGCTGATTAGGAGGATGATAGCATCACTAGCTGCTTCCTATTGGCCGATACGCACTTTGCACCTTGATCGTGGCTAGATTATAGGATTTTGTGGGATATATTATTAGACATATATATTATTTTCCGACTTTCATTCGTACGATAGATTATATCTGCTGTATTATATAAAGCCTAACAGCCAATGTGTTTTTCGCTAGCAAAATAAAATGTTAAACTCTCCTTGTGCTTATGACCGGGTTGTGTGTACGCGGTGTAAGTAATCCTGACGCATATACTACAGGTGCGGGCCGCATCTCACGACGCCCATGATTCAGCATATGGACGTAAATACGCTAATTTTGTAAAGTTTTAAGGGCAGATTACACCCAACAGGTCTCCCACCCGGCATCAAGACCCACGGGAGAAAGAAAGGTCACATTTAAAAGTGTAAAAAATAAAAATAAGTTAACCCACAATGAGTAATTTCACAAAACATATTTACACACGGACCCGATATGGAATTGAAACTCAGAAAAGTTCCATGAAAGTTTGTTTGCCCATTTTTATTAAACATTGAGAGTCTCTCCCATCCGTTATATCACACTGATAAGGACGGCACACAGTGATCCCGGATTATAGGCAGCTCTAGTTGTCGTTTGGAGAGCTGACCCCATTGCGTTGGTTCAATGGCACTTGACTTGCCGGACACGGCCACCCCCCTCTCTCTCCAACTTTAGACCTGGTATCAGCGGCCGGTGACAGAGACGGAGAACAGATCCTCTCATGACTGTGTCAAGTGGGCGACTGACAGGTGGATAAATCCAATCTGCCTGCAGGTCACAATCAGTAATACTACACTGGGGAGGGGGGGGGGGGACGGAGGAAACTACAAATCTGGGAACGATGAAGACAAAACATTTCCGGCATGGAGGGTCTCGGACCTTTACACTGAAACCTGGACTGTCGCGACCCCAGACGAGAGCGATCGGGTGGTTTTATTTGTAAGAAGTGCAGCGGAATTATAGAAGATGTTTCATTCCTTCATCCGTCAGGCCACGGCCACCTACCGGCCTATGCCCAAGAACATGGCACCTCGGCCCAGTATATTCTGGAAGGGCAACATGGTATCGGAGATCGAGCTGGATTACGTCCACATCCCTCCTGGAGGTAAGAAGGCAAAATTCTGTGCCGACTTATAAATGTATCCCAAGCCTAACCCAACGGGAAGGGAAATGAGCATCACCATCCTAAATAACGTCTTGGGAGGTAGAACGTTGAGGCTGGTTGCACGTTACTGAGCGCCGTGTCTTGTAGCCGCCAGAATAGGTTAGTAATTGGTTTGTGAGCTGTAGCTTGAAGTAGGAAATGTGGTTTCTGACGCAAATAAATAGTTTAAAGGTGCCCGAGCTATAGGAACGAAAGTCAGAAAACTGTAGCAGAAATGACTCAAAGCAAAGATGTATGAAAATAAACCTCTATCGGCGTGCGCACTGTAAACTAAGTCTCGTTTTTTTGTATTTAAATCAGAGTCAACGATCGATCACATCCACAGGATAAGCCCTGTACATGTCAGTGGCAGGTTCTGCGATTGCCACCCCCCCACCTCCCCTCCGACAAGAGATTATTTTCTTCAGATGCCACTATTCTTCCCCTGCACGTAAAACACATGTCCCCAAATACCATTAATTACTCGTGTAAAGAGACGCTGTACATAGGAGAACTTGTAATCTACAACCGCTGAGTATTTGTCACAGCAGAAATTCCAGAAGCCGTTTACAATTGTGCAACAGCTTCTCCGCTGCCACCGTGGCCATCACTGTCGCTGGCTCCCGGCATCTGGATCCCGCGCTGTCAGCGAGGGCAGCAATTATATGCAAATAGTGCAGTTATTTGTTTCTTCCCTCCTCAGAGTGGTGCATTGTGCTCCCAGGTTTATACATTTATAACTTGGTGATTTTTACTAACTGACACTTTTACAAACACAACGGCAGAAATTATACAAAGCGCCGTCAGGCTGCGACAATCCGTTGGGAAGATTTAAGAGGACAAAACAATAATGTTTGCAAGGAAAAATGACTTGGAATCCTTATCTATAGAAGCAGCTATCCACATTACTTAGCAACTACAAGCCCCAGCATGCTTTACCAGTAGATAACCAGCCTGTAACTGGCAGGGCATGCTGGGACTTGTAGTTTCACAACACCTGGCTGCCCAGATCTGAATTTTCTGCACCCCATTTACAAGACATAGATAGATCCCCGCTTACAGATTACAGCTCGTACCTAGCTAATATCTACATAATAGCAACAATTCTGTCTCGTCTTCGGACTTACATTCACCGCCATTGTGCCCGTTTAATACGTTTATACCTTAGCAGGGGTCACTAATTACATTATAGGCACGTGCTACGGTCAAGTCAAATTCTCTATCAAGAACTAAATCTGTGGACAGAATATAAACTTATATTATAAAGCAGCTTTCCATCGCTAAGAGCTGCGGATATGGCGGCCACTTCCTGCAGGGGGCGCACGTCCGCTACAAAGACCAACATAATATAACTGTGTACAGGTACCGTAGAGGAATAATATATGTACAGATAATCAGATGAGAGAACAGATACATTTGGGACACGGCAGATACTTGATAATGACAGGAGGCCCCAGAGGGCAGATATCTTGGAGCGTTCCCTATATTTAATTCCTCTTGTCGGTAATTATAGCTGCAGTGGCGCTCGGCAGCTGGTAGATCCCGGTTTGGGGCGTTCCTCGTGCTGTCAGTGGGAGTCAGTCTCTGTGCCGAGAACACAAATCTCTTCTGCTGCGTCCAATCTATGCGATTTCTGCACCAAGAAGCCCGGCCAGGCAATAAGCCACGTCCAGTCAGAGCCAGGTGGTCACAACGCCCCACACCTCAACCAGTATCCGAATATACCGATACACCCATCATCCCTGCAGAAAACGACAATCCTGTTTCCCCCCCCAGAGTGGTTACACAGCAACTAAAAATGGCTTATTTAATAATATGGTTCAAATGGCATCTGTACGTAAACCATAGTAACCAGATACAAGCTTTTATCAAGCTCATGGACGGAGGGGTCCGATTGGCTGCCCAGTTAGACCACGTGTCCTCCTTGAACCACTAAGTTTTTTATTTAAATTATGTTTTCTATCTGGAACAGGGCTGAATTTTTTCCCTTTGTACGTTGAAGATGTAAAATAACACAATAGTAGCCTGTGTCCTCTTATCTGCCACAATAGTGATTGTTTATCAACCGTCCAGGGCAAAGCCGCCTCGATAGAGATAGAGCCGCAGATCATTAGGTCTCGCTCTAAGCTGCAATGGAGACGCCACATGAAGACGTCCAGAGTCTGTTGCTCGCAGGGCGGCTGTGTGGGATGAAGGATCAGCTCACCCCTTGCGCCCCCCCCCCCCCCCCCACGTTACTCTTGAGTGGAGAACGTGTAGATCAGTAGTCACTGAAGACTCAGACGGGGTGCTTGGCGTCTGTTGTATACACAGAGAGATGGAGGGCTCTCACAGGCTGAAGAGGGCACTTACTGCACTTCCCGACAGCCCTCTAATCAGCCTGACCTCCAGATCATCCGGGAATTTACTAAACAGATTCCTAGTCTTCCCAAAACGAAAGTCCTAAAAGGACCAGTAAAGAAACACTGAAATAATTTTTATTTAAATACCCCGACACTTATTAGTAGGGATGAGGTAATTGAAAGCATTTTCCCACAATACGCTCTGCCCACCCCTCTATAAATCAGTGAGGGAAGGGGGAGGGGGATACAGGCGGAGAGAAGCAATAACGTCACCTAATCGTTTCAATATTTTTATGAATCGGCAACGCATTTTGCACTAGATCTCACTCAGCTCTTTATAAAGGATTGTGACGTATAAATCAGATTTATAAACTCTGTAGCAGAAGACAAGAAGACGTGTCCACAATGACTTATATTTTAACGATAAACTGTTTGCTCCAATTTTGAAAATATTTTAGTTGTAGACACTGAAAGCATCTGGAAGCATATTCCTGATATACACTACCTTTCTTTACAAACAATTCTCCTGATTTTTCCCCTTCAAGAGTCCCCGTTACCTCCAGTGTACACAGGAATGTGCCACAACCACGTGTAATTACACAGGAATGTACGTTACAGAACACAGGAAGGATTTGTGAAGTCATAATCAGATATAGTAGTATTGTACTGTAATAAGCCCTCCAAACTAGACCCCGCTCAACACCTGCTTACAGACATCCCATCATTACATCCCCATGTTGCGCTGTAGACCTGTTTAATGGCGCAGCCACGTTAAGTTTATGAAAAGGCACTTTATATGGTATATTCCCCCAGGTATACTCACATCTGGCGTTCCTGTACAGTAAGAAGGGGTCCTGCAGCTGAAAATCCAGATCTTTAGTAATGGGCTCTGTGCGGTTCTCTATACTCAGCCGGTTCATGATGGTGAAGCCGTGTTTGGGGGAGGCGGATCTACAGTAATACAATACAGAGGGACAATGAAACCCCCAAACAGGGCACCAGACCACTATAAATCTAGATGGACAGGAAAAAAACTGACAAATAATCATACTCTGGTTAAATGCAGACTTTATGTGGTTGGGGAGGGGGGGCAGAGGGTTACATCCCAGAGACCTTAGAGAGTCTATTTTGCAAATATAAACTCTATAATATGTCCAACAGTCTCCGGGAAGGGCAACGACCTTTGGGGAACCAGCAACAGCTACTTACACACAAACATGACGAGCACGGATAGCGTTTCGCAATACTCAAACTGCTGCTGTGGGGCTCGCAATTTGGAGATGGGGGCAGGACACAGACAGAGGACCGCATACACTGAGCCCCCTAAAGATAGAGATTCTGCAGGAATGTCGTTCTCTACCTGAGCGTAATTGACCTTTGTGTTTTGCACAAAAAAAAAAAATGCACTTCTACAGGGATAATATAATACATGCAATATCTGATAATGAGCTAAAAAAAAAAATCCCTATTCGTTATCTTATTTCTCTTTAATTCATATGTTCTCTTAATGGATAAGATGTTTGCCAATGTATAGTTATTAATGTTACTTTGTTTGCCTGGTGGAAAACTAAGCTCTGTCATTTGTAACTGGTGATTTCAGCCGACATGTATCAATTCCGTATTACAATGATGGAAGTCTGAGCTTTTACTCGCTCTCCCTTCACTACGCACCACAAGGAACATGGCAGACAGACAAGACACTGCTCTCCCCTGGGCTAATCTCACACAGGAGATCTCAGTCATCCATTGATCACAGAGCCACTGTAGCCACATAGAAAAATAAATAAATATTGCAGCAATAAATTGCCCATGTGAGATCAGTTTTAGTGCAGTAGAGAATCTGAAAATTTCAATGAACAGGATCAGCCAGCATCAGACATAGACGTATAGCTGAATAAAAGACACAAAATAACTGGAGCGTTTATACAGAACTATCTATGTCCACCATGCACTCGGTCCGTCCTCTGCAGCAGGCGCCCATGTTCGGAGGGAGGGGCTTCTCTCACTGAGCAGTCACAGAGTGACTGACAGCTTTGTAGGCTTGCTATACAAAAATGAACTGGTTGATTCATATTTAGTAGTAGGGACATTTATGTCTAAGCTTTTTGACCTACAAGAGGGACATTGAGATCCATATGTACGACTTTGAGAGCACCACAAACCAATCAAATACAGGACAACAATATAAGTCCAACCTGCTCTCCTCCATGATAAAATGAGGTACAATTGCTTCCCAAACACACCCAGGTAACCACCAAACAATGCAAACGCTACATAGCTCCTAAATGTGTTGAATTTAGAATACATTACTTAATACATCCCAGAAGTGCCGAACTCCACTTATAAATAGAAATCTCCTCCAACCACTGACCACGGGCGGGAGCAATAATCATACAAAGGAACGTTACATAAAACATAAATAGAAAACTCACCTGGTGTAAACAAATAGTGTCCCCTCCACGTCCGTCTTCTCCTGAAAGGACACGTTCAATTATAAAGTCAGCAATGGGAAAATATTTAGCCCAAATAAGGAACACTCATTGTAAACGAAGAGTGGATGAAATAGGAAAAGGTGCTTTGTAATATTTACAAAACACAAAAGTCTCCATAGAAAAGATGATACGATTGACATTGTATTTAGACTGGCGGCACGGAAGCTATTGGCCTCTGTTATCAGCCATCTCAAACTTTTGGATTGGACAGATCGGATCTGTTGTATAAAGAAACAAATCTAATGGCATGAGAACTCACAGAACGTACAGGTTCCTTGTACTAGATGAGGATGAAGGAGTGAAGGTAGCACTGACAAAGAGCGGACAGAAGGTGGCGCCATTGTAACAGGGTTTCTATAGACGCAGCTTTGGCTTTTAAAGTGCACCTACCAGATATATACAGTGGAGGTGGCCATTTTGTGGGAGGTATTGATAGGGTGCGGCCTATCCATTCACTAGGCCGGCAACAACACTGGACATTTCTGTGTAATGGTCCTGGGTGTTTTATATGATGGATCTCAATTTTCTATAGTAATATATTATATTACATCAATAACGGAGATTATAAAAGTGACAAAAACACCACATAGCTTTGTCAGGTTCATATAACCACACAAGGTATACATAACTCCAATCAGAATCTCTATAAAGACTGGGATTAGATTAATGAATGTAGAAGTGTTTATATAAAAGAGGTGGACAACTGCAGAATTAAATAATATTCATCAAATAAATACTATCGATAAAACCCCATTTAATTATACATCCCCAAATCGAGGCCTTAATCAAAGCATCTCTCGTTTATTATTAATTGAAGTTAATTAGTTAAAGTCTGGCCTTCTACACCATCTTGTGTAACCAACTGTCTCTCGGCTGTCTCTGCATCGATGACCCAACGATACCTACAGCTCAACATCTTCACTGAGCCACCCCCCCCCCCCCCCCATCAAATTTCAGTCTCAAAGTCCAACTTCCTCTGCTTTATTCCTCACATCCAGACTCCAGTCCTGTCATCTCCATCTTCGAATTACTATCAGAATACACCATTTTCTTACTCAACGTGCTGCCAAAACTCATCCATTCTCTCATCATCTCCCACCTTGACTACTGCAACCTCCTGCTATCTGTTATTCCTGACACCCATATATCCAGACTTCACTTTATAAGACATCCCTTATACACATGGAGCTACTGAATAATAATCCTATACGCTTATGGCGCTGGGGGACAGAAGCTGGATGATAATGGGCAAAATATAAGGATCACGGAGCTGGGGAACGAGGGGCACGGAGCAGCAGCACAACCAGGCCCAAGACCTCCACCTCTCCCCGGACACAGCTGCCCCTCCTCTCCCCGGGCACCCACCTCACCCCGGGCACAGCACCCCCTCCTCTCCCCGGGCACAGCACCCCCTCCTCTCCCCAGGCACCCACCTCACCCCGGGCACAGCTCCCACCTCTCCCCGGGCACAGCACCCCCTCCTCTCCCCAGGCACCCACCTCACCCCGGGCACAGCTCCCCCTCCTCTCCCCGGGCACCCACCTCACCCCGGGCACAGCTGCCCCTCCTCTCCCCAGGCACCCACCTCACCCCGGGCACAGCACCCCCTCCTCTCCCCGGGCACCCACCTCACCCCGGGCACAGCTCCCCCTCCTCTCCCCAGGCACCCACCTCACCCCGGGCACAGCTCCCCCCTCTCCCCTGGCACAGCACCCCCTCCTCTCCCCGGGCACCCACCTCACCCCGGGCACAGCTCCCCCTCCTCTCCCCGGGCACCCACCTCACCCCGGGCACAGCACCCCCTCCTCTCCCCGGGCACCCACCTCACCCCGGGCACAGCTCCCCCCTCTCCCCCGGCACAGCACCCCCATCTCTCCCCGGGCACCCACCTCACCCCGGGCACAGCTCCCCCTCCTCTCCCCGGGCACCCACCTCACCCCGGGCACAGCTCCCCTCCTCTCCCCGGGCACCCACCTCACCCCGGGCACAGCTCCCCCTCCTCTCCCCGGGCACCCACCTCACCCCGGGCACAGCTGCCCCTCCTCTCCCCGGGCACCCACCTCTCCCCGGGCACAGCACCCCCTCCTCTCCCCGGGCACAGCACCCCCTCCTCTCCCCGGGCACCCACCTCACCCCGGGCACAGCTCCCCCCTCTCCCCCGGCACAGCACCCCCTCCTCTCCCCGGGCACCCACCTCACCCCGGGCACAGCTCCCCCCTCTCCCCCGGCACAGCACCCCCTCCTCTCCCCGGACACAGCACCCCCTCCTCTCCCCAGGCACCCACCTCACCCCGGGCACAGCTTCCCCTCTCCCCCGGCACAGCACCCCCTCCTCTCCCCGGGCACCCACCTCACCCCGGGCACAGCTCCCCCTCCTCTCCTCGGGCACCCACCTCACCCCGGGCACCCACCTCACCCCGGGCACAGCTCCCCCACCTCACCCCGGGCACAGCTCCCCCTCCTCTCCCCGGGCACCCACCTCACCCCGGGCACAGCTGCCCCTCCTCTCCCCAGGCACCCACCTCACCCCGGGCACTGCACCCCCTCCTCTCCCCGGGCACCCACCTCACCCCGGGCACAGCTCCCCCCTCTCCCCGGCACAGCACCCCCTCCTCTCCCCAGGCACCCACCTCACCCCGGGCACAGCTCCCCCTCCTCTCCCCGGGCACCCACCTCACCCCGGGCACAGCTCCCCCTCCTCTCCCCGGGCACCCACCTCACCCCGGGCACAGCTCCCCCTCCTCTCCTCGGGCACCCACCTCACCCCGGGCACAGCTCCCCCTCCTCTCCCCGGGCACCCAACTCACCCCGGGCACAGCTCCCCCTCCTCTCCCCGGGCACAGCTGCCCCTCTTCACCCCGGGCACAGCTCCCCCTCCTCTCCCCGGGCACAGCTGCCCCTCTTCACCCCGGGCACAGCTCCCCCTCCTCTCCCCGGGCACAGAGCCCCCTCCCCGGCTCACGCACCAGGACAGCCCCCGGTCTCTCACCCACTCGTTGGCCTTGTGGCTGAAGGTGTACAGAGCCACCTGACTGGCCACGTCCACGATGCTCCGGATATACGGGTCCTGTCTCCGCAGAGCCGCCAGACTGATGTCCAGGCCCCGGCCCAGGGGGCCGCTCCCGGAGGCCGCCATCTTGTATCCAGACCTGACGGAGCGAGCGCCGAACAGGACGGAGAGCCGAGCGCTTCCTTATAGCAGCAGCAGCTGGTTACCATGGTAACAACATCCGGGACCAGCAGAGATTACATCCCATCATTACCTCAGATGTTATAGCTGCTGATGTGACTACTGTAACTGGGAGACTGTGACTGGTGTAACTGGGAGACTGTGACTGGTGTAACTGGGAGACTGTGACTGGTGTAACTGGGAGACTGTGACTAATGTAACTGGGAGACTGTGACTGGTGTAACTGGGAGACTGTGACTGATGTAACTGGGAGAATGTGACTGGTGTAACTGAGAGACTGTGACTGGTGTAACTGGGATAATGTGACTGGGAGACTGTAACTGGGAGAATGTGACTGGTATAACTGGGAGAATGTGACTGATGTAACTGGGAGAATGTGACTGGTGTAACTGGGAGACTGTGACTGATGTAACTGGGAGACTGTGACTGGTGTAACTGGGAGAATGTGACTGGTGTAACTGGGAGAATGTGACTGATGTAACTGGGAGAATGTGACTGATGTAACTGGGAGACTGTGACTGGTGTAACTGGGAGAATGTGACTGGTGTAACTGGGAGACTGTGACTAATGTAACTGGGAGACTGTGACTGGTGTAACTGGGAGACTGTGACTGATGTAACTGGGAGAATGTGACTGATGTAACTGGGAGAATGTGACTGGTGTAACTGGGAGACTGTGACTGGTGTAACTGGGAGAATGTGACTGGTGTAACTGGGAGACTGTGACTGGTGTAACTGGGAGAATGTGACTGATGTAACTGGGAGAATGTGACTGATGTAACTGAGAGACTGTGACTGGTGTAACTGGGATAATGTGACTGGGAGACTGTAACTGGGAGAATGTGACTGGTATAACTGGGAGAATGTGACTGATGTAACTGGGAGAATGTGACTGGTGTAACTGGGAGACTGTGACTGATGTAACTGGGAGACTGTGACTGGTGTAACTGGGAGAATGTGACTGGTGTAAGTGGGAGACTGTGACTGGTGTAACTGGGAGAATGTGACTGATGTAACTGGGAGAATGTGACTGATGTAACTGAGAGACTGTGACTGGTGTAACTGGGATAATGTGACTGGGAGACTGTAACTGGGAGAATGTGACTGGTATAACTGGGAGAATGTGACTGATGTAACTGGGAGAATGTGACTGGTGTAACTGGGAGACTGTGACTGATGTAACTGGGAGACTGTGACTGGTGTAACTGGGAGAATGTGACTGGTGTAAGTGGGAGACTGTGACTGGTGTAACTGGGAGAATGTGACTGGTGTAAGTGGGAGAATGTGACTGATGTAACTGGGAGACTGTGACTGATGTAACTGGGAGACTGTGACTGGTGTAAGTGGGAGAATGTGACTGGTGTAACTGGGAGACTGTGACTGGTGTAACTGGGAGACTGTGATTGGTGTAACTGGGAGAATGTGACTGGTGTAACTGGGAGACTGTGACTGATGTAACTGGGAGACTGTGATTGGTGTAACTGGGAGAATGTGACTGGTGTAACTGGGAGACTGTGACTGATGTAACTGGGAGTCTGTGACTGGTGTAACTGGGAGAATGTGAGTGGGTGTAACTGGGAGACTGTGACTGATGTAACTGGGAGACTGTGACTGATGTAACTGGGAGACTGTGATTGGTGTAACTGGGAGAATGTGACTGGTGTAACTGGGAGACTGTGACTGATGTAACTGGGAGTCTGTGACTGGTGTAACTGGGAGAATGTGAGTGGGTGTAACTGGGAGACTGTGACTGATGTAACTGGGAGACTGCGACTGGTGTAACTGGGAGAATGCGACTGGTGTAGGTGGGAGAATGTGACTGGTGTAACTGGGAGACTGTGTTTGGTGTAACTGGGAGACTGTGACTGATGTAACTGGGAGAATGTGACTGGTGTAACTGGGAGAATGTGACTGGTGTAACTGGGAGACTGTGACTGGTGTAACTGGGAGAATGTGACTGGTATAACTGGGAGACTGTGACTGGTGTAACTGGGAGACTGTGACTGATGTAACTGGGAGACTGTGACTGGTGTAACTGGGAGACTGTGACTGGTGTAAATGGGAGAATGTGACTGGTGTAACTGGGAGAATGTGACTGATGTAACTGGGAGAATGTGACTGATGTAACTGGAAGACTGTGACTGGTGTAACTGGGAGAATGTAACTGGGAGACTGTGACTGGTGTAACTGGGAGACTGTGACTGGTGTAACTGGGAGACTGTGACTGGTGTAACTGGGAGAATGTGACTGGTGTAACTGGGAGACTGTGACTGGTGTAACTGGGAGAATGTGACTGGTGTAACTGGGAGACTGTGACTGGTGTAACTGGGAGAATGTGACTGGTGTAACTGGGAGACTGTGACTGGTGTTACTGGGAGACTATGATTGGTGTAAATGGGAGACTGTGACTGGTGTAAGTGGGAGAATGTGACTGGTGTAACTGGGAGACTGTGTCTGATGTAACTGGGAGACTGTGACTGGTGTAACTGGGAGACTGTGACTGGTGTAACTGGAAGAATGTGACTGATGTAACTGGGAGAATGTGACTGATGTAACTGGGAGACTGTGACTGGTGTAACTGGGAGAATGTGACTGGTGTAACTGGGAGACTGTGACTAATGTAACTGGGAGACTGTGACTGGTGTAACTGGGAGACTGTGACTGATGTAACTGGGAGAATGTGACTGATGTAACTGGGAGAATGTGACTGGTGTAACTGGGAGACTGTGACTGGTGTAACTGGGAGAATGTGACTGGTGTAACTGGGAGACTGTGACTGGTGTAACTGGGAGAATGTGACTGATGTAACTGGGAGAATGTGACTGATGTAACTGAGAGACTGTGACTGGTGTAACTGGGATAATGTGACTGGGAGAATGTAACTGGGAGAATGTGACTGGTATAACTGGGAGAATGTGACTGATGTAACTGGGAGAATGTGACTGGTGTAACTGGGAGACTGTGACTGATGTAACTGGGAGACTGTGACTGGTGTAACTGGGAGAATGTGACTGGTGTAAGTGGGAGACTGTGACTGGTGTAACTGGGAGAATGTGACTGGTGTAAGTGGGAGAATGTGACTGATGTAACTGGGAGACTGTGACTGATGTAACTGGGAGACTGTGACTGGTGTAAGTGGGAGAATGTGACTGGTGTTACTGGGAGACTGTGACTGGTGTAACTGGGAGACTGTGATTGGTGTAACTGGGAGAATGTGACTGGTGTAACTGGGAGACTGTGACTGATGTAACTGGGAGTCTGTGACTGGTGTAACTGGGAGAATGTGAGTGGGTGTAACTGGGAGACTGTGACTGATGTAACTGGGAGACTGCGACTGGTGTAACTGGGAGAATGCGACTGGTGTAGGTGGGAGAATGTGACTGGTGTAACTGGGAGACTGTGTTTGGTGTAACTGGGAGACTGTGACTGGTGTAACTGGGAGAATGTGACTGATGTAACTGAGAGACTGTGACTGGTGTAACTGGGATAATGTGACTGGGAGACTGTAACTGGGAGAATGTGACTGGTATAACTGGGAGAATGTGACTGATGTAACTGGGAGAATGTGACTGGTGTAACTGGGAGACTGTGACTGATGTAACTGGGAGACTGTGACTGGTGTAACTGGGAGAATGTGACTGGTGTAAGTGGGAGACTGTGACTGGTGTAACTGGGAGAATGTGACTGGTGTAAGTGGGAGAATGTGACTGATGTAACTGGGAGACTGTGACTGATGTAACTGGGAGACTGTGACTGGTGTAAGTGGGAGAATGTGACTGGTGTTACTGGGAGACTGTGACTGGTGTAACTGGGAGACTGTGTTTGGTGTAACTGGGAGAATGTGACTGATGTAACTGGGAGAATGTGACTGATGTAACTGAGAGACTGTGACTGGTGTAACTGGGATAATGTGACTGGGAGACTGTAACTGGGAGAATGTGACTGGTATAACTGGGAGAATGTGACTGATGTAACTGGGAGAATGTGACTGGTGTAACTGGGAGACTGTGACTGATGTAACTGGGAGACTGTGACTGGTGTAACTGGGAGAATGTGACTGGTGTAAGTGGGAGACTGTGACTGGTGTAACTGGGAGAATGTGACTGGTGTAAGTGGGAGTATGTGACTGATGTAACTGGGAGACTGTGACTGATGTAACTGGGAGACTGTGACTGGTGTAAGTGGGAGAATGTGACTGGTGTTACTGGGAGACTGTGACTGGTGTAACTGGGAGACTGTGATTGGTGTAACTGGGAGAATGTGACTGGTGTAACTGGGAGACTGTGACTGATGTAACTGGGAGTCTGTGACTGGTGTAACTGGGAGAATGTCAGTGGGTGTAACTGGGAGACTGTGACTGATGTAACTGGGAGACTGCAACTGGTGTAACTGGGAGAATGCGACTGGTGTAGGTGGGAGAATGTGACTGGTGTAACTGGGAGACTGTGTTTGGTGTAACTGGGAGACTGTGACTGATGTAACTGGGAGAATGTGACTGGTGTAACTGGGAGAATGTGACTGGTGTAACTGGGAGACTGTGACTGGTGTAACTGGGAGAATGTGACTGGTATAACTGGGAGACTGTGACTGGTGTAACTGGGAGACTGTAACTGGTGTAACTGGGAGAATGTGACTGGTGTAACTGGGAGAATGTGACTGGTGTAACTGGGAGAATGTGACTGGTGTAACTGGGAGACTGTGACTGGTATTTCTGGGAGACTGTGACTGGTGTAACTGGGAGACTGTAACTGGTGTAACTGGGAGAATGTAACCAAGGTAATGCAACTGCGATATAACAATCAGTGTCCACACTCCACAGAAAGCAGCATTTACTGGCCAGGTAATAAAAATTGGCGATTTGTAATAGTTAATGACATCAGTATAAAATTTACTGACCTGTTAATTATTCAAGTTTCAAGATGATGTTTAGATTCACATATTCATACTCAGATTTTAAAATGAACAAACACAGAGACAATGTGGCTACAGTAGTGTCCAGGGGGATTTATCTCTGTGTTTGTTCCTTTCAGGATAACCCCGCCCCTTCGAGCACCTGCTATGAGCCTATAAATTGATTGCGCAACTTCCACTTCTGTGTCAGATTTTAAAATGTAAGCTCTGTATTGTGAATTATTGTGAATTTACAGAACACAGTGTACGTGCCGCATAAGACATATTGCTCTCTGTATACCCTAATCCCACACCAGTCAAAAACATTATACACTATAACATGCAAATATTGTATTTTTACTCATATTTTGTCTATTATTAGGATGTGAATTCAGCAATTGGCAGCGATAAAATGGTTGTCGCTCGCTGCGCTGCCGTCCTCACACTGCCGCAGTAGAACCGCCCCGTGGGTATAAAAGAACAATATCTGTAAATTGAAAGCCAGGGTTTCAGGCAATCTGCCACACTGAATAACCTGGCACAGCTCTGCTTCCATCTTCATCTTCCAATTAACTTAATACCATTGATCAAATCACTAAACTCTATCCCGGTTCAAGAGTTACAGTTTATTTTCCTCTTTCAATGCATTTATAATATGTTTGGATTCCCTCCCGCGTGACTTCGTCCATTATTGTCCTTGCTGTACCTCATTGCGTTAATCATTTACTCTCAAAATATGATATCCCTCACTGTCGTCTGTAAGTTCCTCCGTCTCCTGCCTTTCCCACTTAATCCCCACTTACAACTTATTTGTCCTCTGTACAGAAAACCCACTAAATGCCCCATAAAAATGAATTAATTGAACTTAAAAAAAATATCTTTATCATATAAAACCAGTAGGACCATGAAATGACATTTGTATTTCTTTATCTCTGCTGTTGGCAGCCGGCATGAAAATCTGTCACAATTGAAGCTCTCCTAACATATATATGCTGAACACACGTCCCCGTTGCCAAGTGATTGTTTTTCATTCCCAGAATTTCAGTGAAAACCACCAGCTGAATCTCACGTCCAAAAAAATGAGATCTGTATGTAAACTAATAAGATATAATCACTCATTAGCATGTTATGTGTCCTCTCACATCTCTGAACGCGTGTCGTTTTATTTTTAAAGTTAACAATCTACAAGAAGACATTAAACTATGTGCGTTTTGTGCCGTGTATCGGAAGCGATGCCTTGGGTGGGGTGGGGGGGTTGTGGTTTTTTTTGTTAAATCTTCACTAAGCAGATGGAGTTTTACAACTCTATAGAAGACGCACTCTGAAAATCGTCCCCCTCTCGCAGATAACAGAAGATGCCAGGCGTTGGCACTGCAAAAATCTAAATGAAAACTGGTTTCTGCTAATATGGCAGAGGGGAAGTATCATAGTGTGAGACTGATTGGTCCATTATTATCTATTAGTAAGGGCGTATGCGTGTATAGACTGGGGGCGCGGATGAAGATACGCCTGTCAGGTGGTATACCTCTAACGGAACCGTGACTGGTGCAACAAGATGCAACGATGACTATTAGCAGTACTAACAGGACGCTTCTGACTGCAAATTACTCCAGCTGACGGTACATGAGCGTTGCAGATATATCGTACAAAGTTGCTGACGTCTATTCGCATAACTCGATTGACATTTCCATTTTGCAATTTTCAATTGCAAAGTAAAAGTAGAGCCAGTGAGTGCAGCATGCAAAATAAAATGTCGTGCTTGCACCCCTTGCAGGGTAACATGGTATAACGATAGGAGGGGGTTAAATAGGCTGTTCATGAGGAAGCTTTTGCCAGACAGATCCTGGAGCGTTTTTAATATAGTTCACTAGAATGCTCTCTATTGCGTACAGGTCAATAGAATGCTCCCTGTATTTTACAGAGTGGTTAGAATGCTCTATGTATTGAAAATAAATCATTAGAATGCTCTCTGTATTGTATACTTGTCTTTAGAATAGTTTCGGCATTGATGGAGTTGGAGCTGTATTTGATTCTAACTCTGTGATACAATAATGTTTCATATATTTGTCAAGGTAAAACCGCTCCCACATTAGGCAAAACACACATGCACATTTTCCATCACGCCCATTTTCCCATGGCGGAGGCCTGGTAGTGGCCTGGGCCACTTGGTTGTCTTTGCCCCCCACCCCTGTTTCTTGTCCTCCTGTCTTCTGCTTTTCACATGTTAAAGCAAAAACGTATTTGTTTTTTGATTATTTATGGCAAACTTCCACAGTTGCGACAAAGATCTATAGAGCCCAGATTGCTATGGAAACATTAGCTCGTTACATTGTAACTTTCATAGTTGTATCTTCCTCTTGTGTGTTTCTAGAGCAATAACAGATATCATGTATCCAGCGAAGGCCGGGTCTCCTTCAGCATTTTAATGAGCGCTTAACGTTGAGACTAAAGTTGACAATTGTCATATTTCTGGCATTAGTCATTCCCAACATTTCCCACCAGAAAAACAAAATGCGCTAGTACAAAAGCTGGGATATATATTATTCTTTGTTCCCCAGACATCCGCCTCCATAGTTGACAAATGTCCCAAAGTTCCAGGGAGAGTCCAAGGTCTTAAAGATCTAGTCCTGCAGATTTCTGTCCTTTACCTGCCCTCTAGGATAATAAACTTATTAGTCTAGGACGACCTGAAGCCTTAATCAGACCTTGTTTGTGTACAAAAGGAGAACAGATCACATTTAAGGATTAACTTCTACCAATGGTGGTGACCATTGTTAGATACAAGACCACTCATTTATTTCACTCTTTATTCTACGTTGCTTTTTCACTTCTATATTTGCCGCATTCTCCTGGATATCGCTTCCTCCGACTTCGTTTCGCTGCCTCCGCTTTATATTGGCGACGAAGTTACATCACAATCCCAGGTCCTCCGAGCAATATTGATCCCCGTAACACAACACTTTATTAGGCGGCTGTTTGGCAACGTCCCTCCGCTTGGGAGAAGAAGTTTAACTGTACATTAGTATCTGCCGCTGAGTGTATCGATCACTCAGACTATTGATGTAATCTGTCTGCAGCTTCCAGCTTTACAAACCGGTCTCTTCCCTCTGTCTTGCCAAGAGTATGAAAGTGTCCCAGGGGAGAGATTCACACCCAGATATATTAAACCATCCTTGTTAGGATGACCGGCACGCAAGCACACATTCTCTCTGCATGTAGTATCATCATCATCATCACCATTTATTTATATAGCGCCACTGATTCCGCAGCGCTGTACAGAGAACTCACTCACATCGGTCCCTGCCCCATTGGAGCTTACAGTCTAAATTCCCTAATATAGACACACAGACACAGACAGACTAGGGTCAAATTGTTAGCAGCCAATTAACCTACCAATATGTTTTTGGAGTGTGGGAGGAAACCGGAGCACCTGGAGGAAACCCACGCAAACACAGGGAGAACATACAAACTCCACACAGATAAGGATATGGAGATATATATATATATATATATATATATATATATATATATATATACATATACAGACGCCATATCAATTGTTTTGGGGTTTTCTATACGATTACGACTGATTGATGGGGATGACCATCTCTGACTAGTACACCCCTCCCCCCCTTAATAAAGGTGCAACAGTGGGACTCTTTTACTAATTTGGCCTTGACCTGTAGGACCAAAGGCCGTTCTCCTGACCTCTTCAATTGCACGAATTAGGCACTTTGGACCTAATGCTGAGTTTGTGTAGCTTAAAATCTGTCAATTTGCACTGTGCATGCCCAAGAAACAAGCGGCACACGTCTATACTGGCGCCTCCTTGCCACCGGAGAGGGGGAGGGGTGGGGTGGTCTAATGTAGGAATTAGAGCACAGTAAGGGCGAGTTCACGCAAATGTGGCTGAGACAACGAGTGCGGGTGCATATCCGCCTGTCAGGAGACACATCGTTACCACCCGCTAGCGGACAGGTGGATCACTACCTAGCTGCTTCTGATTGGCTGATTGCGGAGTCACCTCCACAGCTGATAGGTCTTCTCTGCGTTGCTTGCGGCTATATTATAGGAGTTTGTGGGCACATTTTAGAAATAATATTTTTGCTACTTACTGTCATACGAGAGAAGGAATATTATATCTACTGTATTATCTTGAGCCTAATAGTGAATATGTTTTTCTCTAACAAACAAATGTTAATAAACTTTTCCTGTATTTATGCAGGGCCGTCTTAATACCATTATAGGCCCCCAGGAAAAGCAGTGCATTGGGGCCCTAGCTACACAACCATGGGGCCCTAAGCTTGCCAACGTCTCCAGGAATTGAATTGACTCTCCCGGTCTCCCACATAAACTTTACTATCTCCCGGAATGACAAAGTTTGTTATATATTATATTTTTGCGTGCATGGGCCGAGCAAATCCATTTTTTAATGGAAACCAATCATCTAAGATTCATAGTAATTTTGGAGACTCACGGAAATTGAGACAATGCTTCTGGCATGATGTGTGGTGGGGGGGGGGGGGGGGATTGGAAGGAGAAACAGCAGATTAAAGACATTGTTGCGTCAAAGCTGCAGAACAGAGTCTACGACAACCACAACAAAGCATAGACTTCAAACTTCATTGCGCTCAGTTTACACACAGACTGACAGAAACACAGACTGACAGACACAGAGACACACACACACACACAACACAGACTGACGCGCTGACACACACAGACTGACACACACCCATACATACAGATAGACACACACACACACAAACTGACATACAGATAGATAGACACACACATTGACACACACACACTGACACACACACACTGACACACACACACACTGACACACACACTGACACACACACACAGACTGACGCGCTGACACACACAGACTGACACACACCCATACATACAGATAGACACACACTGACACACACACTGACACACACACACACACACTGACACACACACACACTGACACACACAGACATACATACAGATAGATAGACACACACACACTAACATGCTGACACACACAGTCTGGCACACAGACACACACACACACTGACACACATACACACAGATCTACAGATAGACACACACACACTAACATGCTGACACACACACACTGACACACACACACACACACGCACATTCAGATAGATAGACACACACACACTAACATGCTGACACACACACAGACTGACACACACACATTCAGATAGATAGACACACACACACACAGACTGACACACACACACACAGACACACACACAGAGAGACACACAGACTGACACACATACAGACTGACACACAGACATACAGATAGACACACACACACATTCAGATAGATAGACACACACACACACTAACATGCTGACACACACACACACAGACTGACACACACACAGACACACATACAGACTGACACACAGACATACAGATAGACACACACACACATTCAGATAGATAGACACACACACACACACACAGACTGACAGACACACATACAGACTGACACACAGACATACAGATAGACACACACACCACACACACAGACACACACACACACACACACACACACACACACACACCACTACTTGGGATTGCTGTGTGGGAGTATTACAGAAGGGTGGGTGGCTACACAAGTGATCTGGCTGCTGCCTACGCAGCCCGTGTGTCTAAAGGGAGAATATCAGCGTTATCTCATGCAGATGACCTTACCCAGATCCCACCTACAGCTCACTGACTGCGTCTTATATCTATCACTGTCATATATCTCATGTGTATGTTACATATATCATATATCTCATATTACATATCTATCTATCTCATATATCTCATAACTATGTTATATCTCATATGTATCTATCTATCTATCTATCTAGTGGTGCTCCTCTCCGCTAAAGAAGTGCCCCTGTACTATCCAGCAGCCGCGGCGCTATCAAAGAAGCGTCCGCGGCAGAGCACACAGTACCGCCACGGACGCTTCTTTGATAGCGCCGCGGCTGCTGGATAGTACAGAGCTGCCGAAACGGAGCCAGGGCGCATGCGCAGCAGCTTTCGGTTTTGTTTTGGGGTTTTTTGGGGGGGGAAACCCCCCTTAAAAATCCTGCGTGCACCCCTGCTATCTACGTTACTTTTACAACCACTATACACAAAATACAACATGCAAGCAAAAGGAGAGAGGATCATGTTGAATAATAATATACCAAAAACATTGTAGCAATACAATGTGTCAAAATAAATATAACTGAACAGTAGAATTTATGCAATTATAAAACTCCTTAATATAGATGATATTCATGACGTTCAGCCCTGTAACCACTATACAATACAGAGAGCATCCTAGTGACCACCATACAATACAGAGAGCATCCTAGTGACCACCATACAATGCCCCCCAATGTATTGACTCTCCCCCCTATCATGGCCCTGCCTATATTTCCCCCCCCCCCCTCCCCATATCATCATAATCATCATTTTATCTATATAGCGCCACTAATTCCGCAGCACTGTACAGAGAACTCACTCACATCAGTCACTGCTCCAATAGAGATTACAGTTAATTTCCTAACACACACACAGACATTAGAGCAAATTTTTGAAAGCAGCGAATTAACCTACTAATATGTTATTGTATTGTGGGAGGAAACCGGAGCACCCGGAGGAAACCCACGCAATCACGGGGAGAACATACAAACTCCCCACAGATAAGGCCATGGCCGGGAATTGAACTCATGACCCCAGTGCTGTGAGGCAGAAGTGCTAACCACTGAGCCACCGTGCTGCCCACGTTATGCTTCCTATATATACCACTGACTCATGCATCCAGCCCCCAATGAGTTCTCCCTGTACCCATGTAGAGTGTCACAGACAGAGCGAGTG
The DNA here is from genome assembly GCF_038048845.1 of Mixophyes fleayi. Taxonomy (NCBI): domain Eukaryota; kingdom Metazoa; phylum Chordata; class Amphibia; order Anura; family Limnodynastidae; genus Mixophyes; species Mixophyes fleayi. The sequence continues at coordinate 341,229,289 of NC_134405.1, read as the reverse complement.
CAGCGGAGATCTGGCGAGGTAAGAGCTCCGCGATCAGCGCTCCGCACAGACACCGAATGGCTGCAAATCACACTGCAGCTCTCTCATTCTGTTTCCTGCCAGGCTGCCTGTCATTGTATGCTCACTGCCCGGGGCCACGCCTCTGGGTCGGGGCCACCCACGATGAGTCCACTCTGCTGCGCTCCACTCTCGTTTCTCAAGAGAACAACAAACACTAAGGGCTAGATTTACTAAGCTGCAGTTTTGAAAAAGTGGGGATGTTGCCTATAGCAACCAATCAGATTCTAGCTTTCATTTATTTAGTACCTTCTACAAAATGATAGCTAGAATCTGATTGGTTGCTATAGGCAACATCCACACTTTTTCAAACCCGCAGCTTACTAAATCTAGCCCTAAGCCCCTATTCATGGCAACACCTCACTCCTTGGCCCCGCTTGGCCCAGTCACTTTCACTTTACTGACAGAGCTCACAAAGATGCACAGTCCTGGTACTGCCAGGGTCACTGTGGTTCCACCTCCTTCCGGAACTGGATGCCAACCGGTCTCCGACTGGTCCTCAGACCCACACTGGGCCATCTACTGACCTCCTCCCTGAGCCCCTCAGCCCCTCACTGGACTACTGAGGGCCCTACACGGCTGTGATCACAGACCTTCCAGCCTGTCGGGGCTGATGCCAAACTTCAGGGCACGAACAGGTTGCAAAATGGCTCGACCTAGCCTGCCACCATAACATATATATATATATAGAGACACGATAGACATAATTATAGGGCAGTCCAGGATTTTTATAGTACATGACCCTGAACTTGCTGAAATGTGATTTGCTTCATGATACACAACCTTGTGGAAGCCTTCGCACTATTTACCCAGTCCAGGTATAGATGTTCATTTTATAAATGATCGCCTTGAATTACTGTAAGATTTACACAACACGTTAAAACATTTGCGTATGGTTAGTCAGCCCCATTTAAAGCGCATCCATCCCCTACACACAGAGTAGAAAGATATTTTGTTGGCTGGATCAATGTTTGTAAAAATGTTGCTCATCAATCCATTGGGGGTCGGTGACCTTGCGAAAAGTGTGATGGGTGCACGTCACTGAAACCACTCCAACCAAACAGCAACTTTTTAGTTTACAAAGCCACAAAGTTGGTGCAAATGATATTATTATTATTACCGTTCTTTCGCACATCCCGGGAATTATAAGCAACGTAAGGGTAGTGGGTGAGGGGCCGAAACAAGAGGAACAAGATATCCTTGGTCTTGAAAGCTTACAATCGAATGATACCTGTGACAGGATGGACCACCTATGCCACTCTGTCTGTTGTTGCTGGGAACCGGCTGGGCTTACTTTGCCACGGTTCCCTTTTGTTATCCCAAATGCGCCCTCTTGCTGCAGTAGGAGGGGCTTATAATGCTGCCACCACTGAACTCCTTTATGGCGCTCAGAACCACGTTCCTTCTGGGTTACTGTCACTGCTAGTGTACTCCTGTGCTGGTACACTTGGGCTGGTAACTCCGGACCTCTTACTATGAATCCGGTTTGCTGTGAATGGATCCCCCCTGGCCTATAACACTGACCATAGCTGCATGAGTAGCAGGCAGAATGGTGGTACTGGAAAAGCTTGGGTCCAAACCTCAGAATCAGCCGGAGAACGGATTAGATTTAGGGTCTAATCGGCAGGTCACAGGATTACAGCAATATTGAAGAAGTTGTCAAGCAGGTCTTTGAAGCAGAGTGATGTTTTATTGCTCAAGTGTCCTGACAAGGACAATCCCACTGATTTAAGGTATCAGGGGTCAGGTCAGATGGAACATCAGAATGATACATTTCAGTGTCCAAGTCAGTGCATTTATACCTTTCAGACACATGCTATTTTTAGCATCAGGATATACTCTATTTACACAAACATGGATTTACATGCATTGCAAAGCCACTAATATTTATACTTAGCTATGAAATTCTTAAAACCCTTGCTGTGATTTCCTGGATCTTATTTCAGAAGCAGGAGAGCCACCAGCAAGTCAAAAGGTCTGACTGACATGAATACTACAGACAGTCGCCGAATACCCATTCCCACAGAACAACAACAAAAAAAAACAAACAAGCTACTTCCTCACATCACAATACACCAAAGGCTTGGTAAACACAGGCTCATTGTATCAGATATATACATCAGAAATAGGCATATCCTATAGCAAGGTTAAACAAGAGACAAATTTCTTCCCCTGGTCTCAGAAATAACAATTTCCTATCTCACAATATCAAAAAATAAGTGCACGTGCAATTACATTAATAAGTGCACTATTTGCTTTAAATAAATTTTTACCAAAAGTTATTTAATAGTGATCCAGTCACAATACCGTATTACTTCAGCTTTCTGCATCTCTCTAAAAAGCTGCAGATAGATTGGTACGTCTTATGCATTATAAATTGTCAGTCCGTAATAATACAGACAAGGCAATATGCCATAACCATAAAACACAGTTCTAACACAACACTAGTCCTGAAGTGCGGCACCGTTGTATAACAATCACATTCTTTAGCTATTTAGGGGGTGAGTGAAACATTGTAGCAGAGAGAGATGTGTGCTTTTCTCAGAACTGTGAGTATAGATGATCCAGCAAAGTATATAGAAGGACCGAGCCAGACGTCTTGGCAAATGGATAAAGGGCAATTTCGCAACACGCGTGTGTAATAAAAATACCAAGTCGTCTATTGAAATGAGCTGTTCAGTAGTCATTTCCTTGGATCCTGCTTTATAAACATGCGCTCAGTTTGGTTATATATGGGGGGGTTGCTTTGTTTCCTGGATGTGCGAAAACGTGGTTCAAATTAAAAACAAACAAAACCAAAACAGCAGAAATCCAATGTTCTTCTGAACGATCACCAAAATACATAATAGAAGAAAGACCATCAGTGAATCAGTCCATTTGCGTAGAGTAAAATATGAATTTCGCTACTACGCACAGAAAGACGTTTGTATCCGTACGCGCCGTACGCGGAGTCATCGTGTCTACGGCTCTTATAGAGGTGATTGGGGAAGCACTTTACACCTGCGTTGTAGATGGATTTGCGTCCATCTCTTTATACAGGGCCCTCTGCATACAGATTACACTATATATGTATATATACAGTATATACAAAACATACAACATTGATGAAGAGTGAGGAGAGATCTGTCCTTAAATAACTATGGAGGACATTCAGAAAGAGGAATAATATGTCCCATCACTGCAGAAATGTCGGTTACAGCCAATAATATAGAAAATGGAAAGTGAGACTTTAGTTCTGCAGGAATAGGACACAGAGTCCTTAGTGCTTCACACTGCGGGATGTACATACATGTGACTATAGACTGTATGTGACCATCTGCTGCATTGTGTGTCCCTGTATTGTTATGATGATATACTGCACAGTGCTGTACAGCTGTTATGTATACAGTAGAAGTAATCTACAAAGTGCATCACACTCAGGACGCCATCGCATTGTGTCATATTCCTCACAGCGCGCACATCACACACAGATGTCTACCCTCTAATCAACCTAGGGGGGCACCTCGGCATGTGGGAGTGAGGGGAGGGGACATTATGGTAAGTGGAGGGGACATGAGAGAGAGGGGAGGGGACATGAGAGAGAGGGGAGGGGACATGAGAGAGAGAGGGCACACAATAGGGATCCCACTAAAAGTATCGTCCTCTTGCAGAGTATAAATGTCAGTGGGCCCCTTTGCACCTACAATGCACCATTTATCTCATTCTAGTAATCTGCTCTGTAAAATGCGGTATTCCCGCGCTGCTCCTCTGTGCTCCGCGCGTGCCAGCGTGGCTCCTCTGTGCTCCGCGCGGCGTGCCAGCGTGGCTCCTCTGTGTTCCACGCTGCGTGCCAGCTCTGCTCCTCTGTGCTCCGCGTGGCGTGCCAGCTCTGCTCCTCTGTGCTCCGCCGCTGCGTGCCAGCGCTGCTCCTCTGTGCTCCGCGCAGCGTGCTAGCGTGGCTCCTCTGTGTTCCACGCTGCGTGCCAGCGCTGCTCCTCTGTGCTCCGCGCAGCATGCTAGCGTGGCTCCTCTGTGTTCCACGCTGCGTGCCAGCGCTGCTCCTCTGTGCTCCGCGCGGCGTGCCAGCTCTGCTCCCCGGTGCTCCGCGCGGCGTGCCAGGTCTGTTCCTCTGTGCTCCGCGCGGCGTGCCAGCTCTGTTCCTCTGTGCTCCGCGTGGCGTGCCAGCTCTGTTCCTCTGTGCTCCGCGCGGCGTGCCAGCTCTGTTCCTCTGTGCTCCGCGTGGCGTGCCAGCGCTGCTCCCCAGTGCTCCGCGCAGCGTGCCAGCTCTGCTCCTCTGTGCTCCGCGCTGCGTGCCAGCGCTGCTCCTCTGTGCTCTGCGTGGTGTGCCAGCTCTGTTCCTCTATGCTCTGCGCATGACGCCCCTACTCTGCCCAGCGCCTCCCCTCACCCTGTGCAGACTCTGCTCCCCCACAAACACCGTACTCACATGTACATCTAGGATCAGGGCTTTGCACTGCAGAGTGAGGAGCAGTATATTGCGGCTGCACCATTATAACATATAATGATAACACACGTCCGCACTGTGGATTCCAAGCTCCCAGAAGCCATGTAATACCGCTCCAGCTGATGAGGTGTAAATCCACTCACATCCAATCAAAGGATTTTATAAAGAAACATTGATCTTGCGATATGTTGGATTAAAGGACCGCTAAACCTATAATACACATTCCCTTGTATACAGCAGCGGCTAAGAACAGTCACGAATTATATATATAAATCTAAAGTCCCAGAAGATATGTGAGATAAAGTTCTGCAGACGTCTTATCAGTAAACAGCAATCACCCTGTTCTATCCAGACAATGGGCGATAATCATCTGCCCAGCAAAAGTACAGATAATATCAGTCATATTTAAGTCTGTCAAAGTATGCAAACTTTTCCATATATATTAATGAATTTTTTGAATATTACTATTACCTTTCACTTATAACGCACCGGCATATGACATAGCGCTGTGCACTGAGGAGATCACAATACAAATAAATAACGTACAATGATAAGAAACAGAAGGTAAAGCTGGCTCTGCCCCCATGAGCTTACAATCTAAGAAGTGCAGGGAGCACTTGATACATAATGAAGTGGAATAACAGTTGTAGCCAGTGGTGTGGAAAGTGGGTGTGGCTACAGTAACGCTGCGGTGTTAGCAGCCAATCATAAAGCAGCCATTGGTGTGGCATGTTCACTGGATCAAATGTCACGTTAGCTGCTGCCAGCCATGACCACCCTTCACAATATTTATCAACTTATTAAGTAACCTATTATTTAAAGAAACTTGTATTTAAGATTAATTGATCCTTAAAGCCAATATGGCGTTATTATTTGATTGGCAGATATAAGACACACCCCGGAGTGCGCCAGGTATCTGCCGTTTATAACGCTCTCTTTCAGCAATGTATTGTATAACGTTAATGTCCTGCAGCTGGCTGGCTTTGGCTAACCTTTGCTAGCAGGGCATGCTGCAACTTGTAGTTCCTCAAAAGACAGGGAGCCACAGATATTTTGTGCCATATTAAGGTAACTGGCCAGGCTGCTGGGCGTGCCCATACAATGGCTGCCTACCATGCGTGTAGGAGACAACTATCATCTTATGAAACATGTTACATCATTTAGATAAAGTAAAGGTCATTTTAATCTATGGAGCAATTCATTAAGCTTCTATCACAGATATCTCCGGCGTTTAATTTAGTAACGATCAATATCTCCATACCCATATTTGACGTCGAAATGGGGCAATTTAAGAAGCTCCGGAAAGCTTAGCTTCTAGCCGCTTCCCTACGATTGTTAACACCATGTGAGAATGGCGTCAGCGACTCTTACCTGACGCTAAAGCCCCTTCCCCTCCTCCTGTCTCTAATGCTTATAGCCGTGCGTACGCAATGAATACGCTGGGATACAACAGGAAAATGTAGTTATATGTCTCCTTGGTAATCTGTCTGACACTGATCGGAGGCGATGTCCTGTCAAGACTCAATTCATCATCCTCATCAGCTATTTATATAGCGCCACTAATTCCGCAGCGCTGTACAGAGAACTCATTCATATCAGTCCCTGCCCCATTGGAGCTTACAATCTAAATTCCCTAACAAACACGCAGAGAGAGAGACTAGGGTCAATTTAATAGCAGCCAATTAACCTACCAGTATGTTTTTGGAGTGTGGGAGGAAACCGGAGCACCCGGAGGAAACCCACGCAAACACGGGGAGAAAATACAAACTCCACACAGATAAGGCCATGGTCGGGAATCGAACTCATGACCCCAGTGCTGTGAGGCAGAAGTGCTAACCACTGAGCCACCGTGTTGCCCATGCTGCCTGACTCAATTGATAAATTGATCCGGTAATTCACGATGAGCGAGTTATGCGATTATTTATAAATAGCCCGGACACGGCTGTTATAGTCTTAGAGCAAAGTACATTGGATGACAAGGAAAACACTAACTCCTTATCACCCCTGGGTGGGTGGTTGGTTTAAAACATAATATTGTGTTGATTTTTATTCCATTTCTCAAGGTTAGAGCCCTTTAGAATAGAAACTAAAATCCGGTATTTGCTAAGCAGACTAAACAGAAGAATTTTCTGGCTTTTTAAGAAGGGTTTGACTCCCCGGACTGTGTTTAAAGTATTGCTACGCAGAATTAAAAAGATTGTTACTGAGAGCTCCAGGGATTTCAGTAGATGAACACCTGGCAGACGATCAGAATGAGCTAACGCCACACAAGCCAATTTCTATAAATTCATGTCATCATTGAAAACCTTCACACAGAGTATTAACCTCTCCCGCCACCCAGCGTCTCCGTGTATTGACAATTTGCAAATAAACCCACCAGTTTTTTTATGTAAGTAATAAAGGCTGGCGAGGCAGCGGTGGCATGGTGTAAATATCTCACAGATGCCGTGGTGGCATCAAAAAAATCTGTTTGTATACTGTGCACCTACAGAACAGCCCACCGCCACACAGCAAGCGTTCCTTAAACAGCGGACCATGGGCAGACAATGAAGGAGAGCAGGCGTTCCGCGCTGAGGGTTAAGCGCAATGGTGCACATCACTAAGTGCAAAATCTGTAAAGCAGAGATTTCTTTTTAGGTAACAAGATATTTAAAGTAGGTGGTCGGAGTGGGCGGTACGCACGTATTAAGGTGTTCATCATTTTACATGATGCTACAGAGCTTTGTAAAATAATGGGAAATTCATTTAAGTGGTGGAAGAAAGAATTTCTTAGTAATATTTTCCTTACCTAAGTCCGTCGCTCCGTGTAATGTACATAGATTTGGAGAGTTAAACCCACGTGTTTGATAGAAGAAGAAAGTAAATATTAGTTGCTCGAGATAAAGGGGACCCCGGGATGTTGTTATATTTAAGAGTTATTTGAAATATGAATAAAGGCAGAATATTGGGAGAAGAACGTTGTGCGAGGGACGTGCTCTGGTCATGAGTTGGCTGCGATGCTCCATGTGCACGGGTGGAACCACCATGGGTACTGGGAAGGCACCTTCTACAGGACCAGAAGGTGAGGGGACCCCAGCAAGGACACCACATTTTTGAGATCCCCCTCTGTGGAGTCCTCTTTTGAGCGGGGCACACCCGGGAAGCTAGAGTGTCATCAACGGTCCCCTATCCAAGATTTGCTACGGGAGCCGGCAAGTTATCGTTCTGAACTTGCCCATGTAAATTGTGCCCCTTTATTATTATGCCCTTGCCCCAGCTTCTAAGTGTGTACTCCTGACAGCGCTACTATTTTTCTTATTTTTTTTTATTATTAATCACATGCACAGTAACACTTCTCTAGTTCTGTGTGGCGGATGTAATTCTCAGTAGCTGTACAGTACCACTTCCCATTATCTGTATGTTAAACATGAATACAGCTGCAGTCTACCACCCATACAATAGGACTGTATTATTATTATAATGTCCAGCAGTTATGAGATGAGGTACAGTGTTAGCATAATGTGCCACATGCGATGTATAGATGCAGCGTGTCCTGGTATTTGTATTAAATGCAAATTCCTGTTAGTTTCAGCAATGCAGAAATCATACATTATAGTTTTCAAAGCAGGATTATTTTTTTATTCTACGCCTTGGTGACCAGAAATTTTAACCACAAAAGTGATATGTCTATCCCAGCAGCAGAATTGTTAAGGTAAGACAACCTCAGTCTCTGGGTATGTTAGGGGATTTAGATTGTAAGCTCCAATGGGGCAGGGACTGATGTGAATAAGTTCTCTGTACAGTGCTGCGGAATAGTGGCGTTATATAAATAAATAGATGATAATGATGATGACCTGGATCTTTGTGCCTCAGATACAAATAGTGGAGAAAGCAGCGCAGGTCAGGAAGACGCTGTTTTGTCAGAGGCGTCTGCCTCCCTCGCTTAGACACAAAGCGGATGCCCACAGGAGATAACTGGCTGTTGGGAAAGTGAATGGCTCTCTAATTTGGAAACAATGGCTAAGTGGTATTATAAACGTGATGTCAGATCTTACAACAGAAATATATTACTACCTGGTGATCGACATAATGTGGAAACACATCTACACACATATACACACATCTATACACATCTGCACACAGTTACACAAATATACACACATCTACACATATATACACACATCGTCATCTACACACATGGAAGTGTGTGCATCTACTAAAGCAGAACTCCAATGAAAAAATCACAATTAACACAAATTATTGTGATAGATTATAAGAAGAATGTTGGTGTTTTATTTCTTCAGGCTGCTATTAATGGCTTATGATTCTGGACTACCATGGAAACCACAGTCATATGACACACGATGTAGCGAGCAGAGAGGCTTTGGAACACCCCTCTGAGCTCTGCACTGTGACATCCTCTTTCTCCCACCTCTGCCATCACATGACATGCTGCTAGCTGTAAAGCTGTGTCTGTGTGGCAGTCTGGCTGTGTTTGGCAGCCTGATTTTGGTCTGATCTGTTGCTATGAGTAACAGCTTCACTACAGTTACCTTGTGAACAGTTTTCACTATTTTCCTCTATTTTTTAACATTTTAAGTTCAAGTAAAGACAAAAAACCTATTTTAAGTGTATTTAGCCCTTTCCCCAGTCATAGGTTTATGGCTCTTCGATGGGACGACTGTACTTAGCCCTCTAGGTATGGCCTGGCACTAGAGGAACAACCTGATAAGTGCCAGCAAGTTATCCGGGTGATACCGTCGGGTCAGTGTACCTGGTGGATTCGGGGGGAAGGAGATGATTCAAAATATTTTGGTATAAAATCTGTTTATTAAATAACTGAGGCAGTAAAAGGTTTCAGCAGTGGATGGATGTGATGTTAAAGTCTCAGAAATCCAAGTTCAAAGAATAGTTAAAGCCAGAGGGGGTAGTTGCTGAAGCCAAGGGGTCAAGATCCAAACAGTTGGTCATACAGGCCACAGGTCAAACACAGATAAGCGCTCCAAGGAGTTTTCCGGAGCTTTGGTTCACAGGCGCCGGTTCAATGTGAGCTCAGGAGATGTTTACAGATCGCTGCCAGCAAATTCTAAACGGAGCCTGTGGCCCTGTGTGTAGAGGCTGCACCGCTGAAACGTGATTTCAGATGGTAACCCCTGTGTGCCAACATTAAGGCCCTCAGGACATACGAGACTTGCATAACAGGACAGGTCAGGGACTGACCAAGAGTTGATGATTGAGGTATACCACCACCAAACATATAGAGTGCTTGACGGATTCAACTGGGGCATTAAACAGTGCGCTAAAGATGGTAGTACAAGAGCTAGCTTCTCCAATCATCAACCGTGTCTTCCTCAATCCAGTTGTGTGGTCACCAACAAGAGATATTCTGGATCTTGATAAAGAAAGCTGGGGAAACTGACTCTCTGGTATGAGGATTACATCCGAGCAATGTGAAACTGCAGAGATGATGAACATGTACGAGTCTGACAAGTACAGGGAAACAAAACACAATTTAAAATTCATTTTGAGCATTTTATCATCTTTCATAAATTTTTAATTAACTTTATGGGAAAGAAGGAGGGAGGAGAGAAAAGTGTAGACATAGTGAAGGAATAGAGAAAGGAGCATGGGGATAAGGAATAGTTGGGTGTCATCTATATACATCATTGCTGAAACATAGCATAGGAAGAGTCAATATATCAGTAAGGGGTCATTTAAGAGTAATAAGGTAGATCGGAGTTGCAAATATCTAACGTTGTGCTTGATTCATGTACAGAAGTAAGTCCGTGTGTCTTGCGTTAAAACGCTCTGCACAAACCATGGGTATATTGGATCTTCGCCATGTAAGATAGGTGGTCTTCTCCATGGCGGCTATAAACCATTCTGCTCCTAACAGCTTGGATAGGAGGTGGTAATGGCTGTTTCCATAATTTTGCAATCTACATTTTTTCCCCAAAAGGCTAAAACTGATACCAGAGACGTATCCAGCTTAAAATGCATGATAATAAAAACCATGCGGACAGCTGAGCGAAGAGGGCGGTAGAGTAATATTTGTTAATATTTGGCCTTCCCCCGGCCCCCAGTAGTGATCCTCATCCAACCATTACATATCTCAGTGCAGGTGGTTTTCCTGACCTGATAAGTATTAGGATAAGTTTCTGTATTTCATTTAATATCATCTCCAGGAACACGGACTGGGATTGTTAGAAAGTAATACTATAATTGCTACTATTCCCACAAACTGAGATATAATCTGCTGTCCCCATGCATGTAACTCTGTATTTATACTGACAATATAGAGGGAACCTTTTCTTTAAACTGTAAATGATAATTACTTGTAATATAAATACTCAAATACTTATTTTTCATTTTATAATTATAACTATGTGCTGTTTTTTTCTTATTTGCCTTTTCGTTTGTATAATTGACTTTATGAAGTGTGGAATATTCAGTAATATTGGTGGGGGGTACAGGACATCGTCTACAAGTAGAGATAATTTATATTCCCTCTCCCCGATCTCTATAACCTTAATATTTTTGTCCTTATCAGTTCCACTAATGGTTCTATCGTTACTTCAAAGATAAAGGGGACAACGGACACCCCTGTTTAATTCAATTTCCAATATTAATAATACTCCAGGACGTACTACTCACTGGGGATTTGAATAAAGCGCTTTAGTTCCTGTAAGGATATCATCCCAATAATCTGCCCAAGGCGTGAGACATAAAGGGCCAGAGGATTCCATCCAGCGCTTTCTCCACGTCTAAGGAAAGATGGAGGGAGGGTGTCTGAGAGTTCTTGTGTTGGTGAAGTAGATATGATTATACCTCTCTTGTTTGTAATGGAAAGAATATTTCTAAGTGCAATTATGCTTCATGAAGAGGATATTTGCTTACCTACATTTTGGAGGGTGGAGACTCAGACCTCATTCATTGTGTGGCGCTTTGGAAGCCAAAGAGTTTGGAAAAGGTGCCGGCAAGTGTTGGCGTATGTGCGCCGTATTCAGGTGAAGAGGCTCCTACGTCTGAATGAGCTGTAGATGCATCCGCTTGACAATAGACACACCCCTCAGACACGCCCCAACAGACACACTCCTCAGACACGCCCCAACAGACACACTCCTCAGACACGCCCCAACAGACACACCCCTCAGACACGCCCCAACAGACACACCCCTCAGACACGCCCCAACAGACACACTCCTCAGACACGCCCCAACAGACACACCCCTCAGACACGCCCCAACAGACACACCCCTCAGACACACCCCAACAGACACACATCTCAGACACGCCCCAACAGACACACCCCTCAGACACACCCCAAAAGACACACATCTCAGACACGCCCCAACAGACACACCCCAACAGACACACATCTCAGACACGCCCCAACAGACACACCCCAACAGACACACATCTCAGACACACCCCTCAGACACGCCCCAACAGACACACATCTCATGTCAAACAACCACTACTAAGGCGCTATATGATCCTAAATGCAGCCAAAATCCTAAACTCAGGTAATACAATCTGAATTGGTCAGTAATAACAAAACATTAGGACATTCAGCGCATAAAAGTTCCCATGGAAAACAAATAATTAACAACAGTCCATAATCACAGTTCTGTTCTTATAATAGGGTGATTATTTCTGTGCCATAGATGTAATCTCCTTCAAAGTGATTGAACCCTTCCCATCACCATCCGTGGGAAATAGTACAAATGGATCCTACCAGAGATCCTGATGTTCTCAGCATATAGGATATCCAGCGGAATCCTCTGGATGTCAGGCAAATCTTTGGAATATCCCCACTTTTCCACCTTATTCAAGTCCTCCAAAAGTTACTCCCATAGGCTCTGCGGAGTCTCCTGTGTGTGTGTCTGTCTCTGAGCTGTCACTCCTCTGTCTCTGCGCTGTCACTCCTCTGTCTCTGAGCTGTCACTCCTCTGTCTCTGCGCTGTCACTCCTCTGTCTCTGCGCTGTCACTCCTCTGTCTCTGAGCTGTCACTCCTCTGTCTCTGCGCTGTCACTCCTCTGTCTCTGCTCTGTGACACCTCGAGCTGGTGATCTTCCCTGGAGCTGCGTTGTTGTCACCCAGCCCACTCTGGGCTGGGTGACTGAGGAGTGTGTCTGTTGGGGCGTGTCTTGGGGGGTGTGACACACCCCTAAGACACGCCCCAACAGACACACCTCTCAGACACGCCCCAACAGACACACTCCTCAGACACGCCCCAACAGACACACATCTCAGACACGCCCCAACAGACATACCCCTCAGACACACCCCAACAGACACACATCTCAGACACGCCCCAACAGACACACCCCTAAGACACGCCCCAACAGACACACATCTCAGACACGCCCCAACAGACACACCCCTAAGACACGCCCCAACAGACACACTCCTCAGATACGCCCCAACAGACACACCCCTCAGACACGCCCCAACAGACACACCCCTCAGACACGCCCCAACAGACACACTCCTCAAACACGCCCCAACAGACACGCCCCAACAGACACACCTCCTCTGACATGCCCCAAAAGACACACCCCCTCAGACACACCCTAACAGACACGCCCTCAGACACTTATATCCAATTTACGAACATACACACTTTTATTTTATGTTATGAGCGCAATTGCTATGAAGCATCATTTAATCTTGAATAACGTAACACAGCAGGAGCAACTTCCCGACATGCGTGCAAATAAAAATATGTTTTATCTTTGTTACAACACGTTCAGCAAATCCTAATCTATGGGGCGAGTGACTACCAGGGTCTCAACAATCGTCGGCGCATCATTCGGAAACCACTAATCATTCGGACCGCCCGCAAATGAAACCGCTATTTCGGTTGTATCAGTGGTATCTGCGTCTAAGTCCCAGTCTGCATCCGCACGCGACTGTCCGATCGCGTCCTTACTGTACATCGCTGACGTTAGAGGTAACAAGAAATATCCCTCTGATAGTTGTGTAAGGTGTTGTTTAACCCGTGTATCAGGCAATAAAAATTAAGCGTCAACTAGACTAAGGTGTAAAAGAGGAGATACTGTAGTATGATCCTGCCAAATAATTGGAAATATAGGGGTACCAATTATTTTAGTAATCCCTACGTGGCCTAAAAGACCATGGAGGAAATTTACTAAGCAGCGGTTTAGTATGTGGTTTGCAAAGTGCCACATGGTGAATTTTTGAAATCCAAACTGCAAGATTTACTGTCCTGTGATTAGGAGGCTGAAAACCACTGAGTACAATTGGGTTTGCGGTGCCTGGTGAGGGCTACTGTGTCCGGCTAACAGACAGGGCCGGAGCCACCCTGCCCGGCTCAGTTGTATTCATTTTGAAATAGACAAAAAAAAAATGTCCCTTTAATTTTTATAAAAAGCCTCAGACCTGGTCCTCCATGGGACACACCCATAACAACCGTTTTTGGCTGAGTTAGGGATCTTCGACCTTTAATAAAATAGACAAGTTAAAAACCGTCCTAAGGGAAGTCTTCTCTGCCCTGAACTAGACTCTGGTATTATGTAATATACTGTATGAGTGTAACTGTACCGAGCTCTGCACTATATCATCCCCAGCTGCAAACTTAAACATGGCTGGTCCTGTGTAAATAAACATATATGTTATTTATGATATTACACGGCATGGCTCGCTGAGTTTTAAGGCAAACAGAGTTCGGGTTTTTTTTCCTAAATACTTGTTCAGGAATCCCTGGTATAAATTAGGTATAATAGTTAGCAGATCACTGTGTGCCTCCCTGCATTAGTATCTCCCAACGGCTTACCAACGCTACGTTTTATAATAGTATAAACAGGATGCGGCCGCCATTAACATGTAAAGATAATTATCTTTGTGAACCGCGTCACTTGTCAGACCCACGAATTATCCGGCTCCTGTGATCTCGCTGATAAAGATGAACCACCGAAGGGCACCGTAATACCACCGGTTTAAGGTGTAATTTTGGATCTCGTAAAATCTCATTTTTTTTCTCCAGCTCAGTGTTGCTCTGCGGACAATGTATAACGTCTACGTTCTCTCTGAAAACCACATACCTGACCCTTTCCAATTACAAAAGGAGGCCACTATTCCTATATTGACTCTCTGTTAAGTCCAAAGCTTATTACTTCACATTAATTCTTCTGGACCATTCAGCAGCTTCTGACACTCTCAACGACCCCGTCTTCCTCCGTTAAATGTCCTTTCCCTTCCTAGACTGTCCCCACTACAATCCGTAAGTCCCGGAGACAAACATCTGACCAGCCGCAAAATCGTCTGCTTCTTCTTGTACATGGTCAGTTTATGTCACGGGATAACATTTAGTATTTTATATGTAACGTACAAAGACATCCCCAATCCTGCTCTCCTGTAGCTCATCTCATGTTGATGTGCGACTTCTCTAGAGCTGCCCCGGAACTCTCTACCTCTCTCCATCGATTCAGTTGAGCGAGGTCCGATTAGTTGCTCCCCAGAAGACAAGACCCTGGAGCACATCCCAAAAAATAATTCAGTTTGCTTGTTACAGGGTGGGGACACCGCTGACACCACGACAGACGTGACGGAGAGGACTAGACCGTATTCTGGGGCTACACTGGACATTTGGGGGCTGCAGTGTGTCGATCACTGGGGTCTGCTTAACCATCTGCTCATGGGTTGCGTAATATGCTGGTTTGTTAGTATCGTGGGAGTAATTAAAATGAGTGGAGCTCATAAAGGAACAAGAGGTAAAATGTGGACAGTGCCGAATATTCACAATCCAGCGACTTCTATCCGCAAAGTTAGCGGAACGCCCCTTGTGCCTGGCGTTCCAGGGATTTGCAGAGGCGCAGTGGCCAAGATACAATACAGTTTAGGAATAAATAAACAAAACAGATTTTTACTCAATTCAGGGTCAAGAACGAGAGACTTTACTCTGTATACAAAAGATCCATCTCCTTCACTGGGACACGTGGCCTTTATGTAAACGGATGACACGTTAGATGGATCGTCTGACTCCAGAAAACACATGGTGACAATATGGCTGTCACATAGCATTAATGCTTATTTATGCTATCTACCTTGTGTTTTATTTACTTAGAGAGCAAAGGGGCATTTTTAAAATATTTTCCTGTGCGTACGAAATCAGAACACTCAGTGAGTCATTAAGGAGAGCAAAGCAAAAAAAAAGGAGTAAGTTTGCTCCTGGACAAAACCATGCTGCAATACAAGGGGTGCAAATTAGTTTATTAATTTGCACATAAGAAATACACTGGCTGTTTTATCATGTAGCACACAAATATTTGATAGCTTTATTTTTACACTGAAATGTAAAGCTGTTCTAGGACATGTCCTACCCCAACTATAAATCTGTCCCCACATTTTTAATGTACCTTACCCTCCAATCTAACATGGTTTTGCCCAGGTGCAAAGTTACTCAATTTTTATGCTTTGCTCTCCTTAATGACTCAGTGAGAGAAATCGTGCAGTAAAAAAAAGTTCTTTTTTTCTTTTTAAATGAAAGCTTTGAAGCATTTCCACAACACAGCAAATAAAAAAACAATATTCCTACAGAAACCAAAATGAAAGCTGGTGAAATGCGTCAGCCCATAAAACAGAGAATAAGACAGAATTTGATCTCATTCTTCACATCACATGACTCCGCGCTGCTTCAACGCAGGCCAATATTGTAATACTTTGCATACACTACTCCCTTATAGAGGATATTTAAAAACATTATTCTCAATGCACTGCACTTTTGCCGTTACGCTTGGTATAGGCGACGACAGTCAGTACGTACACATTGTAAGGTGAGGTAAGTGCGAACAGTGTGATAAATAAACCCCTAGGTCTTAAATAGCAAAATTTCGGAGTTACAGCAAAAAACAGCTCATTTGTCCCTCGCGAGGGACATGGACGAATCCTTTCATATTTCCATCCTTCCCCTTCAATCTCCATTTTTCTATTGATTCAACCCCATGTTTCCCATCAATTCGAGGCTGTAGGCCATCCGGAGATGTGATTATTGGCTTTTCCTTATTGCATTTATATCAATCGTGGTCCACTTGACAGATCACTTGACGGTTTCTCCGGCATCGCTGAGACACCGCTTCTATCATACTAATTCTACATCTTCTGGCTTCTGCGCCCGTTTCTAGACCTGTATAAAAGTGATAATAATTCCTTATACAGCTTGTACAGGATACATGAGCTGTACATTTCATTTGTAGTCCACTTATTTCAGTGTTTTCAAAGGTGCCTCATATATTAGTTAAATAATAAAAGATTTAGTGACGTATTGTTCACGCACCGGATCCTTATCTTGCTCGCACTTTTAAGCAATCAGACGATCGCTGTTACATTGTTCCGAGAGACCAATTCAATTCCCCATTTGCGGCTGTGATAATGCTTCACGCACGCGATACATTTTTAGCATCACGCCATTGTATCCTCACCCTTCAGCTCCAAAAAAAGGACTTTATTTCCATTGAAGGGTACAGTGATGGCATAAAGTCCTATTTAATTCTTTTTGCAAAATATTTTGCATTGTAGGAATTGCTGTAGATGTGCTTTAGTCTCCATGTAATCCACAAATAATGGATATTTTATTCCCAAACAATAAAAACACTTAAAACCAAAACGTAAATGCTGATGCAACTGTTCGCTACTATTGCCCGCTGTCGTTATCGCCACCGGGGAATAAGTATCGCCCATGTGCCAGTTCTGCTAATGTAATTTCAGGATGACGTCAACAGAAGAGACCACCAAAAAATACTTGATTATTAAATAAACCACGTTTGTCAGTGCAGTGGGGACCGGTATAATGAATCTAATTGGGACCCCTGGAGCGGCCACTTTGACACCCCAGTAGCCCATAATTATGGTCTGAGGCCCCTAATCCCTGGCTGTTATTTCAAAAATAGTGCAAAATAAATAAACATTCAAAGTGTATTTGAATAAATAAAACCCTGTTTCGCCGCTTATTATAAACTAACGATCGACTGCAGACACGTTAATAAACGCACACGATGAACCCATTTGCATCTGAACGCACATCAAGCGCATATGAATGCTAGAAAAGACGCCCATAGAAGTCAAGTTAAATGCAGAATGCGTCTCCAGGTCGTTTCTAGTGAAAAAAAAAACACCAGTGGCTACGAGGTCTGATGTGTTTGTATATATATTACACTGTTTACAGAGAGGTGAGCAATATTCAGCATTAAAACTAAAATGTGCAGCGGTCTAATCTCGTGCATCTGGTTCCAGCTTATTAAACTAATAACGCTGTGTACCAGCGCCTTTATCAGGCTCTGCAACAGACACGGCCCAGAGGTGATCTCCCCTTCTGCTCGCTGTTTCTGCTCGGTGTCTGGAAACACAAGGTTCTAGGAAGCATCAGTAACGTCTATATACATCGGCCTGAGGTCTGGGCAGAGAGCATCATATTAACCATTACCCCTCCATTCCGCTGAAAGCGCACTCCTCTCCAGAGAGGGGTGGAAGAGTGCGCCAGACACCGTCGAGAACTAGTGGAAAATGGTGTTGTCCGTAGCGACCAATCAGATGTTTGCTTTCAATTTCAAATCTGCACTAGAAAAATGACAACTAGAATTGGATTGGTTGCTATAGACAACGCCACTGTATTCCGTTTGCACCTGTTTTCGGAAAGGATTGCCATTGTGCCTCCAGGTATAAACTCTTTCTCGTACTCCATTTTGTTGGCGATATTGTTCATTGGCCTCAGCAGGTGTGTGAAATACAACACAAAGGTTTTGCCGTCTTAAGCCATGTGATATCCGTCAGTAAGTCAGTTAAAAAGAAATAGAGGTCATTAAAAATCGTCCTAACACTACTAAATTAATAATAGCGAAGTACTAAATAATTATCACTGAGGGCTTGGAAGTCCCTTTAGTATCCATCCCGCTACTCTTCCCTCTAAATGTTACGATGCTTCAATTAGTTACTGACAATGTGTCCGTAAAAATGCTGCAATGAAATAACGTCTGTTCCCAGCGCACCGCGGAGGCAGCCATGTTGTGGCCTGGTCCATTGAGCAGGAGAACGCAGCCGATCAATGCACTAAGAGCCAGCGACCGCTGAATATCTTACAGAGAGTATTTCACTGATGGCGCTGACACCTAGTGCGTCGACTGGGGGCATTTTCATGTACATTGGTACATGATTGGTAATGAAATTTATCATTTTTTATTTTATTTTTTTGCAGATTATATACTTGGTGGTGAGCACGGTGGCTCAGTGGTCAGCACTTCTGCCTCACAGCACTGTGGTCATGAGTTCAATTCCCAACCATGGCCTTATCTGTGTAGAGTTTATATGTTCTCCCCGTGTTTGTGTGAGTTTCCTCCGGGTGCTCCGGTTTCCTCCCACAATCCAAAAAGATTCTAGTAGGTTAACTGTCTGCTAAGAAATAGACCCTAGTCTCTGTGTCTGTGTGTGTTAGGGAATTTAGACTGTAAGCTTCAATGGGGCAGGCACTGATGTCAGTGACTTTCTCTGTACAGCGCTGCGTAATTAGTGTCGCTATATAAATTGATGATGATGATTATATTTTTATTTTTAAATTCATGTACACCAACTGGTAAAGCAATGATCGGCAAATTGCCATTATTTATTGTGCCTACATTAAGCCTATATTTACTGAGCAGAGAGCGGGAGCAAAAGACACGACTCCCGATTAGCAAACAGGCGTTTCCCTGCCGGTCGTCCTCAGACGCTTGCGCCTCTCCGGCCGTAAGGAGGCGTTTCATACGGGTGCAACTCTGCATATATACGTGCACTCATTTTGTGGGCACAACCGGTGCAAACATTCAGAATTTACATCACAAAAACAGACCTGCGTCCATCATAGCATCAGGTTCTGTTTTACAAATTTCTTTCCTTTGGGACAGGACTTGGATAGTAGTAAAATAAACGTGGATGTCTGATTTAACTCTTCTCTAATTGGCAGGAAGCTGGCATTGGGAATGCATCGATATGTTGTTATGACATGCGCCGAGTAAAAGAAACGGTAATCCCAATAATAGATTCATAAATATTTGCGCAGAGGAAAATGGCTGCCATCAAGGTAGAGCCTTGTTGAACATTGCTTAAGGCGCAGAATATTAAATAGCAACACTCCCGCAGGCACTGCTTCATAGGAAGTAATTCTATTTCCAGCACTTAACATGGTAGCCATCAAGTGTCAGAAATGACAGGAATATCATTAGTGTGCAGCCTTCCATGTCGCTCGGCAGCGCCGTTCCCTGTCACTTAATGCAGCGGTGCGTCGCTCCAAGACGTGAAGTATTCAGATAGTTCTCCAGCTGGTTTCTGCCATGTGCCATGTTGCCCTAAGGGCACAAGCGGTAGATTTATTAAATGACAAAGGGGCCTATTTAATAAGCCATAAACCATGGCGATAAGGACCCCTATGGTCAGCGGAAACTATGGTCTCCTCCATGGCGGCTGGGGCTCGTTAAGGATTTGCCCAACAGAAATAATACTGTTACCGATAACACTGATAACCTGGTTGGAGGCAAGAGCCGCTGTCGTTCAAATGGCGTATAAAGTATTGCGTCAGTACTTGCGCTGCTGCCGAGCCTGTTGTGTTAGCGCCATCTCGGGATGGCGGCAACAGAACAAAATTACAAAAAAAAAAAAGAAATTTGTTCTGGGAACACAGAATAGTTGAATGAACGCATTAAATGATTTAAAAAATATTTTTTTTTATAATAATTTTTTCCCCACATTAACAGAACTGAAAGTCCAAAACTTTCAATAACACCGCGCACACACGAGCCGGCCAAAACAGCTCATCCCTGCGCGCTGCTCAGCGGCATCTGCCATGGTTTTCATAAATACCACCGCTAAGTAATTATTTTATATCTGCAATAAAAAAAAGATTCAGGCCAGTCCCTGTGATTGGGTTGTGATAATTATCAGACCCTACAGAGTAGTAACACATTACAGTCTGGCGCTGTTATGCCCCTCCCCCTGCGCTTGCCCTTGCCGCACACAATAGTTACATGTTGTTCCTGTTCGGTACTTTTTCCTAGCATGACCGGAGTGTTTTGGCTTCTAATGTTTCATTATCCGCGGCCTCATATTTCCTACTCTGCAGAGGCCACTTTTTAGCTTTTTTTCCTACAAATAATTTGCAGGGTTTTTTTTAGTACAACTGAGCAGAATTCCTGCTGTTCTGTTTGAGGAACGATTTGATAGTTTGGTTCCGTCGGCAGTTTCCAGCGAATCCACTACACACTTTATTCATAATGGCTTCAAAGAAAAAGGTTATTTAAAAATACGTACAATATAGATGTATGTGTAGCCATTGTACAATATGTTGTTACTTTAGTGTTTGTTATAGAAACAGTTGTAAACACAACACAAATATAAGACAATGTTGCTTAAAAAGAAACAACAACAAATTTTAAAGTACAAACTTGTTCTGAATTTTCCAAACTCTTCCCAGCGGTGCCGTCACCAACCAATTCAATGTCTGTGAAATTCTGATATTTGTAGACTGGAAATGTGACACTGTAATTCCTACCTAGGGAGCTGAAGAACATCATATTGTTGCATTTACTTGGTTACTTACTTGATTTTTTACTAACAATACAAAATTTACTGACGTTTAGGATTTTTGGGAACAAAATATGCTTTATAAGAAAAAATGGGGCTCAGGTATTTAAGCTAAAGGTTCTTGGCTCACAACCCTACACAAATGTATAGTCATACACAAGCCTCAATTGTTTTTCTTACAGGTGATTATAGAGGAAGGAGCAGGGTCCCCCAGCAGCACAGAGTATATCAGGAGATGAGTGATGTGTTAGTGAGGACAGGGCTGCATGTGACAGGGGCAGTGACATGATGTAAGGAGGGGAATGGAGGCAGCAGGAAGCCACAGACTGAGAGTTATATAGTGGAAGGAGCAGGATCCCAGCAGCACAGAGTATATCAGGAGATGAGTGATGTGTCAGTGAGGACAGTGCTGCATGTGACAGGGGCAGTGACATGATGTGAGGAGGGGAATGGAGGCAGCAGGAAGCCACAGACTGAGAGTTATATAGTGGAAGGAGCAGGGTCCCCCAGCAACACAGAGTATATCAGGAGATGAGTGATGTGTTAGTGAGGACAGGGCTGCATGTGACAGGGGCAGTGACATGATGTGAGGAAGGGAATGGAGGCAGCAGGAAGCCACAGACTGAGAGTTATATAGTGGAAGGAGCAGGGTCCTCCAGCAGCACAGAGTATATCAGGAGATGAGTGATGTGTTAGTGAGGACAGGGCTGCATGTGACAGGGGCAGTGACATGATGTGAGGAGGGGAATGGAGGCAACAGGAAGCCACAGACTGAGAGTTATATAGTGGAAAGAACAGGGTCCCCCAGCAGCACAGAGTATATCAGGAGATAAGTGATGTGTTATTGAGGACAGGGCTGTATGTTACAGGGGCAGTGACATGATGTGAGGAGGGGAATGGAGGCAGCAGAAAGCCACAGACTGAGAGTTATATAGTGGAAGGAGCAGGGTCCTCCAGCAGCACAGAGTATATCAGGAGATGAGTGATGTGTTAGTGAGGACAGGGCTGCATGTGACAGGGGCAGTGACATGATGTGAGGAGGGGAATGGAGGCAGCAGGAAGCCACAGACTGAGAGTTATATAGTGGAAGGAGCAGGGTCCCCCAGCAGCACAGAGTATATCAGGAGATTAGTGATGTGTTAGTGAGGACAGGGCTGCATGTGACAGGGGCAGTGACATGATGTGAGGAAGGGAATGGAGGCAGCAGGAAGCCACAGACTGAGAGTTATATAGTGGAAGGAGCAGGGTCCTCCAGCAGCACAGAGTATATCAGGAGATGAGTGATGTGTTAGTGAGGACAGGGCTGCATGTGACAGGGGCAGTGACATGATGTGAGGAGGGGAATGGAGGCAGCAGGAAGCCACAGACTGAGTGTTATATAGTGGAAGGAGCAGGGTCCCCAGCAGCACAGAGTATATCAGGAGATGAGTGATGTGTTAGTGAGGACAGGGCTGTATGTGACAGGGGCAGTGACATGATGTGAGGAGGGGAATGGAGGCAGCAGGAAGCCACAGACTGAGAGTTATATAGTGGAAAGAGCAGGGTCCCCCAGCAGCACAGAGTATATCAGGAGATAAGTGATGTGTTATTGAGGACAGGGCTGTATGTTACAGGGGCAGTGACATGATGTGAGGAGGGGAATGGAGGCAGCAGAAAGCCACAGACTGAGAGTTATATAGTGGAAGGAGCAGGGTCCTCCAGCAGCACAGAGTATATCAGGAGATGAGTGATGAGTTAGTGAGGACAGGGCTGCATGTGACAGGGGCAGTGACATGATGTGAGGAGGGGAATGGAGGCAGCAGGAAGCCACAGACTGAGAGTTATATAGTGGAAGGAGCAGGGTCCCCCAGCAGCACAGAGTATATCAGGAGATGAGTGATGTGTTAGTGAGGACAGGGCTGCATGTGACAGGGGCAGTGACATGATGTGAGGAAGGGAATGGAGGCAGCAGGAAGCCACAGACTGAGAGTTATATAGTGGAAGGAGCAGGGTCATCCAGCAGCACAGAGTATATCAGGAGATGAGTGATGTGTTAGTGAGGACAGGGCTGCATGTGACAGGGGCAGTGACATGATGTGAGGAGGGGAATGGAGGCAGCAGGAAGCCACAGACTGAGAGTTATATAGTGTAAGGAGCAGGGTCTTCCAGCAGCAGAGTATTAATGTAAGGCTCCTGTCACAGTAATACAGTTAGATTGTGATGTCAAATACACCTTTGAATGAGGCAGTGTTCCTACATCCAACTTGCTTTCTTCAATATGGACAGAATAAGTATGACCTGTAACGTTTTATGTGAGAATTATTTTGTGCTCAATCTGTCTGATTCTTCATAGCCTCAAAACTGTTTCTATTTTGACTCCTAGGGGTAAATTTATCAAACTGCGGGTTTGAAAAAGTGAAGATGTTGCCTATAGCAACCAATCAGATTGCAGTTATCATTTATTTAGTACATTCTACAAAATGACAGCTAGAATCCGCAGTTTGATAAATTATACCCTCTAGACTCTTCTCCTGCAAATAATCTCCTACAGGAACTGTATTCCCGTTATATTCCTGCTACTATCTCGATGTACCATCCTTACTCCCTCTCTGCAAACCTCTCCTAATATTCCTTCTTATCTGCTGTCTGTCCTAGGTAAGATTAATCCCCTGTAACCATGTCACAGTACCAGCCATTGCAGCATCAAGTTAATAGCTGTACACTTCTGATTTCATTAACCCTACAGCCATTAATGTTCATAAAGAGATTGATAAGTCATCCGTCAAATGTCTGTAAAAGCTTTCCATACATCCAGCGCCATGCACGGATCTTCTGGATGTCACGGAGGGACAATTATGTGCCTGCAAAACATTTAGCTGCAAATCGCACTCAAGTAACTCGTCTCATCCCATTTAGGATTTAAAGTGGAAAAGGCTGTAAATCATTCTGTGTTGCAATAATCAATAATAGCGATCATCATCAATAATCGGTTGGAATTAATTTACATGTACAATTGGATTAGCAATAAAGGCAGAATCTGACAGCTATGTTTAAGGGCCCAGTAATCACAGAACGTTAACTCCCAAATGATGCAGAACCTGTAGTGAACCCTTCATATACGCGAATTGCAGAGTTGACCGAGCAGGCCCGGCTAGGAATATGTGGCCGGCTGTAGCCGAGAGCTTTGCTGATATCAGAAGAGATGGTACTCACAAGTCACAGCCAGCTGGCAGAGGACGCAAATCTGCAGCATTCAGCTCAAAAGAGAACAGCTCGTAATATTTCATTTTTCATTGCAGACTGCAGTTATACTCCGTAAGCAATAGAAAATATTCACAAGTTGCCATCATACCAAAGAATTATTAACGATACGCCCGCCTGCTGGTTGGCGCAGATAGATAGTACCACAATACCTCTCCCCGGAGTACCAGATGCGAGTGGTCCAAACTAGAAGACACTCTACAACTGCGACCTATGCAATAATACATACTGTCATGTGTGCCTGTAAATGTTACGTACATATAGTACACGCTTAGACAACCTGTGGCTCTCCAGCTGCTGAGCAGGCTGAGACTTGTAGTGCCACAACAGACTATGTACTAGTGAGGAAAAATGCAAGTTGCTGCATTGTGTGACTTGGAGGAAACTCCCCACAATGCAACGCTAGGAAACAAGATAACCCCAATAAAGTTTGTTACACAAGGCTGCAGATGAGGATGGTGGGAGAGGAAGACGTAATAACATAATATTATTACAGACAGCCGTCCCACACGTGGCAGTTATTACACAGTGTATCATACATGGGGAACTCCATGTTCTCTGAGCAGAAAGTAAGTGAAATTCAGGCAGAGGTCAATGTTTTGTGACTATGGGTTTGGGGGCTGCATTAACCCATAATCAGAGTGTCAGGCAGAGGTGATTCTTACCCGGCATCTTTTGGTATCACATTAAAGTACAGGGAATGGGGTGTTAAAAGAGGGCGAGAAGGACACGTGTGTTCAGGGTAATGGGGGTATCCTCCTCCACCGCAGACATTGGATCCCCCCAGACGATTCTGCGGGACACACAGGATAACGCCCTCGTGCTGCTTATATGCGGTCACAGGGCTCCCTAAGTTGAAGGGTGGGTGCCTGTTTGTTGGGGGGGCTCCCAGCAGATAGAGGACATTGCACGGAGGAGTGGGGTGACTATGTGCTGGGGACCACTGAGTAGGGGTGGGCTGCATGAAGCACTTGGGGATATGTTTGTCTGGGGTCTCCCAGCAAGAGGGGAGGTTACACGAAGGAGTGGGGCACCTATCTGTTGGGGCCTCTAGCAGGGGCGCGGGGTGCTGCACTGAGGAACGGGGCGTCTGTCTGATGGGGGGCTCGTAGCAGTCTGGGGAGCATAGGCTGCATAGAGGAGTGGGTTGTCTGTTCGTTGGGGGGCTCCCAGCAGGTGTGTGTGTATGGGGGGGGTGCACTGCACGGAGGAGTGGCACGTGTTTGATGGGGGCTCCTTGGTGTTGGGGGTATCCAGGTAGATGGGGGGACATTGCAGGAGAGTGAGGCGACTGTTTTTTGGGAGACTCATAAAAGGGACACTGCACTGAGGAGTGGGCACCAGTTTGTAAGGGGGCTGGCAGCAGTTGGAAGGGGGGGAAGGATTTCAGCAGGGGCATGGGTTCTGCAACAATTAGTGCTTGCAGTGAGCTGGTAGGGGTACAGAGTAGTGGGGCACCTGGTGATGGGGGGTTCCCAGCAGGTGGGGGGGGGGCATTGCATTGAGTAGAGGAAGGTGGCCTGGTGTTGTGGGGAGGGGGGGGGGGGCTCCCAGCAGGCTGGTTCAAGGAGAAGGGGGGAGACTGGTGTGTGAGGGGGCTCCTGGTATGGAGCAGGGGGGCGCTGGTGTTGGGGGGCTTCCAGCAGGCTGCTGCACGCAGTAGGGGGCTACCTGGTCTATGTGTGGGGTGGCTCCCGACACTCGGTGGTTTTGAGGGGCTCCCGGCATGGCGTTGGGGGGCTGCCGACACGGAGTAGAGGGCTGCATGGAGATGGGGGCTCCCGGCACTCAAGGTACTTTGCATGGAGTAGGGGGCTCCCTGTGTGTGGGGGGCTCCCGGCACAGAGTAGGGGTCTCCCGTGGTATCGGGGGTCTCCGGCGGTGTGGGGGTCTCCCGGCACAGAGTAGGGGGTCTCCCGTGGTATCGGGGGGCTCCGGCGGTGTGGGGGGCTCCCGGCACAGAGTAGGGGGTCTCCCGTGGTATCGGGGGTCTCCGGCGGTGTGGGGGGCTCCCGGCACAGAGTAGTGGGTCTCCCGTGGTATCGGGGGGCTCCGGCGGTGTGGGGGGCTCCCGGCACAGAGTAGGGGTCTCCCGGCACAGAGGAGGGGGTCTCCCGTGGTATCGGGGGGCTCCGGCGGTGTGGGGGGCTCCCGGCACAGAGTAGGGGTCTCCCGGCACAGAGGAGGGGTCTCCCGTGGTATCGGGGGGCTCCGGCGGTGTGGGGGGCTCCCGGCACAGAGTAGGGGTCTCCCGGCACAGAGTAGGGGGTCTCCCGTGGTATCGGGGGCTCCGGCCGGCAGCGCAGGAACATCTGGAGTATTGAGCGGTGGGGGAGTTGCTGCTGGGCTGGGGGAGGGAGGGGGGAGTGAGGGGCTGAGCTGTCTCTCTCCCCCTCTCTCTTCCTCTGCAGAAGCGGCTGCTGCCAACAGAGAGCTCTGGGCTTCAGGAGCAGCATCTCCCCGACATGTCTCCCCCCGACACCGCCGCTGCAGCCTGGGGGGCCCGGAGCCCACAATACTGACCCCGCCGAGGATGCAGAGAGACAGCAGAGGGGGCTTATATACAAGGATGGGGATCAGGTAATACCCCGAAACAGCGAAGGATACAGAGCCCCCCAGAGCCACCGGAGACCACCTCCCAGCAGAGATCCCCAATATTACTAGAGAGAGCACCCCAACACTGGAGACAGACCCCCCCTCATCCCATCACTGGAGACAGACCCCCCCCCTCATCCCATCACTGGAGACAGATCCCCCCCCCCTCATCCCATCACTGGAGACAGACCCCCCCCCCCCTCATCCCATCACTGGAGACAGACCCCCCCCCCCCCTCATCCCATCACTGGAGACAGACCCCCCCCATATCTCATCATTGGAGACAGACCCCCCTCATCCCATCACTGGAGACAGACCCCCCTCATCTCATCATTGGAGACAGACCCCCCTCATCCCAACACTGGAGACAGACCCACCTCATCCCATCACTGGACACAGACCCCCCACTCGTCCCATTACTGGACACAGACCCCCGTCATCCCGTCACTGGAGACAGACCCCCTTCATCCCATCACTGGACACAGATCCCCTTACCATTGGAGACAGACGCCAATATTACTAGAGGGAGCACCACATCACTGGAGACAGACCCCCCCCCCTCACCCCATCACTGGAGACAGACCCCCTTCCTCAACCCATCACTGGAGATAGAGCCCACACTGGACAGATACCACACATAAATATTGGAGGCAGCCCCCCCCCATCATTAGAGACAATCCCCACAATTACTGGACCCCCCCACAACTGAATATAGACTCTTGTTACTGGACCCAGACCCCCTCCTAAACTGGGAACTCACCCCATCACTGGACCTCTCCCTACCTGGACAGAGGAACCCCCCTCCCACCCCAGCCTTGGTACAGACCTGGATCCCTGGACACGGCCTTCCTTGGAGGATTAATCTGGAACCTTTTCCTATTCTTAAATGGTCAATGAAAGCCAGAGGATGTATATCCCCGAGGGAGACCATCAAGGTGAGGGGTCCTAGACCACCATGATCCATAAGTCCTAGCGGTAGCTTCTAGAGGTATTGTCATTGTTTGGTGTGATCCACAGGTCCTGGCGACAGCTGTCATTGTCATTGTAATCTATGGCTCCTGGAGCTGAATATCAATATTGAATGTGACCCTTGGGTCCTAGTGGTATCTGTCATATTAATTGTGATTTAAGAGTCCTTGTCACGTTCAATTCACAGGTCTTAGAGGTTCATTTGACTCTGTGAAGTGATGGCTAAATCCTCTGCAAGCAGGAGTGTGTATTATTCTATGCAGAACATGTATTTTCTTTTTTTGGGGGGGAAGGGGGGGGGAGGGTTATGATTCTGTCACCCCCACCCTACTCCGAGCAGTAATTTGGAGGACACTTGGCTGTGGAGGCCCTGGTACTATGAGTGACAATTAGTGATTTGCTCGGGAGGCCTGGTCTCAAGGTCTGTGCATTGTATACATCCCAGATACTGTAGCTGAGCTCTGTGTACACATTCTCGGTTGTGATGTATATATCCCACATACTGTAGTATATATCTGTAGGTGCATGAGTATGCAATCGTTATATTATATGTGTGGCTGATGGACTGTGCAAGGACTCTGCTACATGTCTTGTCTGTCTGCCTATGTGATCCATCAGGGGTCCCAGATAGCCCACCCAGTGCCCTGGGAACACATGCAGCAGTCTACAGCAGGGCTGCATTGCTTAATTCCCAGAAACCGGCGTTGCAGGGGTTAAAGGCTAGTACCAGCATATGGAGAGAGGCGAGTGCCTATCATTCCTGGAGCATAATACTGATCATATTAAATAGATTGCTGTCCTCATCCTGTTAATGCATTACCATAAACCCCACTGCCTCCCTCTGAGCACCACAGGGAAGGGTGTCAGTGTAACCCCTTAGTGCCAGAATCCCCTTCCCCTCCAACCCATCATGTGCTTCTTAAGGGGGGGGGGGGGGCTGCTGCAGTCATGGATAACATAGACCAGACACACCTGGGCCATGTCCAGATTTGGAAATACAAACTGCCCCTCTGCTACAGGCGATGAGGGCCCTCCTGGTTAACTCTCTCCTGGCTGGGATTATCCTGATCTCAGCCTGGAGCGTTTAACCCTCTCAGTGTCAGGGACCAGGCGATAATGTTGCAGTCTATGGGAATTAATGCAAAAACAAAACAGCTTCTTTGCCAGGATCCAACCTCTGTTACAACTTTGGAATTTGTTTCAGATTTGTGTGTATACTGTCAGACGTCCTCTGTATCAGGGTAATGTGACCCGGTATACTGACCTGGGCTCGTATCACAGTACCCCCGATAAAGACCGGGTATGATGGAAGTAGAAGGTGTTGGGTTTGTGTACGAATCCTCGCCAAGGTTGGTGACCTCGTGTCAATTTTACAAGTGAGTCACCGTACAGAGAGGGGGGGGGGGTTATATTCCTGTTATTAAACTCAGCTGCACCAAAGCGAAAAATCTTTCTATCAGGAAGAATCACTAGTCTCTGTGTGTCTGCATTTCAACTGCCAAACTGGGGTACAATTTGGGCAAAATGGATTTACCCCAGAACATGTGATGGCAGTCATGTATGTATTTAACGTGTTTCCAATGCTGCACTTGTCAGATCCTGCAGCGTCCACGAATATATACATCTCATTCACATCTTGCAGGGCAACATTTCCATGTCTGTGTTTGTAAACGTCTTTTATATTGTTAGATATATTTTTATAACAACAGAGTAGCAATATGAGGACTTAATTGTGTCATCTGTACATTCTTGTAATTATTATCATATATAGCACCAATCATATGACGCAGCGCTGTACAGAGGATATGTAATCATTCACATCAGTCCCTGGAGCTTACAATCTAAATTCCCCACACCAGGGTCCATTTTTTTGCCGGAAACCAACTAACCTACCGGTATGTTTTTGGCGTGTGGTAATAAACCAGAGCACTCGGAGGAAACCCACGTAAACACGGGGAGAACATACAAACGCGGATAGGGCCCTGGTCGGGAATCGAACCCATGACCCCAGTGCCGTGAGCCAGCAATGCTAACCACTGTATATGGATTAACGTCAAATAGATATTCCTTTTCTTTTTTTCAATTTAGCAACAAACTATAGAGCGTCTCATAGGTGACAGATTGTGTAACTGAAATGGCAAAGTTCAGAAGATTTAGTGTAAAGAGATACCGGGACTCCCTAGCTATGAGATGTTATAATGTGTGTGTGTGTTCAAATGTTATAATAGATCCGAAACGTCTTACCAGCCCGTATATTTTATACATGCGCCAGAAGGGCGTTCTTAAAAAAATTCAATAAAATGTTCTTTAGAAATGACCAGGTAGAGAGAGGTGTGACATTGGAGGACCGGCTCAGGGTCCAGGGCCCCTGGATGAGGTGCGAGAATAAACAAAGCGTCTTTGGCTTTTTTAAAAAGAGAGAAAATCCATCTCTGGATGTAACTTGTGTATATATATATATATATATATATAGATCATCATCATCATTTATTTATATAGCACCACTGATTCCGTAGCGCTGTACAGAGAACTCATTCACATCAGTCCCTGCCCCATTGGAGTTTACAGTCTAATTTCCCTGACACACATACATATATATATATTTTAGATACCTGATAAGGAGACGACCATCATTGACTGAACGCTAGAACGCAGAAACTTTTTGGACTGATGAGTGAGCGTCACCTCAGTACATGATACAGGATATAAAGCAGGAATAAGATTTGTAGCCGTAAACACTGTACCTAAGACCGCAGTATCGCTGTTCACAAGCCGGTGGGAGTTATCTATAAATAGATCTCTGGGATGAAAGAAGATGTTGAATTTTGTCCTCTCCTAAAATGTTCATTTTGGACTAATAGTTTTTATTATAATTTTTTTTGTTGGTAATTTTTTTAAAAGACACTTTTCCTACCCAGCGTCACCTGACCCCAGGAAGACTCCTCACGTTCTGTCCTGAAGGGGTAATTCATCATGTCACATTGTTTCCTGTAATAAACAGAGCAGAGCCCCAGGTACCGCAGTCAGCTGTTCAATAGGAATCATGGAGCCAGCCGATACCAGCTGGGAACCTAGGGGTTAACCCCGTGCACCCAATTTATCAGGAATATTTGTTATGTCAAAAGGGCTTTTTAATTATTTATTTATTTATTTTATGGGGAAAATATATTTATTGCATTTCTTGACATTTAATAGATAACGTAGAAAACTGCCTCCACAGTAATGGAATTAAATGTTTTTGTCATTCTCCCTGTGCTGCCGGTACACGCAGATGCCTTTGTAACAGAATGGAATCAAAAGTTCTGCAATTATTTAAACCCTACATTGTAATAACGATATAATAGAGAAACTCTAATCCATAGTTTGCATAAGGATATATTTATATTTAAATAAGGCCTTAAGAAGTATGCTGGATTCTTGCAATGAGTGGCTCTCTTCCTTTATAAATAAGAATTAGACTTTTCCTACAACGTAATGAATACAAATAGAGGTGACGATCAGAACATGTCTGATTGCTCAGGAATAACTTAGAAGTTGCTCCCGACACGCTGCCATATTATTGTAAGAGGCTGGTTTGGGTCAGTGGACTGCTGCGATCCGCCGACGTATGTTATACACATATTTTTCTTTAAACTTCCTTAAAAGTGACCCTACACAGGGCTTTCCTTTGTAACACAATATTATTTGGAGATATAGTAATGCTGACGTTAGAATAAGCTCCATTCCACCGGGATGGGGATATTGGCGCCAATTGTTCTTCTCCATTTTGATCTAGTTCCACCTTAAGAATATCAGCGTCTCACAGACAGGTGGGATAATCAGCGTCTCAGTCATCGTTACAGATTCGTGTGATTAATTAGGGATATTCACCAAACATGACACATCGGGAGTCCTGAGGACGGGAGTTGGGAAACAGTATATTAGCCGGTGTGGGGGACAGGTGTGAGCCCCCCCTCGCACGTCCCATGTCCAGATGTTTTCTGTGATGCATGAAAGGCGTCGTGTCCAAATCAATTCTCATAAGTGCTTTATATTCCAAGGAAGGTCGGGTCATGAACGCGTCCGTTTCCTGTACGTAACACTCTAATACCCAATTGTGGGAGGTTATCTACGCAACGCAAACTGCAAAATGCCTCTTATAACAGAGCGACTAGTAATACTCACAAATATACATGTAAATGTGTCTCCGAAATGAAGATTATTAGCTTTGGATGAGTATAGGGACCACACGCAGCAGATTTCCTCTCAGTAATCCCCTCGGAGGACGCTATGATCAGCCTGGAAAGGCTGATAACATAGAACACTAGCTTGCACTTCTGCTTTTACCGGTCACGTACACAAAGCAGAGGCGGCCGTGCTGTGGGCTGAACCAACATCCAGCCTATCAGTAAGTCAGGAGCCTGTGACATCACTGGGGCCGGTGACTGCGGCCTCCAATGTGTGTAGACAATGGAGGCGTTGCCCGTAGCAACCAATCAGATTCCAGCTATCATTTATCTAGTGCGGTGTAGAAGATGAGAGCTAGAATCTGATTGGTTGCTACAAGCAACACCTCCACTTTCATTTGTAGAAGGTTTGATAAATCTTCCTCGAGTCCACTTTAATCTCTCAGAATTGATATAGGAATCACACCCTCCAACTCAGCACTGCATGATGTGTGCTATGTAGTATGTGTTGTACAGCGCGCTACTGTAACACGCTATACAATAGATTGTAGCTGTGTTAGGGCTTTTGGTCTGGATATTGGGAGCTGCCGTTCCTGCTCATAGCTTACATGTGGAATTGCTGAATTTAGGTCTATAAGTGCAAAGGAAAATAATGTCCCCAAAACGTGGCGACAGAGGAACATTGTTGTAATACTCATCTGCCCCGGCGTTACTTGCCTGGTAGTGGTTAATTACTGCGTGGCAGCGTTAGCCACGGGCGATGTGTGAGCGTTCGCAGGAGAACTCACAGCCTGGATTTAGGCATCTAGTTCCACCTCCAGGGGAAACAAAATTCAGTATAAAAAAAAAAGTTAAAGTAGATGTAAAATATTAGTTAAAAAAAATACTTAAAATAATTCACATTTGACAAAAATGCTTTATTTAAATAATAAAGCATTTTGTTAATTGACGTCTTTCCATTGTCGTCATCATGACCAGACCTGGCGAATCTTACAAAGTTTGTGTTTATAGTTCGCAATTAAAGATAAAACTTTTAAATGCTGATTTTTCTGCTAATTTGAGCACAAGTATCTCACATTTTGTAGCAAGTTTAATATTTAAACTTCAACTGTGTTCGAAATCTGTATTCGCGTCTTGCATGAAAAAAATATTTTGCTTGCTCGAATTTAGGAATAGGAAATAATTTTTGGTTCCTCTCCGGTATATTGGAAATGATGAACTCTGTAAGATGATGATCTGTGAAGGATTCACCCTGGATGGATGCATCTATCACAGAGCTCCCACACACAGCACCGGTGCCAGATTATTCTTCAATGTCCCCAGGTAATACCTGAGTGACAAGCTCGGCAGAGATGCTGCAGCTGATGCAGAAGCTCTTGATGAATAACTGCGATACGTTGTATACCAGGGGGGGGGGGGTTATTAGCTCTGGTTTCCATGATTACACTGAGATCTTACTGAACGTACTTGGGGGATTATCAGGCTCACAATTGGTATCTGTGACAATTCCTGAGACATTGGGGCTGATTTGCGTTCTTGTGAGATATCGCTGTGTGCACACCCCATGGTCCTTTGCGTATACGCACTGATGACAATGACTTATGGTAAACCAGACGTCTGCTGCTGGTGCGGATATCACAGAAACATAGAATCTGACAACAGATAAGAACCGCTTGGCCCATCTAGTCTGCCCAATTTTTAACCTTTAGTAACCTCAAACCCTATTTGATCCTTTGTTCCCTGTAAGAATATCCTTATGTCTATCCCAAGCATGTTTACATTGCTCTACTGTATTAGCCTCTACCACCTCTGATGGGGAGCTATTCCACTTATCCACTACCCCTACTGTGATGTAGTTTATCCACACAATTCCTCTGAACCTACTTCCCCCCAGTGTCAGTACATGTCCTCGTGTTCTAATACTTCTCTTCCCCCCCAGTGTCAGTGCATGTCCTCGTGTTCTAATACTTCTCTTCCCCCCAGTGTCAGTACATGTCCTCGTGTTCTAATACTTCTCTTCCTTTGTAGAATGTTTCCCTCCTGCACCTTGTTATAACCCTGGATTCTATCTGTCCCCCGTTCCCTTCTCTGCTCCAAACTATACATATTAAGATCTTTTAGCCTTTCCGGGTAAGTTTTGTGCTGTAGACCATGCACCATTTTAGTTGCCTTTCTTTGTACAGTCTGTAATGTATTTATATCCTTCTGGAGATACGGCCTCCAGAACTGAACACAGTATTCTAGATGAGGCCGTACCAATGACCTGTACAGTGGTATTATTACTTCTTTCTGCTACGGATTCCTCTCCCTATACAACCAAGCATCTGACTTACCTTCCTCATTGCTTTGTTACATTACTTACCTGCCTTTAAGTCACCTGAAATCTAATAGGGCCGCAGACATTAATGATACGCTCTGGCCCTTTAAGAGCTCCCGTCGATCATCAGGGTTATATAATTTGCAGAGGAGGCTTCGGTGCTGTATATTTAAGCCGTGCGTTTTCCAATCACCGCCTAACCAATCACAGGCACCAATCAGTATTTTCTCTTTCTTTAAGTGTTAATTCTCCTAAGAGAAATTTGTACATTTGTGAAGATACAATTATTGACTTAGAGGTTATTTTCACTCTTAAATATTCATGTTTTCCATCACTCCCCCCCCCCACCAGTTTCGAGTGATTGAGTTATTGTACGTGATGTGCCCGGGTGACAATATTGTGATACACTTGAGCTGGAAAGTCCTCTGACCTTGTAAAGGTCGTTCCAGCTCCTCTGTACTGTGCTGTCCTATGGATGTCACAATGTAGTCCAGGCTCAGACCGTCTCTGGCTGTCCAATTGCTGTGGAACTACAAATCCCAGCACGGCCTGCCTGTCATAGGCCGCTGGCCTGTCTCTGACATACCTGCAAAATTGTGAGACACGTTTCTTAAGACTCGTCCACAGGTTAAACCCAGAGCAGCCAATCATGTACTGTCATCCTTTTTATGTGTTTATAACATTAATTTGTGGTTGCTATTGGTTACGACAACACTTTCCTACCAGTTTACAGAAATGTCCCCGTTTGCGTTTAAATTGAAGGTCAAATAACTAGTCAGAAAAATATTAAAGCCATTATTAGAGATCTCCCGTGGGCTGCGCCATCTCGCAGGCGAACGCTAGTTTTTGTTGGGTCGTTCTGCGGGTACTTTGTATAGTAAGCCTGGCGCCTCGCTGCCATGAGAGACCGGCCAAGGAAGAATGGAAATCAAAAGAGCAGAGAAGGTAAGTATATATTTTCTTTAATAATATCTTTTGGACAGTTATTAACGATCTCCGAG
The DNA here is from genome assembly GCF_038048845.1 of Mixophyes fleayi. Classification (NCBI taxonomy): domain Eukaryota; kingdom Metazoa; phylum Chordata; class Amphibia; order Anura; family Limnodynastidae; genus Mixophyes; species Mixophyes fleayi. The sequence continues at coordinate 341,193,951 of NC_134405.1, read as the reverse complement.
CGGCTTGGTGTATCATCATCATCATCGTCACCATTTATTTATATAGCGCCACTAATTCCGCAGCGCTGTACAGAGAACTCATTCACATCAGTCCCTGCCCCATTGGAGCTTACAGTCTAAATTCCCTAACACACACACAGACACACACTAGGGTCAATTTGTTGGCAGCCAATTAACCTATGAATGTGACCATCTTTCAATTCATATAAGCGGTCACATAATTGCGCGTATCCTTCGGTTAAAGTCATATAATCATATAAAGCTCATTGACGAACATAGAAAAATACATTGTAAATGCTACTTTGTGATGGAATGCGACTGACATACACAAAAGGTGTAGCCTCAGGGGTAATGTGGGGGTGTGAGAGGGGTCCCCCAGGGCGGCCTCGGAGGGGGACACCGGCATTGTCCTAAAGAGGTGGAAGGTTGGATATATAGAGATGTTTTCGCTGTTTCTACCACACGTGTCTAATTATGTTATTGGACCAGAAGGCAGCAGACAAATGAATAACAATGATTTTGCAAATCATATAATTACGGTGACAGCCACGTCAGTCTGTATCTGCGAAGGCTCCCTGGTGATGGAGGAGATCTGGTGCTGGATGCGGCTGAGGAGTGAGAAATGATCTTTATATTGTTCTGTTGCTGCAGTGATCAGATCTGTTTCTGTACATGTCTCGTCCGGCATGTTACATGCGTGTAAGTCTGGCAGGATTCCTGTAGCTCTAAGGACTCTGTTTATCAAAGGGAGAAAATTCCTACATTTCGGGCTTCTCCCTAAGTAACAAAACCCCCTGGGCCGGTATTAACCCTTTCACCACTGAGACTGTTTTGGGCCACCATTGTAAAATAAAAATCACATTCCAACATCAATATCAGTCATTTATTTGAGTGGTCCCCACACAAATTATACCTTGTTTTTTTTTTTAGAAGACATTGAGCTTTCAGAAAATACCATTAGTTTGCTTACACCTGATGTCACAGTAAAAATAAAAAATGTACCCAAATTCACTAAAAAAGTTGTTGTTTTTTTAATTGAAATTGCAAGAAAGTTCAAAACTAAAAGCTAAACACAACCAATAAATACTACCGCAAAAAGCAAGATTCTACACACAGGTGTTCATAATAAAATCTGCTTTTGAAAAAGACAATGCAATTTTTTTTTGCTAGTTAGCACGATCTTGAATGAAATGCATAAAATGTGTAGGAGTAATATAAGTAGCCCAACAAGGCGTAGCATTTTACAAAAAAACAGACAATGCACATCATCAATTGAAGGTACCCCTGAGTTTATTGATGCCAGGATAGTGGATAATCACCCAGCCGTCTCTGGTTTTCTTAACACTTTCTGTGGTCTAGCAACTTGACTTATTCCTCTGCCCCCTTGGCACAAGTCTACCTAATGCTGAAGCTGGGTTTTGTGCGTGTTGTTACCACATCAGCCATATAAACACGGACATGTCCTGCTTCTTTGCAGTTAGCTGACATGCTCGCTGAAGGTCTGGGGAGTATTTAAAGAGTGGCCGTTCAGCGTGTGTACATACTGGGTGTGTAGATTTACGCCTTGTATTTCGGTGTGATGATATATCGTATCAGGTCGGAGGCAGCCTGCGTCTCTCTCCCTCTGAGCTGTCACTCCTTCCTCCATCTTTGATGCATAGCCAGACAGCGAGCGATGATGCGTTGTGGAGGCGTAGAAATACGCACTGTCACTTTCTTTGAGCTGTACGGGAGCCAGGCACGGTGAGGTGATGTAACCATGAAACGATATCACAGAAGCATTCTGTATTGGGAGTCCTGGGAAAGAGCCAATATACAGTCTTGCTCGCAGTTTGTGTTCATCTCAGAGAGGCGTTATTATATTACAAATTCTTACGCCAAAAATGGAGTGCTAGTGACGTAATAGAGTGACTTGGTCTGTACGTCATTTGCTATGAGTATTAACATCATTTTAATGTCATTTTGAAGTTAAAATGTGAGCTAATGAGGGAAAAAAGAGACACAGAAAGTAACACTCACTTGGTTTTATTAAACTGTTGAACAAGTTACAAAAAAAATATCCTAAAACAATTCTGCAGGATCAAAGTTATATTTCCTGTTGATCGTTGTTAAAATATTTTAGTTTTTGTAGCAGAAGATGACAAATCATAGAGACAAATACAAAACATTTATTTACTTTTTCTTTGGTAAAATGTTGACAATATTTATATGGCTTTAGTATAAGTCATTTTAATCTTACATCACAGTTCTCAAAACGGCTTTTTCATTCTAAAGAAAACTAATTTGTAAATGGCTCGCTGGGCACTTAGTCATCTCTACCTCAGATTTATGTCTGTGACGGAGATTTTATCCAATAGCAAAAATTAAGAAAACATAGTTGAAATTAAAAAAAAAACACATTTTTTTTGGAGACTGTGATGTAATTCTTATATTTATAAGGATTTTACTCCAATAAACCACTAATTCATTTGTAGAGAATAACTTCAGTAACTTCAATTTGTTTTTCTACAAGCTGGGGGATTTCTATAAGTCAGTTAATTAATTGGATTATTAATTATTAATTGGATAATTATAACGGATGCCATCTCACACCTGATGATAACGTCATCAGTTCAGTGAGCCCACGTTAGTGGCGCTGAACTTCGTGCTTGTGATGTTCCGCTGACGGATTCGGCCAACGGCGTACACGCCGGATTGCGCCGCAGGAAATGTTCCAACTAAGATTCCGCAAATTGCAATTTAATGATTGTGACCAACGCCCAAATCGTTGATTCTTACACCTAAACTCTTTTGATTGCTCACCGTTATTACTAAAGATGGCAGCAGACATTACCAGCTTGCCAAATTGGCCAATGTCCTTCTCAGGCCGAGTGGTTGGACCTCTAGCAGCGGCACAATATATTGTGATAATGATCCAATCGGTTTTGCGGCAAAGTTGCAGTGTGTATGGGCGGTACAAGAATGAGGCCCCTATATATTATTATCCGCATATTTTAGGCCGTCAAGTACCATCTTATCTCCACATTTCGCAGCAATATATCACTATATCTATATTCGTGTTCTCTCATTGCGCATGCGCGCCCCTAAACAAGCCGTTTCCGCATGATCTAAGGCTTAGAGATGTCTGATAAATAATCACTGACCGAGCCTGGAAAAGGATGAAATGAAGGAGATGGCTGCGGATTAAGGAGAAGTACAAAGACGCTCGTGTCATTAACTTGCAGGACACAAAGCGGCGCAGAAATAGTGATAAGGATTAAGTGACATCTGTTATATTGCTGCCGGATTTTATAAAAAGCATAAATGTTGGTGACAGGTCCAATGTGTAATCAATAATAGTGGGATCTGATTCCAAAAGCTGGAAATTATATATGTGTGTTTGTGTGGTAGAGCAGTTAGACTGTAAGCTCCATGGGTCAGGGACTGATAAATATTCTCTGTACAGCGCTGCATAATATGATCAGCGCTATATAAATAATAATAATACAGGTATAAGTATCAGTGTGTAATGCTAACCGATGTATTTTTATTTTGTCATTCACTGTGAATATACCGTTAATAAGTTTTCATCAGCCTCTTCTCCCTCCTATGTTGTCATCTGTAACGCTGGGGACATTCAATGCAAATGCGGGAAGTCGTTTTCAGTAGAATAGAAATAAAATGGCGGCCACCACTGCGACGAGGGCGGAAAATGTCATATATTACTCTCATGTTTAATGCAATCATTTAGAAAAAAAATCTACTTTAGATCTATTAATAGAAATGGTCGGTGCCTAAATATAATATAGCTTTTAATGAGTGTATCTTACTGGATAAACCATGGGTACCAGCTGAAAGGATATTGATTGGTAAATACAAGCGAGTAATCTGCTGAGTTCATGATAATTTGACCACTAGGGGGCGATGATGGCTTAGTTTATGGTTTTATCTATCTCAGGTGAGGAAGCAGCGTGTCGGTACTAGCTCAAGTTAATCAGTCGATATATGTACAGAAATAAGATTCTGGGCCTGATCCATCTTTGAGTGCATTGTGAGCGTGACTTGTGTTTTAATGAAGTGCACGGATCTTGCACGCTGTACGCCCGTATTCCAACAGCAGCGGATCTCAAGATACGTTTCTATTTGAATCTAGGTGTAAATACGCTTTGGCTATTTGGTACTTGCTGTATGTAGACAGAGCATAGTGCAGGATACACACAATGAAAATATATATCCAATGGGGCAGGGACTGATGTGAGTGAATTCTCTGTACAGCGCTGCGGAATTAGTGGCGCTATATAAATAGCTGCTGCTGATGATGATGATGATAAAGTCCAATCAGAATAAATTTTTTTCTTAATATAATCATTAATAAAAATATATATATATAGTTTATAAAACAATTTTATTTAAAATTATTTTTCACATGTAATACATAAATCAGGATGTTTTTACATAAAATGCATTTTATAGTGTCTCGTACTTGCAAATACATGTTCTGAAATGCTCACGTATCAGTCATCACTATCAGTCGGCACTGACACCTGACCTGTAGCTGCTGCAGGTGACACGGCTAAACAACAAGCGCCTAAGAGACGTTCAGGACTTGAATTGACGGAATCTGCGCTGGCACGCACTCACTGTACATTGCCTACGATGGGTCTGCCCTTTCCTGCCCCCGTTCCGTTCTTCAAGTCGTAGGCCGTCGTGTCAGCTGTGTTCGTACATGAATTGCATACAGTTGCGTTCACCCGCTCTGCCGCATGCCCGGAGCTTTTTAACGCTATAGACGGCACAAAATGGACTAACGTCTGAAGATCAGTCAGGCGCTATATGTTCAGAATGATTCAGGAAAAGTACAGTGAAAGTAAACTCTTTATTTAAGTGCTATTATTCCTATTGTAACTCAGAGATAAGCAACTTGAGTCCGTGTAATGCTGGGACTTGTAGTTCCATAACAACTGGAGAGGACATGATGATCTGGCTGCTCAAGTGACTGGGAAGGGCAGTTACTCCAGGAAACACTTAATTCCTTCAGTGAGAGCGCAGCTGCCTCCTGTGCTGTAACGAATGCACTGGATATAGCGACTATAGCATACGGCGTAGTTGTTGCTCACTGGACCATGCCAGCAGCCGCACACGGCAGATTTCCCACAAGAATTTAGGATAGAAAACAGGTACAATAGTGACGGACTCAGTGAGAGCTGCTGACTACATTCCTTCCCATAATACCCACGGGGGTGGGGGGACTGCCCCATGGCCCCTCGTCTAGCTCCCACCAGCTCCTCGCTGACAGACGACCGCTAAGTCTGCACTTCCCAGAGATTCTCAGCATAGAGAACACTGCAGGACGTCAGTCCAGCGTCTCGGGAGTTAATATCCACTAACATTCCCGTATTATACACAGCGCAGTTTGTTCGGCCAACTAGTCCGAACTTTGTGGGTGCAAAGTAGGAGCCTCAAATTAATCTCTAATATCAAACAGCCGCTCTATCCCCAGTAATATGTCCGTCCTCAGGTCTGTGTCCACAAGTATCATTTTGTTGTTGCTGCAGTTACATCTGACTTTCTAAACAAGTGGCACATGTGATTTTACATGTATGAGATATATATACACACACACACATATATATATATATATATATAGGTTAATGTCAGCTATGGAAATTCCGCCTGAGAGATGCCGGTCTGCAGATATGGCCGCCTCTTATCTCGCAGGCGTCTGTCTGCAATAATACCGAGCGTGGAAGACTTCTGAAAGGATAACCCTATTTGGTAAAGGGAGCTAGAGGCTGAGAGATCGTTCCCAGCTGTATACACGCGTCCCCTGAGAACGCAAGACAGCGAGTGGCATGGGAACATCCATCCACAGGACGGGGGGGGGGGGGCGGGTTTAACCCTCTGTCTGCCAGCGCTTGGCAGGACGCAGGAGGGTTTGTGAATGACGTTTTCTTGTTATAAGGGGGGGACAGATAGGAGCCCCCCTACAAAATGACAATTAATAGACGGCAGCAAGAGTTTTGGAGTCTTGGCGGGGGGCAGTGCCAGCTCTCACCACTCCTTACACTGGCACAGCAGATGTTCCACAAACACCCCTTGTCGGCCCCCGCAGGAGGGTAATCCGTAAGATGCTGGAAGACCAGATGGCGGAGGTGGGAGAGATGCCTGATGCTGTCACATCCTTACCCTGCCTGAGATTATCCTGGATGGAGCTCTGATTGGGAATGAAGGAGCTCTGTGTGTCTTATACACAAGATGCACGTCCTCCATATAACAGCGACACATTGTAACAAGAAGAGGTGGGATAGTGCGTAGATATTGTAGGAGAATTCACATCCCAGCACCTTGTGCGCCAACAAAACGTAAACTGATGTTAGCTGACGTTTAATTACCTACGGGCAAGAATGGCGGCATACATAAATATAACTTACACCTCTGTGTACTCAAAAAATAATTCAGAAGTTGTTCGGTGACCATTGCCATATTTTCGCCAAGAATTCGTTCCAGACTTGGGGGTCTGTTTTCTAAGCTGCGATGAGCCAAAAAGCTGGAGAAGACAGCTGTTTTCTCCAGGGAATGGTCATTTAATTTATCAAGGGGTTAAAGCAGGAGAAATCGGAGAGGAATCTTACCCCAACTACCCCACACAGCAGAATAATCGCCCAACTACCGGCGTCCGCAGCTGTACAGTCTAGCAATACACACTGTGGAGGAACTACAAGTCCTACCATGTCCTGGCAGCCTGGGACTTGTAGTTTTACAGCAGCTGGAGAATGACAAGCTCCCTGCACCTGTTGCATCTAGTAGTATATTATATACATCCATTGCTTTATCCTGCTGATGGGCCGGGCGCACATAGGCCGTGTACAGTAAAGGAGCGCCGAGGGCACTGATGCGGCTAATTTAAGTCCTGGGTTTGGCGTAAGTACGCCTGGTTTCAGCCCTGCTACAGGGAGGTGTCAGTGCCGACTGATAGTGATGACTACACGGCATAGTCTTCTATCTATAATTACACGTATGCTGGCCACTAGCTAGTACAGAATGTGTGTGTGCAACTAAGAACATGCATTGTATGTACCGTACGCAGTGAAATCATCTTTATTGATGTAATTAATGTAGAAATAAAAATATATTTGAAAATACATTTTTATATAAGTAATTATACTGATAACAGTTGTTTTATGATCAAATAAAAGTTTTATGTGTTCTGACCTTTATTGAACAGACGCTGGTGCGTGTCCTACAGTCTGTTGTGTCTGTCTACATACGGCTGTAACGTTTCCGCATCGTACTTATACCCGGATACATATGGAAACGTATCTTGAGATCCACTTAGATTTGAATACAGTCGTAATTTACACTCAACTTTCGTGCACAATGGTTAATAATAAAATGATCATTTAAATATCTAAATATTAACTATTCTGCTGCTTTATGACCAAAGAAATAAACATATAGGAGATTACGCTTCATATGTATCAAGGAAGAAAAAAAAAGCAATCTGTGCCTTCACCCCCAGCCCCCACTCCCTGATTTCTCAGTCACTGTAATAGAATTTGGCCCAGCAGGTTCTGTTAGTTATTTTGTTGCAACAATGTTGCTGTACTTTCCAATCCTGAGGGCTGCAGAGAAGCTGATAAGATTGAGGGATGGTTTATGTGACTTTCAACCGCTAACTAACGTCTAAAAAGCGCAGTAAACCCGCCCGTCGCCCCCCTGCTGTTAGAGCACTGCCTTCTATCAAATTTGATGCTATGCTCTGGGACTCCAACTCCTTCAAACTAAAACTTTCAACTGCAATATCTCCTTTAACCCCCATCTGGCATAACCCGGTGTTCCCTCCCGGATCTGCCTCTACGATCCACCGTAACTGGTCTCGTGCAGGGCTTAAATTTCCAGTAGATTTTTCCAAACAGGGCCGCTGGCTTTCGCTAGCGGATCTCCAACCCCAATCCCCGTCCCAAATCCTCAGCCCCTTTGAATTCTTCCAAATTAATCATTTCTTGCGATCCCTGCCACCAACCTATGTTCTTAGGGACCTTACTCCATTTGAATCTCTTTGTAGAAAACATCCCTTGGACAAGGGCATGATTTCTCAAATATATAGCATTCTTCTCACTTCTGCCCTTCCCTCTCCAAACCCTCATGAAGACGAGTGGGAAAAGGACCTTGGTCCTCCCCCGGATGAAGAGGCTTGGGAGGACATGAGACTGGGGATAGCTAAATGCTCCATATCAACTAAACTCAAGGAAACCTCTTACAAAATTTACTACCGTTGGTATTACACTCCCACAAGACTCCATAGAATGTTTCCCTCTTCCTCGCCCTGCTGTTGGCGGGACTGTGGCCAAAGGGGTACGATGTTTCATATTTGGTGGTCTTGCCCGATTATCACCACCTTCTGGGACTCAGTCCATAGTTTCCTAAATACCCTTTTTGAAGCTCCTATCCCGAAAGATCCCTGGATATTTCTTTTATGTTACACTCCCCAAGACCTGGACAAATTCTCCAAGAAATTAACTGCCCACATCCTGACAGCAGCCAAATCACTCATAGCCCTTAATTGGAAAAATACCTCACCTCCATCCCTCTTGGCTCTCAAGAAGCAGATTTGGCACGTGGCCGCTATGGAGGAGATTACGTACTACCTCCACGATAGAGGCCACGTCTTCAGTCAAGTCTGGGCTCCATGGCTAGCCGTGGAACTCACCTTCCCCCCTCAACGCTCCACGTCCTCCGACCTGACCCATGTGCGATGACCCTAACTCTTCCCGACACATATCTCCCCCTCTGCTATAGGCTCAACACACCCTAGTTATCCTCTAAATACTTACAGTGCTTATCTTTGTGGTCCTACCCCCTCACCCCTCCCCCACAATCCATTTTGTTCCTACACCCATTTTATATTACTCTTTAAAAATGTAAAAACCAGTCATTTTTGTCTAAAGGTTTCCTAATATGCGATACACCACAATAACTGTTGTGACTTTACTGTGCATGCTACACAGTGTTATCGTTTTGCTGTCTGTATTTTCTTGATTGACCACTGAAAATAAAAAATTATAAAAAAAAAAAAAAAAAGCGCAGTAAAGGGAGGACGAATGGTTTATTATGGGTTTGATCACACTGGGCCAGACTTTGAGTTAGGACTCAGGAGCAAAGCAAAGAAAATGAGTAACTTTGCACCTGGGCAAAACCATGTTACATTGGAGGGGGAGGTAAATTTAAAATGTGGGGACAGATTTATAGTTGGGGTAGGACATGTCCTAGATCAACTTTACATGTCAGTGTAAAAATAAAGCTATCAAGTATTTGTGTGCTACATGATAAAACAGCCAGTATTTCCCTTGTGTGCAAAAAATCAAGTCAATTTGTACCCCTTGTATTGTAACATGGTTTGTCCAAATGCAAAGTTTCTCCTTTTCTTTGCTCCTAATTCAAAATCTTTGAGTTTTAACTCCAGGGAGTATATTTACTAAACTGCAGGTTTGAAAAAGCAACCAATCAGATCCTAGCTGTCATTTTGTAGCATGTACTAAATAAATGATAACTGGAATCTGATTGGTTGCTATAAGCAACATCTCCACTTTTTCAAACCCACAGTTTAGTAAATTTACCCCTATATGTTTAACATTTTTGAACATGGCTCAAGCTATTTCTCATGCGGGAACACACGTCTGCAAACATGTATGTTTTCATGGATATTTAACCTTTTACCAGACGTTTATATCTTATATCTGTGTGTTGTTTTCTAATTATAAGAAAAATATGAATGATAATGTTTAGAGAGAGTCTTATTATCAGCTGGAGAATATGAAGGTAAAATTAATGAGTGATCACCTTCAAGGCTTCTTGGAGGGTATAAAGGATGTTACCCTGGGTACACAAGATATTCTTATAATATTGAAGTGATGATGTCACTGTTCATGCTATCGGTTATAGCGGAATAATCTCTAGTAGAATAATATAATATTATTGTCATTGCTCATGTATAAATTGTCAATGGTTAGCTAAAATTAATTAAACTATATGTCCATATAATATAATATATATCTGCAGGAATGTGCGGGTAAGTCGCTCTCCCAGAATCCTTTACTTTGGGCTGGTGGATTGTTTCCCCTTCTCTGTGCTCATTGGCTTCTCAATAAGTGGCCTTTTGAATAAATACAATAGAGAAAGACACAGTAGATTGGTTGGAGCAGAGACAGTGAATGTTGGGGCTGAATAATCAGACAATTGCCCCTCACCCCTCAACCTCCCTTCAGTGTAATGGCAGCTGACACACAGCGTATAAATAAACATGATTAATTGCTGGAAATATCAGCTATGTCTAAAACCTTTATTGCTCTCATTAATTATGCAGGTCTCTGGAAGTAGGAAATATCTTATTGTGAGCACGGAAGGAATGATACATCTTAGAACACAGAATGATGTGTTGGTCTCCGGAGGTTTTCCGGAGAGAGGACGGTGATTTGTAACAATCAGTACAGACCACATAACGTGGGGAAGGGAGAACGCGCCATTTATCTTCTGCAATCGAATTAATGATTGTGGAAAATTCATATTGCAGCCTTTTTTATAGCCCTATACCTCCCCACATGGAGGAGGGCCGGCCAGACATAACGGCCATCATGGTGCATTTGTTACGGAGCGGAGATTGTGTTATGGGCGGTTGAATGGAAGATCGAAGGTACCTAGAAGGACGGAAACTTTCAGCGGAGGCGGCTGTGGGTAGATCCATTATTAATGGGATTTCAGCTGATCAGTTTTAGCACATTGGCGATTCCTCGATCACAGCCCATGATATACAGCTGCCCTCTGCTTTTAGCAATTGTACGTACCCATTGCTCAGTGGTTTTCAAGAAATACTCTTTTAGTACGATTCCCCCATCCCCCAACAAGCAGAACTATGAAGGACAAGTCTCTGTGACACCCACCATTTGTGAGGTAGCCCCAATACCTGATCAATCGCTACTGGAGGAGGCTGGGTAAGTTTTAAATTCAAGCCCGCTGACATTTCTTGTATAAAGAGCTCTCATTCGTCAGATCCCAACCATCCAATCAGCTCTCTTAGCACAAGAAGGTGCCGGGGTGCCGTCAAATGTTGAATTTCTAACTTCTCCCTCCCCTGGCAGCAAAACTGACCATAGAGCAGATACTGAAGAGCGGGCACCTAACTAATGGCACGGTCAGGGGACCGCTGGCAAATTTTGGCCTGGGGGGCAATACTCGACTTAGCAGCCTATTTTAAAAGAAAATAAATACAGGTGGCCCAGTGACCCAGCCCAAGGTAGTCCATTATGGGTCCGGCCCGGGGGGCAAATGCCCCCCAGCCCAGCCTGCCCCTGGACACGGTCCCGGGCCAGTGGGCTCAACCACTCTACTACCGGATCTGTCCAGTGCGCCCATCCCAGTGAGCATAACGAGGCCAGAAATTGTGAGACGTTGGTGTGACCGGTGACATCACAACACATTGTCAGTAAATCCAGCCTGACATCACAACACATCGTCAGTAAATCCAGCCTGACATCACAACACATCGTCAGTACATCCAGCCTTCAGTAAGTCACAATACAGCTCGCTCGGGCCATTCCGGAGACCTCCCCACGTTCTGCCCACGGAGAGACTGGATTTTAGACGGAAACGTCCCTCTCTTCCAGACCGTCTCTCTTTCTAGTCTGATTTATAGATCTGTTATGATACATCACCCCCGTGGGCTCCCAGAAGTGTCTGTTTTTGCTCATAATTTAATGTAAAATACCTTCCACCTGCTATTATTGTGTTTTATTGCTGTGTGGTGCATATAAATGGTGTTTTCCGTTAATGTGACGCCAAACGTCTCTCTCTGACCACTGCAAGAAAAGAAACATTTGTCCAGCTGTGTTTGCTCATCCCCTGTTTCCAGGAAAATACAGAAAATGCACGTTGTGATTGGACACAATGAAAAGGTGATGACACTACTCATACAGTGATACAATGTAACGCAGTAATGAGGAGGTGATGACACTACTCATACAGTGATACAATGTACACAGTAATGGGGAGGTGATGATACTACTCATACAGTGATACAATGTAACGCAGTAATGAGGAGGTGATGACACTACTCATACAGTGATACAATGTACACAGTAATGGGGAGGTGATGACACTACTTGTACAGTGATATAATGTAACACAGTAATGGGGAGGTGATGATACTACTCGTACAGTGATACAATGTAACACAGTAATGGGAAGGTGATGACACTACTCATGCAGTGATACAATGTAACACAGTAATGGGGAGGTGATGACACTACTCATACAGTGATACAATGTAACGCAGTAATGGGGAGGTGATGACACTACTCATACAGTGATACAATGTAACGCAGTAATGGGGAGGTGATGACACTACTCATACAGTGATACAATGTAACGCAGTAATGGGGAGGTGATGACACTACTCATACAGTGATACAATGTAACACAGTAATGGGGAGGTGATCACACTACTCATACAGTGATACAATGTAACACAGTGATGAGGAGGTGATGATACTACTCATACAGTGATACAATGTAACACAGTAATGGGGAGGTGATCACACTACTCATACAGTGATACAATGTAACACAGTAATGGGGAGGTGATCACACTACTCATACAGTGATACAATGTAACACAGTAATGGGGAGGTGATGACACTATTCATACAGTGATACAATGTAACACAGTAATGGGGAGGTGATGACACTATTCATACAGTGATACAATGTAACACAGTGATGAGGAGGTGATGATACTACTCATACAGTGATACAATGTAACACAGTAATGGGGAGGTGATCACACTACTCATACAGTGATACAATGTAACACAGTAATGGGGAGGTGATCACACTACTCATACAGTGATACAATGTAACACAGTAATGGGGAGGTGATGACACTATTCATACAGTGATACAATGTAACACAGTAATGGGGAGGTGATCACACTACTCATACAGTGATACAATGTAACACAGTAATGGGGAGGTGATGACACTACTCATACAGTGATACAATGTAACACAGTAATGGGGAGGTGATGACACTACTCATACAGTGATACAATGTAACGCAGTAATGGGGAGGTGATGACACTACTCATACAGTGATACAATGTAACACAGTAATGGGGAGGTGATGACACTACTCATACAGTGATACAATGTAACACAGTGATGAGGAGGTGATGATACTACTCATACAGTGATACAATGTAACACAGTAATGGGGAGGTGATCACACTACTCATACAGTGATACAATGTAACACAGTGATGAGGAGGTGATGATACTACTCATACAGTGATACAATGTAACACAGTAATGGGGAGGTGATCACACTACTCATACAGTGATACAATGTAACACAGTAATGGGGAGGTGATCACACTACTCATACAGTGATACAATGTAACACAGTAATGGGGAGGTGATGACACTATTCATACAGTGATACAATGTAACACAGTAATGGGGAGGTGATGACACTACTCATACAGTGATACAATGTAACACAGTGATGAGGAGGTGATGATACTACTCATACAGTGATACAATGTAACACAGTAATGGGGAGGTGATCACACTACTCATACAGTGATACAATGTAACACAGTAATGGGGAGGTGATCACACTACTCATACAGTGATACAATGTAACACAGTAATGGGGAGGTGATGACACTACTCATACAGTGATACAATGTAATGCAGTAATGGGGAGGTGATGACACTACACATACAGTGATACAATGTAACACAGTAATGGGGAGGTGATGACACTACTCATACAGTGATACAATGTAACGCAGTAATGAGGAGGTGATGATACTACTCATACAGTGATACAATGTAACACAGTAATGGGGAGGTGATGATACTACTCATACAGTGATACAATGTAACACAGTAATGGGGAGGTGATGACACTACTCATACAGTGATACAATGTAATGCAGTAATGGGGAGGTGATGACACTACTCATACAGTGATACAATGTAACACAGTAATGGGGAGGTGATGACACTACACATACAGTGATACAATGTAACACAGTAATGGGGAGGTGATGACACTACTCATACAGTGATACAATGTAACACAGTAATGGGGAGGTGATGATACTACTCATACAGTGATACAATGTAACACAGTAATGGGGAGGTGATGACACTACACATACAGTGATACAATGTAACACAGTAATGGGGAGGTGATGACACTACTCATACAGTGATACAATGTAACGCAGTAATGAGGAGGTGATGATACTACTCATACAGTGATACAATGTAACGCAGTAATGGGGAGGTGATGATACTACTCATACAGTGATACAATGTAACACAGTAATGGGAAGATGATGACACTACTCATACAGTGATACAATGTAACACAGTAATGGGGAGGTGATGACACTACTCATACAGTGATACAATGTAACACAGTAATGGGGAGGTGATGACACTACTCATACAGTAATACAATGTAACGCAGTAATGGGGAGGTGATGATACTACTCATACAGTGATACAATGTAACGCAGTAATGGGGAGGTGATGACACTACTCATACAGTGATACAATGTAACACATTAATGGGGAGGTGATGACACTACTCATACAGTGATACAATGTAACGCAGTAATGGGGAGGTGATGACACTACTTATACAGTGATACAATGTACACAGTAATGGGGAGGTGATGACACTACTCATACAGTGATACAATGTAACGCAGTAATGGGGAGGTGATGACACTACACATACAGTGATACAATGTAACACAGTAATGAGGAGGTGATGACACTACTCATACAGTGATACAATGTAACGCAGTAATGGGGAGGTGATACTACTCATACAGTGATACAATGTAACGCAGTAATGGGGAGGTGATGACACTACACATACAGTGATACAATGTAACACAGTAATGGGGAGGTGATGACACTACTCATACAGTGATACAATGTAACGCAGTAATGAGGAGGTGATGATACTACTCATACAGTGATACAATGTAACGCAGTAATGGGGAGGTGATGATACTACTCATATAGTGATACAATGTAACACAGTAATGGGAAGGTGATGACACTACTCATACAGTGATACAATGTAACACAGTAATGTGGAGGTGATGACACTACTCATACAGTGATACAATGTAACACAGTAATGGGGAGGTGATCACACTACTCATACAGTGATACAATGTAACACAGTAATGGGGAGGTGATCACACTACTCATACAGTGATACAATGTAACACAGTAATGGGGAGGTGATGACACTATTCATACAGTGATACAATGTAACACAGTAATGGGGAGGTGATGACACTATTCATACAGTGATACAATGTAACACAGTGATGAGGAGGTGATGATACTACTCATACAGTGATACAATGTAACACAGTAATGGGGAGGTGATCACACTACTCATACAGTGATACAATGTAACACAGTAATGGGGAGGTGATCACACTACTCATACAGTGATACAATGTAACACAGTAATGGGGAGGTGATCACACTACTCATACAGTGATACAATGTACACAGTAATGGGGAGGTGATCACACTACTCATACAGTGATACAATGTAACACAGTAATGGGGAGGTGATGACACTACTCATACAGTGATACAATGTAACACAGTAATGGGGAGGTGATGACACTACTCATACAGTGATACAATGTAACGCAGTAATGGGGAGGTGATGACACTACTCATACAGTGATACAATGTAACACAGTAATGGGGAGGTGATGACACTACTCATACAGTGATACAATGTAACACAGTGATGAGGAGGTGATGATACTACTCATACAGTGATACAATGTAACACAGTAATGGGGAGGTGATCACACTACTCATACAGTGATACAATGTAACACAGTGATGAGGAGGTGATGATACTACTCATACAGTGATACAATGTAACACAGTAATGTGGAGGTGATGACACTACTCATACAGTGATACAATGTAACACAGTAATGGGGAGGTGATCACACTACTCATACAGTGATACAATGTAACACAGTAATGGGGAGGTGATGACACTATTCATACAGTGATACAATGTAACACAGTAATGGGGAGGTGATCACACTACTCATACAGTGATACAATGTAACACAGTAATGGGGAGGTGATGACACTACTCATACAGTGATACAATGTAATGCAGTAATGGGGAGGTGATGACACTACTCATACAGTGATACAATGTAACGCAGTAATGAGGAGGTGATGATACTACTCATACAGTGATACAATGTAACACAGTAATGGGGAGGTGATGACACTACTCATACAGTGATACAATGTAACACAGTAATGGGGAGGTGATGACACTACTCATACAGTGATACAATGTAACACAGTGATGAGGAGGTGATGATACTACTCATACAGTGATACAATGTAACACAGTAATGGGGAGGTGATCACACTACTCATACAGTGATACAATGTAACACAGTGATGAGGAGGTGATGATACTACTCATACAGTGATACAATGTAACACAGTAATGTGGAGGTGATGACACTACTCATACAGTGATACAATGTAACACAGTAATGGGGAGGTGATCACACTACTCATACAGTGATACAATGTAACACAGTAATGGGGAGGTGATGACACTATTCATACAGTGATACAATGTAACACAGTAATGGGGAGGTGATGACACTACTCATACAGTGATACAATGTAACGCAGTAATGGGGAGGTGATGACACTACTCATACAGTGATACAATGTAACGCAGTAATGGGGAGGTGATGACACTACTCATACAGTGATACAATGTAACGCAGTAATGGGGAGGTGATGACACTACTCATACAGTGATACAATGTAACACAGTAATGGGGAGGTGATCACACTACTCATACAGTGATACAATGTAACACAGTGATGAGGAGGTGATGATACTTCTCATACAGTGATACAATGTAACACAGTAATGGGGAGGTGATCACACTACTCATACAGTGATACAATGTAACACAGTAATGGGGAGGTGATCACACTACTCATACAGTGATACAATGTAACACAGTAATGGGGAGGTGATGACACTATTCATACAGTGATACAATGTAACACAGTAATGGGGAGGTGATGACACTATTCATACAGTGATACAATGTAACACAGTGATGAGGAGGTGATGATACTACTCATACAGTGATACAATGTAACACAGTAATGGGGAGGTGATCACACTACTCATACAGTGATACAATGTAACACAGTAATGGGGAGGTGATCACACTACTCATACAGTGATACAATGTAACACAGTGATGAGGAGGTGATGATACTACTCATACAGTGATACAATGTAACACAGTAATGGGGAGGTGATCACACTACTCATACAGTGATACAATGTAACACAGTAATGGGGAGGTGATCACACTACTCATACAGTGATACAATGTAACACAGTAATGGGGAGGTGATGACACTATTCATACAGTGATACAATGTAACACAGTAATGGGGAGGTGATCACATTACTCATACAGTGATACAATGTAACACAGTAATGGGGAGGTGATGACACTACTCATACAGTGATACAATGTAACACAGTAATGGGGAGGTGATGACACTACTCATACAGTGATACAATGTAACGCAGTAATGGGGAGGTGATGACACTACTCATACAGTGATACAATGTAACACAGTAATGGGGAGGTGATGACACTACTCATACAGTGATACAATGTAACACAGTAATGGGGAGGTGATGACACTACTCATACAGTGATACAATGTAATGCAGTAATGGGGAGGTGATGACACTACACATACAGTGATACAATGTAACGCAGTAATGAGGAGGTGATGATACTACTCATACAGTGATACAATGTAACACAGTAATGGGGAGGTGATGATACTACTCATACAGTGATACAATGTAACACAGTAATGGGGAGGTGATGACACTACTCATACAGTGATACAATGTAATGCAGTAATGGGGAGGTGATGACACTACTCATACAGTGATACAATGTAACACAGTAATGGGGAGGTGATGACACTACACATACAGTGATACAATGTAACACAGTAATGGGGAGGTGATGACACTACTCATACAGTGATACAATGTAACACAGTAATGGGGAGGTGATGATACTACTCATACAGTGATACAATGTAACACAGTAATGGGGAGGTGATGCACTACTCATACAGTAATACAATGTAACGCAGTAATGGGGAGGTGATGACACTACACATACAGTGATACAATGTAACACAGTAATGGGGAGGTGATGACACTACTCATACAGTGATACAATGTAACGCAGTAATGAGGAGGTGATGATACTACTCATACAGTGATACAATGTAACGCAGTAATGGGGAGGTGATGATACTACTCATACAGTGATACAATGTAACACAGTAATGGGAAGATGATGACACTACTCATACAGTGATACAATGTAACACAGTAATGGGGAGGTGATGACACTACTCATACAGTGATACAATGTAACACAGTAATGGGGAGGTGATGACACTACTCATACAGTAATACAATGTAACGCAGTAATGGGGAGGTGATGATACTACTCATACAGTGATACAATGTAACGCAGTAATGGGGAGGTGATGACACTACTCATACAGTGATACAATGTAACACATTAATGGGGAGGTGATGACACTACTCATACAGTGATACAATGTAACGCAGTAATGGGGAGGTGATGACACTACTTATACAGTGATACAATGTACACAGTAATGGGGAGGTGATGACACTACTCATACAGTGATACAATGTAACGCAGTAATGGGGAGGTGATGACACTACACATACAGTGATACAATGTAACACAGTAATGAGGAGGTGATGACACTACTCATACAGTGATACAATGTAACGCAGTAATGGGGAGGTGATACTACTCATACAGTGATACAATGTAACGCAGTAATGGGGAGGTGATGACACTACACATACAGTGATACAATGTAACACAGTAATGGGGAGGTGATGACACTACTCATACAGTGATACAATGTAACGCAGTAATGAGGAGGTGAAGATACTACTCATACAGTGATACAATGTAACGCAGTAATGGGGAGGTGATGATACTACTCATATAGTGATACAATGTAACACAGTAATGGGAAGGTGATGACACTACTCATACAGTGATACAATGTAACACAGTAATGGGGAGGTGATGACACTACTCATACAGTGATACAATGTAACGCAGTAATGGGGAGGTGATGACACTACTCATACAGTAATACAATGTAACGCAGTAATGGGGAGGTGATGATACTACTCATACAGTGATACAATGTAACGCAGTAATGGGGAGGTGATGACACTACTCATACAGTGATACAATGTAACGCAGTAATGGGGAGGTGATGACACTACACATACAGTGATACAATGTAACACAGTAATGAGGAGGTGATGACACTACTCATACAGTGATACAATGTAACGCAGTAATGGGGAGGTGATACTACTCATACAGTGATACAATGTAACACAGTAATGGGGAGGTGATGACACTACTCATACAGTGATACAATGTAACACAGTAATGAGGAGGTGATGACACTACTCATACAGTGATACAATGTAACACAGTAATGGGGAGGTGATGACACTACTCATACAGTGATACAATGTAACACAGTAATGGGGAGGTGATGACACTACTCATACAGTGATACAATGTAACACAGTAATGGGGAGGTGATGACACTACTCATACAGTGATACAATGTAACACAGTAATGGGGAGGTGATGACACTACTCATACAGTGATACAATGTAACACAGTAATGGGGAGGTGATGACACTACTCATACAGTGATACAATGTAACACAGTAATGAGGAGGTGATGACACTACTCATACAGTGATACAATGTAACGCATTAATGGGGAGGTGATGACTACTCATACAGTGATACAATGTAACGCAGTAATGGGGAGGTCATGACACTACTCATACAGTGATACAATGTACACAGTAATGGGGAGGTGATGACACTACTCATACAGTGATACAATGTAACACAGTAATGAGGAGGTGATGACACTACTCATACAGTGATACAATGTAACGCAGTAATGGGGAGGTGATGACACTACTCATACAGTGATACAATGTAACGCAGTAATGGGGAGGTGATGACACTACTCATACAGTGATACAATGTAACACAGTAATGAGGAGGTGATGACACTACTCATACAGTGATACAATGTAACGCAGTAATGGGGAGGTGATGACACTACTCATACAGTGATACAATGTAACACAGTAATGGGGAGGTGATGACACTACTCATACAGTGATACAATGTAACACAGTAATGAGGAGGTGATGACACTACTCATACAGTGATACAATGTAACACAGTAATGGGGAGGTGATGACACTACTCATACAGTGATACAATGTAACACAGTAATGGGGAGGTGATAACACTACTCATACAGTGATACAATGTTACACAGTAATGAGGAGGTGATGACACTACTCATACAGTGATACAATGTAACGCATTAATGGGGAGGTGATGACACTACTCATACAGTGATACAATGTAACGCAGTAATGGGGAGGTGATGACACTACTCATACAGTGATACAATGTACACAGTAATGGGGAGGTGATGACACTACTCATACAGTGATACAATGTAACACAGTAATGAGGAGGTGATGACACTACTCGTACAGTGATACAATGTAACGCAGTAATGGGGAGGTGATGACACTACTCATACAGTGATACAATGTAACGCAGTAATGGGGAGGTGATGACACTACTCATACAGTGATACAATGTAACGCAGTAATGGGGAGGTGATGATACTAATCATACAGTGATACAATGTAACGCAGTAATGGGGAGGTGATGACACTACTCATACAGTGATACAATGTAACACAGTAATGAGGAGGTGCTGACACTACTCATACAGTGATACAATGTAACACAGTAATGGGGAGGTGCTGACACTACTCATACAGTGATACAATGTAACACAGTAATGGGGAGGTGATGATACTACTCATACAGTAATACAATGTAACGCAGTAATGGGGAGGTGATGACACTACTCATACAGTGATACAATGTAACGCAGTAATGGGGAGGTGATGACACTACTCATACAGTGATACAATGTAACGCAGTAATGGGGAGGTGATGATACTAATCATACAGTGATACAATGTAACGCAGTAATGGGGAGGTGATGACACTACTCATACAGTGATACAATGTAACACAGTAATGGGGAGGTGATGACACTACTCGTACAGCGATACAATGTAACGCAGTAATGGGGAGGTGATGACACTACTCGTACAGCGATACAATGTAACGCAGTAATGGGGAGGTGATAACACTACTCATACAGCGATACAATGTAACGCAGTAATGAGTAGGTGATGACACTACTCATACAGTGATACAATGTAACACAGTAATGGGGAGGTGATGACACTACTCGTACAGTGATACAATGTAACGCAGTAATGGGGAGGTGATGACACTACTCATACAGTGATACAATGGAACACAGTAATGGGGAGGTGATGACACTACTCATACAGTGATACAATGTAACACAGTAATGAGGAGGTGATGACACTACTCATACAGTGATACAATGTAACGCAGTAATGGGGAGGTGATGACACTACTCATACAGTGATACAATGTAACGCAGTAATGGGGAGGTGATGACACTACTCATACAGTGATACAATGTAACGCAGTAATGAGGAGGTGATGACACTACTCATACAGTGATACAATGTAACGCAGTAATGGGGAGGTGATGACACTACTCATACAGTGATACAATGTAACGCAGTAATGGGGAGGTGATGACACTACTCATACAGTGATACAATGTAACGCAGTAATGGGGAGGTGATGACACTACTCATACAGTGATACAATGTAACACAGTAATGGGGAGGTGATGACACTACTCATACAGTGATACAATGTAACAGTAATGGGGAGGTGATGACACTACTCATACAGTGATACAATGTAACACAGTAATGGGGAGGTGATGACACTACTCATACAGTGATACAATGTAACACAGTAATGGGGAGGTGATGACACTACTCATACAGTGATACAATGTAACACAGTAATGGGGAGGTGATTACACTACTCATACAGTGATACAATGTAACGCAGTAATGGGGAGGTGATGACACTACTCATACAGTGATACAATGTAACGCAGTAATGAGTAGGTGATGACACTACTCATACAGTGATACAATGTTACACAGTAATGAGGAGGTGATGACACTACTCATACAGTGATACAATGTAACGCATTAATGGGGAGGTGATGACACTACTCATACAGTGATACAATGTAACGCAGTAATGGGGAGGTGATGACACTACTCATACAGTGATACAATGTACACAGTAATGGGGAGGTGATGACACTACTCATACAGTGATACAATGTAACACAGTAATGAGGAGGTGATGACACTACTCGTACAGTGATACAATGTAACGCAGTAATGGGGAGGTGATGACACTACTCATACAGTGATACAATGTAACGCAGTAATGGGGAGGTGATGACACTACTCATACAGTGATACAATGTAACACAGTAATGAGGAGGTGATGACACTACTCATACAGTGATACAATGTAACACAGTAATGGGGAGGTGATGACACTACTCATACAGTGATACAATGTAATGCAGTAATGGGGAGGTGATGACACTACTCATACAGTGATACAATGTAACACAGTAATGAGGAGGTGATGACACTACTCATACAGTGATACAATGTAACACAGTAATGGGGAGGTGATGATACTACTCATACAGTAATACAATGTAACGCAGTAATGGGGAGGTGATGACACTACTCATACAGTGATACAATGTAACGCAGTAATGGGGAGGTGATGACACTACTCATACAGTGATACAATGTAACGCAGTAATGGGGAGGTGATGATACTAATCATACAGTGATACAATGTAACGCAGTAATGGGGAGGTGATGACACTACTCATACAGTGATACAATGTAACACAGTAATGGGGAGGTGATGACACTACTCGTACAGTGATACAATGTAACGCAGTAATGGGGAGGTGATGACACTACTCGTACAGCGATACAATGTAACGCAGTAATGGGGAGGTGATGACACTACTCATACAGCGATACAATGTAACGCAGTAATGAGTAGGTGATGACACTACTCATACAGTGATACAATGTAACACAGTAATGGGGAGGTGATGACACTACTCGTACAGTGATACAATGTAACGCAGTAATGGGGAGGTGATGACACTACTCCTACAGTGATACAATGGAACACAGTAATGGGGAGGTGATGACACTACTCATACAGTGATACAATGTAACACAGTAATGAGGAGGTGATGACACTACTCATACAGTGATACAATGTAACGCAGTAATGGGGAGGTGATGACACTACTCATACAGTGATACAATGTAACGCAGTAATGGGGAGGTGATGACACTACTCATACAGTGATACAATGTAACGCAGTAATGAGGAGGTGATGACACTACTCATACAGTGATACAATGTAACGCAGTAATGGGGAGGTGATGACACTACTCATACAGTGATACAATGTAACGCAGTAATGGGGAGGTGATGACACTACTCATACAGTGATACAATGTAACACAGTAATGGGGAGGTGATGACACTACTCATACAGTGATACAATGTAACACAGTAATGGGGAGGTGATGACACTACTCATACAGTGATACAATGTAACGCAGTAATGGGGAGGTGATGACACTAATCATACAGTGATACAATGTAACACAGTAATGGGGAGGTGATGACACTACTCATACAGTGATACAATGTAACAGTAATGGGGAGGTGATGACACTACTCATACAGTGATACAATGTAACACAGTAATGGGGAGGTGATTACACTACTCATACAGTGATACAATGTAACGCTGTAATGGGGAGGTGATGACACTACTCATACAGTGATACAATGTAACGCAGTAATGGGGAGGTGATGATACTACTCATACAGTGATACAATGTAACAGTAATGGGGAGGTGATGACACTACTCATACAGTGATACAATGTAACACAGTAATGGGGAGGTGATGACACTACTCATACAGTGATACAATGTAACACAGTAATGGGGAGGTGATGACACTACTCATACAGTGATACAATGTAACACAGTAATGGGGAGGTGATGACACTACTCATACAGTGATACAATGTAACGCAGTAATGGGGAGGTGATGACACTACTCATACAGTGATACAATGTAACGCAGTAATAGAGAGGTGATGACACTACTCATACAGTGATACAATGTAACACAGTAATGGGGAGGTGATGACACTACTCATACAGTGATACAATGTAACGCAGTAATGGGGAGGTGATGACACTACTCATACAGTGATACAATGTAACGCAGTAATGGGGAGGTGATGACACTACTCATACAGTGATACAATGTAACGCAGTAATGAGGAGGTGATGACACTACTCATACAGTGATACAATGTAACGCAGTAATGGGGAGGTGATGACACTACTCATACAGTGATACAATGTAACGCAGTAATGGGGAGGTGATGACACTACTCATACAGTGATACAATGTAACGCAGTAATGGGGAGGTGATGACACTACTCATACAGTGATACAATGTAACACAGTAATGGGGAGGTGATGACACTACTCATACAGTGATACAATGTAACAGTAATGGGGAGGTGATGACACTACTCATACAGTGATACAATGTAACACAGTAATGGGGAGGTGATGACACTACTCATACAGTGATACAATGTAACACAGTAATGGGGAGGTGATTACACTACTCATACAGTGATACAATGTAACGCAGTAATGGGGAGGTGATGACACTACTCATACAGTGATACAATGTAACGCAGTAATGAGTAGGTGATGACACTACTCATACAGTGATACAATGTAACACAGTAATGGGGAGGTGATGACACTACTCATACAGTGATACAATGTAACACAGTAATGGGGAGGTGATGACACTACTCATACAGTGATACAATGTAACGCAGTAATGGGGAGGTGATGACACTACTCATACAGTGATACAATGTAACGCAGTAATGAGGAGGTGATGACACTACTCATACAGTGATACAATGTAACGCAGTAATGGGGAGGTGATGACACTACTCATACAGTGATACAATGTAACGCAGTAATGGGGAGGTGATGACACTACTCATACAGTGATACAATGTAACGCAGTAATGGGGAGGTGATGACACTACTCATACAGTGATACAATGTAACACAGTAATGGGGAGGTGATGACACTACTCATACAGTGATACAATGTAACAGTAATGGGGAGGTGATGACACTACTCATACAGTGATACAATGTAACACAGTAATGGGGAGGTGATGACACTACTCATACAGTGATACAATGTAACACAGTAATGGGGAGGTGATGACACTACTCATACAGTGATACAATGTAACACAGTAATGGGGAGGTGATTACACTACTCATACAGTGATACAATGTAACGCAGTAATGGGGAGGTGATGACACTACTCATACAGTGATACAATGTAACGCAGTAATGAGTAGGTGATGACACTACTCATACAGTGATACAATGTTACACAGTAATGAGGAGGTGATGACACTACTCATACAGTGATACAATGTAACGCATTAATGGGGAGGTGATGACACTACTCATACAGTGATACAATGTAACGCAGTAATGGGGAGGTGATGACACTACTCATACAGTGATACAATGTACACAGTAATGGGGAGGTGATGACACTACTCATACAGTGATACAATGTAACACAGTAATGAGGAGGTGATGACACTACTCGTACAGTGATACAATGTAACGCAGTAATGGGGAGGTGATGACACTACTCATACAGTGATACAATGTAACGCAGTAATGGGGAGGTGATGACACTACTCATACAGTGATACAATGTAACACAGTAATGAGGAGGTGATGACACTACTCATACAGTGATACAATGTAACACAGTAATGGGGAGGTGATGACACTACTCATACAGTGATACAATGTAATGCAGTAATGGGGAGGTGATGACACTACTCATACAGTGATACAATGTAACACAGTAATGAGGAGGTGATGACACTACTCATACAGTGATACAATGTAACACAGTAATGGGGAGGTGATGATACTACTCATACAGTAATACAATGTAACGCAGTAATGGGGAGGTGATGACACTACTCATACAGTGATACAATGTAACGCAGTAATGGGGAGGTGATGACACTACTCATACAGTGATACAATGTAACGCAGTAATGGGGAGGTGATGATACTAATCATACAGTGATACAATGTAACGCAGTAATGGGGAGGTGATGACACTACTCATACAGTGATACAATGTAACACAGTAATGGGGAGGTGATGACACTACTCGTACAGTGATACAATGTAACGCAGTAATGGGGAGGTGATGACACTACTCGTACAGCGATACAATGTAACGCAGTAATGGGGAGGTGATGACACTACTCATACAGCGATACAATGTAACGCAGTAATGAGTAGGTGATGACACTACTCATACAGTGATACAATGTAACACAGTAATGGGGAGGTGATGACACTACTCGTACAGTGATACAATGTAACGCAGTAATGGGGAGGTGATGACACTACTCCTACAGTGATACAATGGAACACAGTAATGGGGAGGTGATGACACTACTCCTACAGTGATACAATGTAACACAGTAATGAGGAGGTGATGACACTACTCATACAGTGATACAATGTAACGCAGTAATGGGGAGGTGATGACACTACTCATACAGTGATACAATGTAACGCAGTAATGGGGAGGTGATGACACTACTCATACAGTGATACAATGTAACGCAGTAATGGGGAGGTGATGACACTACTCATACAGTGATACAATGTAACGCAGTAATGAGGAGGTGATGACACTACTCATACAGTGATACAATGTAACGCAGTAATGGGGAGGTGATGACACTACTCATACAGTGATACAATGTAACGCAGTAATGGGGAGGTGATGACACTACTCATACAGTGATACAATGTAACACAGTAATGGGGAGGTGATGACACTACTCATACAGTGATACAATGTAACGTAGTAATGGGGAGGTGATGATACTACTCATACAGTGATACAATGTAACAGTAATGGGGAGGTGATGACACTACTCATACAGTGATACAATGTAACACAGTAATGGGGAGGTGATGACACTACTCATACAGTGATACAATGTAACACAGTAATGGGGAGGTGATGACACTACTCATACAGTGATACAATGTAACACAGTAATGGGGAGGTGATGACACTACTCATACAGTTATACAATGTAACGCAGTAATGGGGAGGTGATGACACTACTCATACAGTGATACAATGTAACGCAGTAATAGAGAGGTGATGACACTACTCATACAGTGATACAATGTAACACAGTAATGGGGAGGTGATGACACTACTCATACAGTGATACAATGTAACGCAGTAATGGGGAGGTGATGACACTACTCATACAGTGATACAATGTAACGCAGTAATGGGGAGGTGATGACACTACTCATACAGTGATACAATGTAACGCAGTAATGAGGAGGTGATGACACTACTCATACAGTGATACAATGTAACGCAGTAATGGGGAGGTGATGACACTACTCATACAGTGATACAATGTAACGCAGTAATGGGGAGGTGATGACACTACTCATACAGTGATACAATGTAACACAGTAATGGGGAGGTGATGACACTACTCATACAGTGATACAATGTAACACAGTAATGGGGAGGTGATGACACTACTCATACAGTGATACAATGTAACACAGTAATGAGGAGGTGATGACACTACTCATACAGTGATACAATGTAACACAGTAATTGGGAGGTGATGACACTACTCATACAGTGATACAATGTAACACAGTAATGGGGAGGTGATGACACTACTCATACAGTGATACAATGTAACACAGTAATGAGGAGGTGATGACACTACTCATACAGTGATACAATGTAACACAGTAATGGGGAGGTGATGACACTACTCATACAGTGATACAATGTAACACAGTAATGGGGAGGTGATGACACTACTCATACAGTGATACAATGTAACACAGTAATGAGGAGATGATGGCACTACTCATACAGTGATACAATGTAACGCATTAATGGGGAGGTGATGACACTACTCATACAGTGATACAATGTAACGCAGTAATGGGGAGGTGATGACACTACTCATACAGTGATACAATGTACACAGTAATGGGGAGGTGATGACACTACTCATACAGTGATACAATGTAACACAGTAATGAGGAGGTGATGACACTACTCATACAGTGATACAATGTAACGCAGTAATGGGGAGGTGATGACACTACTCATACAGTGATACAATGTAACGCAGTAATGGGGAGGTGATGACACTACTCATACAGTGATACAATGTAACGCAGTAAAGGGGAGGTGATGACACTACTCATACAGTGATACAATGTAACACAGTAATGAGGAGGTGATGACACTACTCGTACAGTGATACAATGTAACGCAGTAATGGGGAGGTGATGACACTACTCATACAGTGATACAATGTAACGCAGTAATGGGGAGGTGATGACACTACACATACAGTGATACAATGTAACACAAGTAATGAGGAGGTGATGACACTACTCATACAGTGATACAATGTAACGCAGTAATGGGGAGGTGATGACTACTCATACAGTGATACAATGTAACACAGTAATGGGGAGGTGATGACACTACTCATACAGTGATACAATGTAACACAGTAATGGGGAGGTGATGACACTACTCATACAGTGATACAATGTAACACAGTAATGGGGAGGTGATGACACTACTCATACAGTGATACAATGTAACACAGTAATGAGGAGGTGATGACACTACTCATACAGTGATACAATGTAACCACAGTAATGGGAGGTGATGACACTACTCATACAGTGATACAATGTAACACAGTAATGGGGAGGTGATGACACTACTCATGACAGTGATACAATGTAACACAGTAATGAGGAGGTGATGACACTACTCATACAGTGATACAATGTAACGCATTAATGGGGAGGTAATGACACTACTCATTACAGTGATACAATGTAACGCATTAATGGGGAGGTGATGACACTACTCATACAGTGATACAATGTACAGCAGTAATGGGGAGGTGATGACACTACTCATACAGTGATACAATGTAACACAGTAATGAGGAGGTGATGACACTACTCATACAGTGATACAATGTAACGCAGTAATGGGGAGGTGATGACACTACTCATACAGTGATACAATGTAACGCAGTAATGGGGAGGTGATGACACTACTCATACAGTGATACAATGTAACGCAGTAATGAGGAGGTGATGACACTACTCATACAGTGATACAATGTAACGGCAGTAATGGGAGGTGATGACACTACTCATACAGTGATACAATGTAACACAGTAATGGGGAGGTGATGACACTACTCATACAGTGATACAATGTAACACAGTAATGGGGAGGTGATGACACTACTCATACAGTGATACAATGTAACACAGTAATGGGGAGGTGATGACACTACTCATACAGTGATACAATGTAACACAGTAATGGGGAGGTGATGACACTACT
Organism: Mixophyes fleayi; assembly: GCF_038048845.1. Classification (NCBI taxonomy): domain Eukaryota; kingdom Metazoa; phylum Chordata; class Amphibia; order Anura; family Limnodynastidae; genus Mixophyes; species Mixophyes fleayi. The sequence continues at coordinate 341,164,060 of NC_134405.1, read as the reverse complement.
CATACAGTGATACAATGTAACGCAGTAATGGGGAGGTGATGACACTACTCATACAGTGATACAATGTAACGCAGTAATAGAGAGGTGATGACACTACTCATACAGTGATACAATGTAACACAGTAATGGGGAGGTGATGACACTACTCATACAGTGATACAATGTAACGCAGTAATGGGGAGGTGATGACACTACTCATACAGTGATACAATGTAACGCAGTAATGGGGAGGTGATGACACTACTCATACAGTGATACAATGTAACGCAGTAATGAGGAGGTGATGACACTACTCATACAGTGATACAATGTAACGCAGTAATGGGGAGGTGATGACACTACTCATACAGTGATACAATGTAACGCAGTAATGGGGAGGTGATGACACTACTCATACAGTGATACAATGTAACGCAGTAATGGGGAGGTGATGACACTACTCATACAGTGATACAATGTAACACAGTAATGGGGAGGTGATGACACTACTCATACAGTGATACAATGTAACAGTAATGGGGAGGTGATGACACTACTCATACAGTGATACAATGTAACACAGTAATGGGGAGGTGATGACACTACTCATACAGTGATACAATGTAACACAGTAATGGGGAGGTGATGACACTACTCATACAGTGATACAATGTAACACAGTAATGGGGAGGTGATTACACTACTCATACAGTGATACAATGTAACGCAGTAATGGGGAGGTGATGACACTACTCATACAGTGATACAATGTAACGCAGTAATGAGTAGGTGATGACACTACTCATACAGTGATACAATGTAACACAGTAATGGGGAGGTGATGACACTACTCATACAGTGATACAATGTAACGCAGTAATGGGGAGGTGATGACACTACTCATACAGTGATACAATGTAACGCAGTAATGGGGAGGTGATGACACTACTCATACAGTGATACAATGTAACGCAGTAATGAGGAGGTGATGACACTACTCATACAGTGATACAATGTAACGCAGTAATGGGGAGGTGATGACACTACTCATACAGTGATACAATGTAACGCAGTAATGGGGAGGTGATGACACTACTCATACAGTGATACAATGTAACGCAGTAATGGGGAGGTGATGACACTACTCATACAGTGATACAATGTAACACAGTAATGGGGAGGTGATGACACTACTCATACAGTGATACAATGTAACAGTAATGGGGAGGTGATGACACTACTCATACAGTGATACAATGTAACACAGTAATGGGGAGGTGATGACACTACTCATACAGTGATACAATGTAACACAGTAATGGGGAGGTGATGACACTACTCATACAGTGATACAATGTAACACAGTAATGGGGAGGTGATTACACTACTCATACAGTGATACAATGTAACGCAGTAATGGGGAGGTGATGACACTACTCATACAGTGATACAATGTAACGCAGTAATGAGTAGGTGATGACACTACTCATACAGTGATACAATGTTACACAGTAATGAGGAGGTGATGACACTACTCATACAGTGATACAATGTAACGCATTAATGGGGAGGTGATGACACTACTCATACAGTGATACAATGTAACGCAGTAATGGGGAGGTGATGACACTACTCATACAGTGATACAATGTACACAGTAATGGGGAGGTGATGACACTACTCATACAGTGATACAATGTAACACAGTAATGAGGAGGTGATGACACTACTCGTACAGTGATACAATGTAACGCAGTAATGGGGAGGTGATGACACTACTCATACAGTGATACAATGTAACGCAGTAATGGGGAGGTGATGACACTACTCATACAGTGATACAATGTAACACAGTAATGAGGAGGTGATGACACTACTCATACAGTGATACAATGTAACACAGTAATGGGGAGGTGATGACACTACTCATACAGTGATACAATGTAATGCAGTAATGGGGAGGTGATGACACTACTCATACAGTGATACAATGTAACACAGTAATGAGGAGGTGATGACACTACTCATACAGTGATACAATGTAACACAGTAATGGGGAGGTGATGATACTACTCATACAGTAATACAATGTAACGCAGTAATGGGGAGGTGATGACACTACTCATACAGTGATACAATGTAACGCAGTAATGGGGAGGTGATGACACTACTCATACAGTGATACAATGTAACGCAGTAATGGGGAGGTGATGATACTAATCATACAGTGATACAATGTAACGCAGTAATGGGGAGGTGATGACACTACTCATACAGTGATACAATGTAACACAGTAATGGGGAGGTGATGACACTACTCGTACAGTGATACAATGTAACGCAGTAATGGGGAGGTGATGACACTACTCGTACAGCGATACAATGTAACGCAGTAATGGGGAGGTGATGACACTACTCATACAGCGATACAATGTAACGCAGTAATGAGTAGGTGATGACACTACTCATACAGTGATACAATGTAACACAGTAATGGGGAGGTGATGACACTACTCGTACAGTGATACAATGTAACGCAGTAATGGGGAGGTGATGACACTACTCCTACAGTGATACAATGGAACACAGTAATGGGGAGGTGATGACACTACTCCTACAGTGATACAATGTAACACAGTAATGAGGAGGTGATGACACTACTCATACAGTGATACAATGTAACGCAGTAATGGGGAGGTGATGACACTACTCATACAGTGATACAATGTAACGCAGTAATGGGGAGGTGATGACACTACTCATACAGTGATACAATGTAACGCAGTAATGGGGAGGTGATGACACTACTCATACAGTGATACAATGTAACGCAGTAATGAGGAGGTGATGACACTACTCATACAGTGATACAATGTAACGCAGTAATGGGGAGGTGATGACACTACTCATACAGTGATACAATGTAACGCAGTAATGGGGAGGTGATGACACTACTCATACAGTGATACAATGTAACACAGTAATGGGGAGGTGATGACACTACTCATACAGTGATACAATGTAACACAGTAATGGGGAGGTGATGACACTACTCATACAGTGATACAATGTAACGCAGTAATGGGGAGGTGATGACACTAATCATACAGTGATACAATGTAACACAGTAATGGGGAGGTGATGACACTACTCATACAGTGATACAATGTAACAGTAATGGGGAGGTGATGACACTACTCATACAGTGATACCATGTAACACAGTAATGGGGAGGTGATGACACTACTCATACAGTGATACAATGTAACACAGTAATGGGGAGGTGATGACACTACTCATACAGTGATACAATGTAACACAGTAATGGGGAGGTGATTACACTACTCATACAGTGATACAATGTAACGCAGTAATGGGGAGGTGATGACACTACTCATACAGTGATACAATGTAACGTAGTAATGGGGAGGTGATGATACTACTCATACAGTGATACAATGTAACAGTAATGGGGAGGTGATGACACTACTCATACAGTGATACAATGTAACACAGTAATGGGGAGGTGATGACACTACTCATACAGTGATACAATGTAACACAGTAATGGGGAGGTGATGACACTACTCATACAGTGATACAATGTAACACAGTAATGGGGAGGTGATGACACTACTCATACAGTTATACAATGTAACGCAGTAATGGGGAGGTGATGACACTACTCATACAGTGATACAATGTAACGCAGTAATAGAGAGGTGATGACACTACTCATACAGTGATACAATGTAACACAGTAATGGGGAGGTGATGACACTACTCATACAGTGATACAATGTAACGCAGTAATGGGGAGGTGATGACACTACTCATACAGTGATACAATGTAACGCAGTAATGGGGAGGTGATGACACTACTCATACAGTGATACAATGTAACGCAGTAATGAGGAGGTGATGACACTACTCATACAGTGATACAATGTAACGCAGTAATGGGGAGGTGATGACACTACTCATACAGTGATACAATGTAACGCAGTAATGGGGAGGTGATGACACTACTCATACAGTGATACAATGTAACACAGTAATGGGGAGGTGATGACACTACTCATACAGTGATACAATGTAACACAGTAATGGGGAGGTGATGACACTACTCATACAGTGATACAATGTAACACAGTAATGAGGAGGTGATGACACTACTCATACAGTGATACAATGTAACACAGTAATTGGGAGGTGATGACACTACTCATACAGTGATACAATGTAACACAGTAATGGGGAGGTGATGACACTACTCATACAGTGATACAATGTAACACAGTAATGAGGAGGTGATGACACTACTCATACAGTGATACAATGTAAAACAGTAATGGGGAGGTGATGACACTACTCATACAGTGATACAATGTAACACAGTAATGGGGAGGTGATGACACTACTCATACAGTGATACAATGTAACACAGTAATGAGGAGATGATGGCACTACTCATACAGTGATACAATGTAACGCATTAATGGGGAGGTGATGACACTACTCATACAGTGATACAATGTAACGCAGTAATGGGGAGGTGATGACACTACTCATACAGTGATACAATGTACACAGTAATGGGGAGGTGATGACACTACTCATACAGTGATACAATGTAACACAGTAATGAGGAGGTGATGACACTACTCATACAGTGATACAATGTAACGCAGTAATGGGGAGGTGATGACACTACTCATACAGTGATACAATGTAACGCAGTAATGGGGAGGTGATGACACTACTCATACAGTGATACAATGTAACGCAGTAAAGGGGAGGTGATGACACTACTCATACAGTGATACAATGTAACACAGTAATGAGGAGGTGATGACACTACTCGTACAGTGATACAATGTAACGCAGTAATGGGGAGGTGATGACACTACTCATACAGTGATACAATGTAACGCAGTAATGGGGAGGTGATGACACTACACATACAGTGATACAATGTAACACAGTAATGAGGAGGTGATGACACTACTCATACAGTGATACAATGTAACGCAGTAATGGGGAGGTGATACTACTCATACAGTGATACAATGTAACACAGTAATGGGGAGGTGATGACACTACTCATACAGTGATACAATGTAACACAGTAATGGGGAGGTGATGACACTACTCATACAGTGATACAATGTAACACAGTAATGGGGAGGTGATGACACTACTCATACAGTGATACAATGTAACACAGTAATGAGGAGGTGATGACACTACTCATACAGTGATACAATGTAACACAGTAATGGGGAGGTGATGACACTACTCATACAGTGATACAATGTAACACAGTAATGGGGAGGTGATGACACTACTCATACAGTGATACAATGTAACACAGTAATGAGGAGGTGATGACACTACTCATACAGTGATACAATGTAACGCATTAATGGGGAGGTAATGACACTACTCATACAGTGATACAATGTAACGCAGTAATGGGGAGGTGATGACACTACTCATACAGTGATACAATGTACACAGTAATGGGGAGGTGATGACACTACTCATACAGTGATACAATGTAACACAGTAATGAGGAGGTGATGACACTACTCATACAGTGATACAATGTAACGCAGTAATGGGGAGGTGATGACACTACTCATACAGTGATACAATGTAACGCAGTAATGGGGAGGTGATGACACTACTCATACAGTGATACAATGTAACGCAGTAATGAGGAGGTGATGACACTACTCATACAGTGATACAATGTAACGCAGTAATGGGGAGGTGATGACACTACTCATACAGTGATACAATGTAACACAGTAATGGGGAGGTGATGACACTACTCATACAGTGATACAATGTAACACAGTAATGGGGAGGTGATGACACTACTCATACAGTGATACAATGTAACACAGTAATGGGGAGGTGATGACACTACTCATACAGTGATACAATGTAACACAGTAATGGGGAGGTGATGACACTACTCATACAGTGATACAATGTTACACAGTAATGAGGAGGTGATGACACTACTCATACAGTGATACAATGTAACGCATTAATGGGGAGGTGATGACACTACTCATACAGTGATACAATGTAACGCAGTAATGGGGAGGTGATGACACTACTCATACAGTGATACAATGTACACAGTAATGGGGAGGTGATGACACTACTCATACAGTGATACAATGTAACACAGTAATGAGGAGGTGATGACACTACTCGTACAGTGATACAATGTAACGCAGTAATGTGGAGGTGATGACACTACTCATACAGTGATACAATGTAACGCAGTAATGGGGAGGTGATGACACTACTCATACAGTGATACAATGTAACACAGTAATGAGGAGGTGATGACACTACTCATACAGTGATACAATGTAACACAGTAATGGGGAGGTGATGACACTACTCATACAGTGATACAATGTAATGCAGTAATTGGGAGGTGATGACACTACTCATACAGTGATACAATGTAACACAGTAATGAGGAGGTGATGACACTACTCATACAGTGATACAATGTAACGCAGTAATGGGGAGGTGATGACACTACTCATACAGTGATAAAATGTAACGCAGTAATGGGGAGGTGATGACACTACTCATACAGTGATACAATGGAACACAGTAATGGGGAGGTGATGACACTACTCATACAGTGATACAATGTAACACAGTAATGGGGAGGTGATGATACTACTCATACAGTAATACAATGTAACACAGTAATGGGGAGGTGATGACACTACTCATACAGTGATACAATGTAACAGTAATGGGGAGGTGATGACACTACTCATACAGTGATACAATGTAACACAGTAATGGGGAGGTGATGACACTACTCATACAGTGATACAATGTAACACAGTAATGGGGAGGTGATGACACTACTCGTACAGTGATACAATGTAACGCAGTAATGGGGAGGTGATGACACTACTCGTACAGCGATACAATGTAACGCAGTAATGAGTAGGTGATGACACTACTCATACAGTGATACAATGTAACACAGTAATGGGGAGGTGATGACACTACTCGTACAGTGATACAATGTAACGCAGTAATGGGGAGGTGATGACACTACTCATACAGTGATACAATGTAACGCAGTAATGAGTAGGTGATGACACTACTCATACAGTGATACAATGTAACACAGTAATGGGGAGGTGATGACACTACTCGTACAGTGATATAATGTAACGCAGTAATGGGGAGGTGATGACACTACTCATACAGTGATACAATGGAACACAGTAATGGGGAGGTGATGACACTACTCATACAGTGATACAATGTAACACAGTAATGAGGAGGTGATGACACTACTCATACAGTGATACAATGTAACGCAGTAATGGGGAGGTGATGACACTACTCATACAGTGATACAATATAACGCAGTAATGGGGAGGTGATGACACTACTCATACAGTGATACAATGTAACGCAGTAATGGGGAGGTGATGACACTACTCATACAGTGATACAATGTAACACAGTAATGGGGAGGTGATGACACTACTCATACAGTAATACAATGTAACACAGTAATGGGGAGGTGATGACACTACTCATACAGTGATACAATGTAACACAGTAATGGGGAGGTGATGACACTACTCATACAGTGATACAATGTAACGCAGTAATGGGGAGGTGATGACACTACTCATACAGTGATACAATGTAACGCAGTAATGGGGAGGTGATGACACTACTCATACAGTGATACAATGTAACGCAGTAATGAGGAGGTGATGACACTACTCATACAGTGATACAATGTAACGCAGTAATGGGGAGGTGATGACACTACTCATACAGTGATACAATGTAACGCAGTAATGGGGAGGTGATGACACTACTCATACAGTGATACAATGTAACGCAGTAATGAGGAGGTGATGACACTACTCATACAGTGATACAATGTAACACAGTAATGGGGAGGTGATGACACTACTCATACAGTGATACAATGTAACGCAGTAATGGGGAGGTGATGACACTACTCATACAGTGATACAATGTAACACAGTAATGGGGAGGTGATGACACTACTCATACAGTGATACAATGTAACACAGTAATGGGGAGGTGATGACACTACTCATACAGTGATACAATGTAACACAGTAATGGGGAGGTGATGACACTACTCATACAGTGATACAATGTAACACAGTAATGGGGAGGTGATGACACTACTCATACAGTGATACAATGTAACGCAGTAATGGGGAGGTGATGACACTACTCATACAGTGATACAATGTAACACAGTAATGGGGAGGTGATGACACTACTCATACAGTGATACAATGTAACGCAGTAATGAGGAGGTGATGACACTACTCATACAGTGATACAATGTAACGCAGTAATGGGGAGGTGATGACACTACTCATACAGTGATACAATGTAACGCAGTAATGAGGAGGTGATGACACTACTCATACAGTGATACAATGTAACGCAGTAATGGGGAGGTGATGACACTACTCATACAGTGATACAATGTAACACAGTAATGGGGAGGTGATGACACTACTCATACAGTGATACAATGTAACACAGTAATGAGGAGGTGATGACACTACTCATACAGTGATACAATGTAACACAGTAATGGGGAGGTGATGACACTACTCATACAGTGATACAATGTAACGCAGTAATGGGGAGGTGATGACACTACTCATACAGTGATACAATGTAACGCATTAATGAGTAGGTGATGACACTACTCATACAGTGATACAATGTAACGCAGTAATGGGGAGGTGATGACACTACTCGTACAGTGATACAATGTAACGCAGTAATGGGGAGGTGATGACACTACTCATACAGTGATACAATGGAACACAGTAATGGGGAGGTGATGACACTACTCATACAGTGATACAATGTAACACAGTAATGAGGAGGTGATGACACTACTCATACAGTGATACAATGTAACACAGTAATGGGGAGGTGATGATACTACTCATACAGTGATACAATGTAACGCAGTAATGGGGAGGTGATGACACTACTCATACAGTGATACAATGTAACGCAGTAATGAGGAGGTGATGACACTACTCATACAGTGATACAATATAACGCAGTAATGGGGAGGTGATGACACTACTCATACAGTGATACAATGTAATGCAGTAATGGGGAGGTGATGACACTACTCATGCAGTGATACAATGTAACGCATTAATGGGGAGGTGATGACACTACTCATACAGTGATACAATGTAACGCATTAATGAGTAGGTGATGACACTACTCATACAGTGATACAATGTAACGCAGTAATGGGGAGGTGATGACACTACTCGTACAGTGATACAATGTAACGCAGTAATGGGGAGGTGATGACACTACTCATACAGTGATACAATGGAACACAGTAATGGGGAGGTGATGACACTACTCATACAGTGATACAATGTAACACAGTAATGAGGAGGTGATGACACTACTCATACAGTGATACAATGTAACACAGTAATGGGGAGGTGATGATACTACTCATACAGTGATACAATGTAACGCAGTAATGGGGAGGTGATGACACTACTCATACAGTGATACAATGTAACGCAGTAATGAGGAGGTGATGACACTACTCATACAGTGATACAATATAACGCAGTAATGGGGAGGTGATGACACTACTCATACAGTGATACAATGTAATGCAGTAATGGGGAGGTGATGACACTACTCATGCAGTGATACAATGTAACACAGTAATGGGGAGGTGATGATACTACTCATACAGTAATACAATGTAACACAGTAATGGGGAGGTGATGACACTACTCATACAGTGATACAATGTAACAGTAATGGGGAGGTGATGACACTACTCATACAGTGATACAATGTAACACAGTAATGGGGAGGTGATGACACTACTCATACAGTGATACAATGGAACACAGTAATGGGGAGGTGATGACACTACTCATACAGTGATACAATGTAACACAGTAATGAGGAGGTGATGACACTACTCATACAGTGATACAATATAACGCAGTAATGGGGAGGTGATGACACTACTCATACAGTGATACAATGTAACGCAGTAATGGGGAGGTGATGACACTACTCATACAGTGATACAATGTAACACAGTAATGGGGAGGTGATGATACTACTCATACAGTAATACAATGTAACACAGTAATGGGGAGGTGATGACACTACTCATACAGTGATACAATGTAACACAGTAATGGGGAGGTGATGACACTACTCATACAGTGATACAATGTAACGCAGTAATGGGGAGGTGATGACACTACTCATACAGTGATACAATGTAACGCAGTAATGGGGAGGTGATGACACTACTCATACAGTGATACAATGTAACGCAGTAATGAGGCGGTGATGACACTACTCATACAGTGATACAATGTAACGCAGTAATGGGGAGGTGATGACACTACTCATACAGTGATACAATGTAACGCAGTAATGGGGAGGTGATGACACTACTCATACAGTGATACAATGTAACGCAGTAATGAGGAGGTGATGACACTACTCATACAGTGATACAATGTAACGCAGTAATGGGGAGGTGATGACACTACTCATACAGTGATACAATGTAACGCAGTAATGGGGAGGTGATGACACTACTCATACAGTGATACAATGTAACACAGTAATGGGGAGGTGATGACACTACTCATACAGTGATACAATGTAACACAGTAATGGGGAGGTGATGACACTACTCATACAGTGATACAATGTAACACAGTAATGGGGAGGTGATGACACTACTCATACAGTGATACAATGTAACACAGTAATGGGGAGGTGATGACACTACTCATACAGTGATACAATGTTACACAGTAATGAGGAGGTGATGACACTACTCATACAGTGATACAATGTAACGCATTAATGGGGAGGTGATGACACTACTCATACAGTGATACAATGTAACGCAGTAATGGGGAGGTGATGACACTACTCATACAGTGATACAATGTACACAGTAATGGGGAGGTGATGACACTACTCATACAGTGATACAATGTAACACAGTAATGAGGAGGTGATGACACTACTCGTACAGTGATACAATGTAACGCAGTAATGTGGAGGTGATGACACTACTCATACAGTGATACAATGTAACGCAGTAATGGGGAGGTGATGACACTACTCATACAGTGATACAATGTAACACAGTAATGAGGAGGTGATGACACTACTCATACAGTGATACAATGTAACACAGTAATGGGGAGGTGATGACACTACTCATACAGTGATACAATGTAATGCAGTAATTGGGAGGTGATGACACTACTCATACAGTGATACAATGTAACACAGTAATGAGGAGGTGATGACACTACTCATACAGTGATACAATGTAACGCAGTAATGGGGAGGTGATGACACTACTCATACAGTGATAAAATGTAACGCAGTAATGGGGAGGTGATGACACTACTCATACAGTGATACAATGGAACACAGTAATGGGGAGGTGATGACACTACTCATACAGTGATACAATGTAACACAGTAATGGGGAGGTGATGATACTACTCATACAGTAATACAATGTAACACAGTAATGGGGAGGTGATGACACTACTCATACAGTGATACAATGTAACAGTAATGGGGAGGTGATGACACTACTCATACAGTGATACAATGTAACACAGTAATGGGGAGGTGATGACACTACTCATACAGTGATACAATGTAACACAGTAATGGGGAGGTGATGACACTACTCGTACAGTGATACAATGTAACGCAGTAATGGGGAGGTGATGACACTACTCGTACAGCGATACAATGTAACGCAGTAATGAGTAGGTGATGACACTACTCATACAGTGATACAATGTAACACAGTAATGGGGAGGTGATGACACTACTCGTACAGTGATACAATGTAACGCAGTAATGGGGAGGTGATGACACTACTCATACAGTGATACAATGTAACGCAGTAATGAGTAGGTGATGACACTACTCATACAGTGATACAATGTAACACAGTAATGGGGAGGTGATGACACTACTCGTACAGTGATATAATGTAACGCAGTAATGGGGAGGTGATGACACTACTCATACAGTGATACAATGGAACACAGTAATGGGGAGGTGATGACACTACTCATACAGTGATACAATGTAACACAGTAATGAGGAGGTGATGACACTACTCATACAGTGATACAATGTAACGCAGTAATGGGGAGGTGATGACACTACTCATACAGTGATACAATATAACGCAGTAATGGGGAGGTGATGACACTACTCATACAGTGATACAATGTAACGCAGTAATGGGGAGGTGATGACACTACTCATACAGTGATACAATGTAACACAGTAATGGGGAGGTGATGACACTACTCATACAGTAATACAATGTAACACAGTAATGGGGAGGTGATGACACTACTCATACAGTGATACAATGTAACACAGTAATGGGGAGGTGATGACACTACTCATACAGTGATACAATGTAACGCAGTAATGGGGAGGTGATGACACTACTCATACAGTGATACAATGTAACGCAGTAATGGGGAGGTGATGACACTACTCATACAGTGATACAATGTAACGCAGTAATGAGGAGGTGATGACACTACTCATACAGTGATACAATGTAACGCAGTAATGGGGAGGTGATGACACTACTCATACAGTGATACAATGTAACGCAGTAATGGGGAGGTGATGACACTACTCATACAGTGATACAATGTAACGCAGTAATGAGGAGGTGATGACACTACTCATACAGTGATACAATGTAACACAGTAATGGGGAGGTGATGACACTACTCATACAGTGATACAATGTAACGCAGTAATGGGGAGGTGATGACACTACTCATACAGTGATACAATGTAACACAGTAATGGGGAGGTGATGACACTACTCATACAGTGATACAATGTAACACAGTAATGGGGAGGTGATGACACTACTCATACAGTGATACAATGTAACACAGTAATGGGGAGGTGATGACACTACTCATACAGTGATACAATGTAACACAGTAATGGGGAGGTGATGACACTACTCATACAGTGATACAATGTAACGCAGTAATGGGGAGGTGATGACACTACTCATACAGTGATACAATGTAACACAGTAATGGGGAGGTGATGACACTACTCATACAGTGATACAATGTAACGCAGTAATGAGGAGGTGATGACACTACTCATACAGTGATACAATGTAACGCAGTAATGGGGAGGTGATGACACTACTCATACAGTGATACAATGTAACGCAGTAATGAGGAGGTGATGACACTACTCATACAGTGATACAATGTAACGCAGTAATGGGGAGGTGATGACACTACTCATACAGTGATACAATGTAACACAGTAATGGGGAGGTGATGACACTACTCATACAGTGATACAATGTAACACAGTAATGAGGAGGTGATGACACTACTCATACAGTGATACAATGTAACACAGTAATGGGGAGGTGATGACACTACTCATACAGTGATACAATGTAACGCAGTAATGGGGAGGTGATGACACTACTCATACAGTGATACAATGTAACGCATTAATGAGTAGGTGATGACACTACTCATACAGTGATACAATGTAACGCAGTAATGGGGAGGTGATGACACTACTCGTACAGTGATACAATGTAACGCAGTAATGGGGAGGTGATGACACTACTCATACAGTGATACAATGGAACACAGTAATGGGGAGGTGATGACACTACTCATACAGTGATACAATGTAACACAGTAATGAGGAGGTGATGACACTACTCATACAGTGATACAATGTAACACAGTAATGGGGAGGTGATGATACTACTCATACAGTGATACAATGTAACGCAGTAATGGGGAGGTGATGACACTACTCATACAGTGATACAATGTAACGCAGTAATGAGGAGGTGATGACACTACTCATACAGTGATACAATATAACGCAGTAATGGGGAGGTGATGACACTACCATACAGTGATACAATGTAATGCAGTAATGGGGAGGTGATGACACTACTCATGCAGTGATACAATGTAACGCATTAATGGGGAGGTGATGACACTACTCATACAGTGATACAATGTAACGCATTAATGAGTAGGTGATGACACTACTCATACAGTGATACAATGTAACGCAGTAATGGGGAGGTGATGACACTACTCGTACAGTGATACAATGTAACGCAGTAATGGGGAGGTGATGACACTACTCATACAGTGATACAATGGAACACAGTAATGGGGAGGTGATGACACTACTCATACAGTGATACAATGTAACACAGTAATGAGGAGGTGATGACACTACTCATACAGTGATACAATGTAACACAGTAATGGGGAGGTGATGATACTACTCATACAGTGATACAATGTAACGCAGTAATGGGGAGGTGATGACACTACTCATACAGTGATACAATGTAACGCAGTAATGAGGAGGTGATGACACTACTCATACAGTGATACAATATAACGCAGTAATGGGGAGGTGATGACACTACTCATACAGTGATACAATGTAATGCAGTAATGGGGAGGTGATGACACTACTCATGCAGTGATACAATGTAACACAGTAATGGGGAGGTGATGATACTACTCATACAGTAATACAATGTAACACAGTAATGGGGAGGTGATGACACTACTCATACAGTGATACAATGTAACAGTAATGGGGAGGTGATGACACTACTCATACAGTGATACAATGTAACACAGTAATGGGGAGGTGATGACACTACTCATACAGTGATACAATGGAACACAGTAATGGGGAGGTGATGACACTACTCATACAGTGATACAATGTAACACAGTAATGGGGAGGTGATGACACTACTCATACAGTGATACAATGTAACAGCAGTAATGGGGAGGTGATGACACTACTCATACAGTGATACAATGTAACACAGTAATGGGGAGGTGATGACACTACTCATACAGTGATACAATGTAACACAGTAATGGGGAGGTTGATGACACTACTCATACAGTGATACAATGTAACACAGTAATGGGGAGGTGATGACACTACTCATACAGTGATACAATGTAACGCAGTAATGGGGAGGTGATGACACTACTCATACAGTGATACAATGTAACGCAGTAATGGGAGGTGATGACACTACTCATACAGTGATACAATGTAACGCAGTAATGTGGGAGGTGATGACACTACTCATACAGTGATACAATGTAACGCAGTAATGGGGAGGTGATGACACTACTCATACAGTGATACAATGTAACGCAGTAATGGGGAGGTGATGACACTACTCATACAGTGATACAATGTAACGGCAGTAATGGGGAGGTGATGACACTACTCATACAGTGATACAATGTAACGCAGTAATGGGGAGGTGATGACACTACTCATACAGTGATACAAATGTAACGCAGTAATGGGGAGGTGATGACACTACTCATACAGTGATACAATGTAACACAGTAATGGGGAGGTGATGACACTACTCATACAGTGAGTACAATGTAACACAGTAATGGGGAGGTGATGACACTACTCAATACAGTGATACAATGTAACGCAGTAATGGGGAGGTGATGACACTACTCATACAGTGATACAATGTAACCCTAGCAAAGTCCAATGGGGAGGTGGATGACACTACTCAA